>NC_142931.1:43574018-43891518 GCF_046866305.1 Octopus bimaculoides | reverse complement strand
ATTCCTCAACGAGACGAGAAGCTAGAGATCTATGATACGGGGGTAATCAAAAAAAGAAAACACTAGATTTGTAACGAGTGAGCAAGGCGGGTCGAGTGGGAGTAAGGATCCATAATGCGGTAAGTCAGACCGGGCTCGGTAAGTACGAGATCAGAGATGCAGCGGGACGGGACGAACAGGAGTGACATCCACGAAGCAACGAGATAAATGGGTGTTAGATTCTTATTTCTTTATTGCCCACAAGGGGCTAAACATACAGGGGACAAACAAGGACAGACAAAGGGATTGAGTCGATTACATCGACCCCAGTGTGTAACTGGTACTTAATTTATCGACCCCGAAAGGATGAAAGGCAAAGTTGACCTCGGCGGAATTTGAACTCAGAACGTAACGGCAGACGAAATACCGCTAAGTATTTCGTCCAGCGTGCTAACGTTTCTGCCAGCTCGCCGCCTTAATTGGGTGTTAGATTCTTGATGTGACTGGATGGGACAAGCAGACGGCACTGTGACTGGACAGGTCGAGCAGGAGTAAGATCCGTGATGTGACGCACAAGTTTGTTCATGGATTGGCTATAATCTGCAACAAGAAGAAATAGATGAGAGTCGTAACGTTTCAAAGTGTTATCTCATTCATGTTATCTTTCTTGGATCACCACTAAAGTTTTCGTTTCCATTAGCAAGGTCAAGGTCAAATCAAACGGATAAAACCATTTTTTGCGAGGATATTTGCTACTGTCAGGCCTCACAGTACGAAAAGTAAAGGAAGTACCTCGGAATCGAAATTGCGGTATTGTCAGGGAACATTTCATCCCTCTCCAACGAAGGAACCTATTCGAAACGTTAGCCTTCTTTATGATTAAATAGATTATTCCACACCACAAACTTTTTATACTTACTGCTTACCGACGCAGACAGTCATTTTTTCCTTGTTTCTCTTACAACAGAGTCGATAGCTTATTACTAATATTGCGTCACATGCATGTGCTCTTTAGCACTTGGCGGCAGAGTGAATTAATATGTTTATAGAAAATATAGAGGAAAATTAGCCACACATACGATCGATAAGAAAGAGAAAAGGTACTCAACTAGGAAGAGCAGTGTACACACGAATTTCACCCATTTGTATTACGGTAGCATGACAAGTTACACCGGAGTGATTTTTTTCAGTTTCCTTCTCTAAATTTATTGTGAGGTAACAATATTCGGTGCTACTTTGGCATGTGATCTACAATTTAAAGGGCGATTACTTTAGGTTACTTTTTAATTTACTTCTCAATTTCTAAAATCCCTTATTATGTTGGCTAAAGATTTTTACAATGTGATCAGTGACGAGACGAAGGTAGTTGCATTTTTACGAAGAAATGGCCTTTTAAATGATGAAGAAAATGTTGTACTATGTCATCGTTGCGGTGGGAAAATAAAGGAAGCTCGAAGAGAAGGGAAAAATGGTGAAATTTTACTAACTTTACGTTGCAAAACTTGCGGCTGTCAAACTTGTGTGACCTACGTGCTAATTTTAATTATCATATTGTTTACTCTTGGTTTCTTATTATTATTTACTAAGACATAAAGGAAACGTGATTTTACTACAACTAAAATAAGTTTGAAATTGGTAAGTAGCTTGCTTACAAACCACATGGTTCCGGGTTCAGTCCCACTGCGTGGCACCTTGGGCAAGTGTCTTCTATTATAGCCTCGGGCCGACCAAAGACTTGTGAGTGGATTTGGTAGACGGAAACTGAAAGAAGCCCGTCGTATATATGTATGTATATTTATATATGTGTGTGTGTGTGTGTGTGTGTCTGTGTTTGTCCTCTAACATCGCTTGACAACCGATGCTGGTGTGTTTACGTCCCCATAACTTAGCGATTCGGTAAAAGAGACCGATAGAATAAGTACTAGGCTTACAAAGAATAAGTCCTTGCTCGACTAAAAGGCGGTGCTCCAGCATGGCCACAGTCAAATGACTGAAACAAGTAAAAGAGTAAGTATGCTAAGTATGTACAAAAGAATTTATTTTAAAAAAGTCTAGAAATTGAAAAGTAAACTAAAAAGTAACGTTAAGTAATTTCCCTTTAAATTGTAGATCACACGCCAAGGTAGCACCCAATATCCAACTGTAGATAATGCAATTCATTCAATTGCAAATTTATATCCTAAGAAGAGATTTTTACTATATTCAAGGTAATGAAACTAGAATAAACTTCAATTTCATGTCAGTGCATGACCCAGATAAAGAAAATGTCCTGAATATTAAACATTTTTATATTGATCGAAATACAGATCAACAACTGGTCAGTCTCCTCAATGAAATAACGAGACGATTAAAGAGCTCCAAAGTAATCTCTGAATAAGTGTCCTTTATTTATTTGTTTATTTATTTATTTATTTATATTTCTTTTATCTTCTTCTGGTTGCTTGAGTCATTAGACTGCGGCCATGCTGGGGCACCGCAAGTCTACTAGATTAGGAGGTGGGATTTGAACTAAGATGCAAGAAGATGGAATAAATAACACCAGGTACCCCGGCTGACAGTTCTATCAATTCATTGTACTGAATTGGCATTTTTTTTCATTGAACCCGAAAGGAGGAAAGGCAAAGTTGACCTCTTCGAAATTTGAACTCAGAACACAGCGAGTCGGGACAAATACCGCGAAACATTCTGTCCGACGCTCTAACAACTCTGCAAATTCCCCGACTGCGTGCGTGTGAGTGTGTGTGCGCGTGTGTGTGTGTGTGTGTGTGTGTGTGTGTGTGTGTGTGTGTGTGTGTGTGTGTGTGTGTGCGTGCGTGCGCGTGTGTACGTATGCACGTGTACGTATGCACCTTTGAAATTTGGAAGAAACCTCAATATTCTGTGACAGTGTTCGATAATGTCTAGCGATAAAATGTTTGGATGAAGGTTTGCACTTAGAATATAGAGAAATGCCTAGCCATGAAATAAGCTTTGAACAATGAAATTACCAGTTGCAAATCTAAGTACTGGTTACTTTGTGATAGGTAAAATATATAGCTGATTGCAGTTCGATTTTTCCGCGTGAAAAATTACAAAATCAAAAACAATGCCTCTCCTCTTTGCCTTGACAATATTCATATATACATACACGTGAGTATACATGCGTGAATATACGCGCGTACGTGCATACATGAGAGCGTGTGGGCGTATCTGAATATGTGATAATGTATACATGAACCCACACCCACCTCCCTTAATTATCACAGGCGAGTTAAGGCGGCGTGAAAAAATTGCAGACTGACAGTTAGTCATTCGTTTACGGATTCAGTGAAACTCCTCCATTTTTTTTTTCCGTATGCAATCTTCACAACACGTCATGAAAATATACGTAAATGCTTTACATCGCATCACTGATCGTTTTCAGAAAATATTTGCCTTCTTTTATTTAAGAAAGAAAAAGGAACTGCCTCTGAGAATATCTTTTGCGGGTTATTTTTGTAATGTTAATACTGTGTGTGTGTGTGTTCGCTTTTATGTTAACTCTTTCCTCTGTGTATCTACTTATATTAATGAAAGACTTATTCTCCCTCCCATTTTCTTTCTTGAGAAAACTATTCTGTTAACCTGAACTATACACCCACTACCAGACTTAAATGAAACTCTCATATTTCACTTATACGTCTACGATCAGCGAGTGAAATCCTACCACCCAGACGCTTAGTCTCCTAGTGACACTCACACAAAGGCAGATATATACATCGCCAATAACATTAACAACTCTACCATAATCAGCATTAACACCATCTCCAATATAGTCACAACTAATGTTATACTAACAAGGAAAAAAAACACATCTAGTATCCTTGCTAGCAACAACAAATCGATACATGTAGATTCAGTGATTGATTGATATGATTTACTTGAAGAAGTGATTATGTTGCAACTGGAATAAAAATACTTATGTTACGTTAGAAAACAAAAGCCATTTTTACTGGCTGAAGTGTGATGCAAATGAATCCGGAAATTTTGATTCAATACTATGACAATACTGATAATAAATTAATGTTTTTCTGGTCTCACTTGAAAGCGTGGACCTGGCAGAACATGGGCCACGATTTCAACCTAACATGTCACTCGGCTTTGGTGCAGCTTCAGGTCCTCTTATACTTTTTCATTCAGACTGTTTATATACCAAATCAATACCCAAACCAAATTAGCAAATGGTGTAGAATTGGCAATTTGTCGGCTTACGAATTCAACAGAAAAGAATTTTTGAATTAGAGTAATATTGGCTTCAAATTTTGGTACAAGGCCAGCAATTTCTCAGGAGGTGGTAAATTGATTACATCGATCCCAATGTTCAACTGGCACTTATTTTATCGGCTCCTGGGGGATGAAAGGCAAAGCCGATCTCGGCAGAATTTGAACTCAGAACGTAAAGGCGGACAAAATGCCGCTAAGCATTTCGTCCAATGTGGTAACAATTCTGCCAGTTCACTACTTTAAATGAAAGTAATATTAGAAATCGGAGATGTACTTGTTTGCTTCTGGCTATTGTCTGTTATGTTCCAAGAGCTAGCCATTTCTTTTCTTATTCTTCTTATAGCCTAAAGTATTGGTTGCTACTCCTTAATATGTTAATTGAGAGCATCGTCCTTGGTTGTTTAGCAAGCAAGTGCACTGAAACAATTCTTGATTTCTAGGATAAACTGTCGTTTGGTGTTAAAACACTTTTGTTTGTGACATTTTGTTGATTCTTTCCTTTATCTTGCGAAGTTTCAGCTTCACTATAGCTGTTAAGCAATGCACTGGTCACTGAATAAGTCGCTCCAGTTCTAACATTTATAAGTAGCCGTCGCATTTCTCATAGATGATAGAATGATTTATCTGATGGACCAATCTACCATTAGGTGACGTCCATCTGAACTTTTGGCTGTTCATGTGAAGAAAGAAGGTATCTCCGATGATTCTGTTGAAGCAAAAATCAAGTAAACGTTTACCATCATTCATCACACTACAAGTCGTATTTTTCCATCAAATAAGCCCAGAAGCATCAAATTGGTGTATTCCTTCCATTGAAGAGGTCTTGATGATAAGAATGATCTAGTAGTCTTCTCCTCAAAGAGGAATCATCTACACTAAGAAATTGATAGGCTGATCAGTTATGCAAATTGGACAAGTCTTAACATCAAAATCTCAAAAACAACCTGTATTTATCACTGTCAACGGTCATCCACTAGTTTGTATGGAAAACTCGACATATTTGGGATGCCTTACTAGTAAAGTCACTGAGGCGAAAAATGATATCCATGTAAAGCTTTCTAAAGTTCGTGAATCTAATGACTCAAGCAAATGCTGTTTATTTTGCTAAACTTTGTCTGCTAGGTCACACTACCATCTTTAATAATAGTTTCAAATTTTTGCGCAAGGCCAGCATGTTTGGGGTTGGGGTTAAGTCGATTAAATCGAGCTCCGCGTTCAACTGGTACTTATTTTATCAACCCTGAAAGGATAAAAGGCAAAATCGACCTCGGTGAATTTGGACTCTCTACCATCTTTGATGCAGCACTAGGCAGATGCCCTGCTGCAGTACCAGGCGGTGGCTCTCATTGCTTCTAATCTTAACTGATTGGAAGTGTTATCATGTGCATTGTTTTGTCTTGGAATAAAAGATGGGCTACAGCAAATATTCCGCTCAATACCACAGATTTGCTTGTCAGTAGCTTGACCTTAACCAGTTGAGCATGTCCTTTAGTGGCTGACGATATGTGCATCTTTGATCACGAGCTGAAGTAGTGAGGGAACATCATAGCCATGTGTTGAGAGGAATTCTTTGAGGTTTGGATAATTCACCTTTGGAAACATGGGTGTTTTGTTCAACATCCTTAAACAACCCTTATTCAGGGACCTTTTCGGCGCGATGGGCTACTAGACCTGAACAAAATTCTAACTGGGCCTCACCTGCAAGGTCATGCGCTGTTTATCTCGATATGAGATCACTAGGTTACGCACATATGGGTGTGATGCATGTGCCTGATATACCCTTATCAGACGGGTAGCCATGATGGGTATACTGGGCTTCGTATATTTTACCCTAGTGTCACTTTGATGGCATGCACTGCTCTCTAACTCAATAATAATCTTGTAATTGAACTTGCTCAGATTTGCTGAACTCGATCATGCCCCCACCCCCAACACGATCCTACATGGCGGTTAGGAGATCAGTAGAGCAACATCCTGTGTTTGTACAGAGCTGGTCGATGAAGAATTTTGCTGGAGATTGACCCATATTTATGTATGTCAAAATGTCAATTGGAGTATATTATTAAGTTCTTACACAACCTTCCAGTAATTCCAACAAGCATAAGCACTTCTGTTTGTCCGTCTATCTGTCTGTCTGTCTATCTCTCCCCACTCTCTCTCTTTTTCTCTCGTGAAATTTCTGTTTACAAGAAGACTGTTATGGTTGGATGCCTTTTTTGCACGAAATAATCAGAACGTCCTGTAACATGTGGGCGTGGGCTCAAGCCTTGTCTCCAGATGTTAACTGAATGATCAAGCAGTGTATCCGTATAACACAACTAATTCCGCAACGGCACGAAATAAACTTCTCTTAACGTTTAATAGTGATGACTTCCAGATGACATCGAAGCAATAAAGAATAGTCTATGCATTCGTGAGACGAATTTTTACATGCTTTCCTTCTGTGGCTGCGATGTTACTCTCTAAATATATGAAGTTTATAAATTAGAGTTTGTTTGATTGTGCTTACTGAGTCCTCTTGATTGTATCAAATGTATTCAGTATTTGAAACATTGATATAACTATCAATAGCAATCGCTTCTAAAAGCAAAACAGTAGAAGTTAATAGTAGTAATAAAAGTCCATTCTACTATTGGCACAAGGTATGAAATTTTGGGAGAGGGGCTCGTCAATTACATCGACTCTATTGCTCGATTGGTACTTATTTTATTGACCCAGAATATAACAACAACGACGATGGTAATAATAATAATAATAATAATAATAATAATAATAATAATAATAATAATAATAATAATAATGATAATTGTTTCAAATTTTAGTACAAGGTCAGCTATTTTTTTAAGAAGAGGCTTATTATTACTGCGCCACTGGTCCCTATATAATCAACCCGAAAGGATGAAAGGCAAAGTTGATTTCGGCAGTATTTGAATTAAGAACGTAAGGAGTTGGAAGAAATGCTTCTAAAAATTCTGTCCGACGTGCTATGGGGCTACACAAAAATGTGCGGGCAGGACAAAAGTCTTATGCAATTATATATATATATATATATATATATATATATATATATATATATATATATATATATATATATATATATATATATATATATATATATATATATATATATACATATATATCAACTTGCAAGGTACCGCACGAGTGAAAATATATAGGAAAGAGGATTTGAAAATGCAGAGGTTTTTTAAAGGTGTTTATTGACTTGACCAGTTTCACTTTGATAATCTTTTTTTTTTTTTTTTAGTGAAACCAGTCAAGTCAATAAACACCTTTAAAAGACCTCTGCATTTTCAAATCCTCTTTCTTATATGTATATAGATAGATGGATGGATGGATGGATGGATGGAACGAGTTTTTGAAAATTTTGAAAAAAGAAAAGAGGAGAGTAAATACTTAGAATATAACAGTATAGAAAAACAAATTAATTACTTTCTTTTTCTTCTTTGCTTCTTCAGCTTTTCAAGGTGAAAAAGCCCTCAAGTGACTATTGCAACCAGCCATAGCAACAGTTTTTTGTTTTTTTTTTGTCATACAAACCAGTTTCAATCCCTTCGTTCCTATTTTTCCGACTGGGAACAGTTATAATGAGGCTTTGTGATCTTCTATGGTAACAAGAACCTTTTACAACTATTTTCCCTACCTTCGAGTTATCTCAAAGGTGACAACAAACCAAGGCTACTAACATCATCGCCGATGCCTCTGTGTCTCATTGTGTTTCATTGGATCATACATTGTGGCATCAATTAACAGGTCTTCGACCTACTGCTTTGAGAGTAACTAAAACAACACCCTTCTACCCTTTTTCCTTATGCACATACATGTGACCATTTCTCTTAGCCCTTTCCTGGATATACTGTTCCGGCGAGGAAAGAAAAGCTCGCTCCGTATAGTTTTGCCAGACTACCGTTTTTTATCTCATGAGTTTCGGTATATCAGGCCTTTCTGTTGCGATAGCTACAAAGATGACAGCCGTCCTCAAAATTATTGTTACTGCATACATTTTTGTTTGACATGTGTATGCGAATGTTGTTGTTACTGTTGTTACAGCTACAAAAAAATTGCTAGAAATGTTCGTTTTAGTAGCATTGTTGATAGAAATGTCATACTTATTTTATTTTCAAACGTAGCTTGCTGACATTATTTTCATGTTCATTATTTTCTCTTTTTTCACGCGAATGTGGTACGAGACATAGTGTGGTAGCATTTCTTGTATCACACATAACATATAGCATACAAAATTACCACGTGATATAGCGGAGCTGCTGTTTCTCGAAGTCATTTTATCCATGTATGCAGATAGATGAAGGAAAATATTTGTTTGAAAACCAATTTTATTACTTCTTCTAAACCATATGGGGAGCAGACTTCTAAATTCCAATATCGATAAATCTAATACGTACGCACGCGCACGAACGCGCACGCACACACACACACACACACACGCATATATATATATATATATATATATATATATATATATATATATATATATATATATATATATATATATACAGGGGTTAGGCAAAATAACGGACACACCTTAAAATTTCAAGCAAATTTATTTTAATATGGAGTAGGACCGCCTTTGCCAGTAATTACAGATTGAATTCTACGAGGTATGGACTCGTACAAAGTTTGAATTGTTTCCAAAGGAATTTTTGTCTATTCTTCAGCTAAAACAGTCTCCACTTCTTGTAGTGATGATGGTGGAGGGTATCGACTCCTTACTTGTTTTTCTAAAATGCACCATAAATGTTCAATACTATTGAGATCTGGGGACTGTGGTGGCCAGATAAGATGTTCAACTTTACTAGAATGTTCCTCGTGCCATTCAGTAACAACTTTAGCTGTGTGAATTGGTGTATTATCATCCTGAAAGATTGTGTTTCCCTCTGGAAACAGTTCCGCAACCATAGGATGAATTTGATCAGATAAAATGATTAAATAGTCTTGACAATTAATTCTGCTATGAAGGGAAACCATTGGATCGGCGAATTTCCAAGATATAGCCCCCACCCCACCCCGATCATCACAGATCCTCCTACCTGTTTAACAGTTTGAAGAAGGCAGTCTGTGTCAAATGCTTCTTTTGGCTGTCTCCACACGTATATTCGGCCGGTGGTCGGAAATAAAGTAAAGAATGACTCATCCGAAAAAATACCATTCTTCCACTGTTCTAGGGACCAATTCTGTAAGTTTTTACTTCACTGGCAATTGATAAGCTATCAATTCTGGCACAAAATAAATATAGTTGCGTAGTGATAGAGAGTGAAAGTGAAAGAATTGTACATACTTTTACTTCTGGGATTACTTTGAATT
The DNA here is from genome assembly GCF_046866305.1 of Octopus bimaculoides. Lineage (NCBI taxonomy): Eukaryota > Metazoa > Mollusca > Cephalopoda > Octopoda > Octopodidae > Octopus > Octopus bimaculoides. Next base: position 43,881,957 of record NC_142931.1, on the reverse strand, counting down.
TATCGATCTTCGATCGATAAATTAAGTACCTATAATGTACGTAGACGATTCAATTGAGTACAAATTTAAAGCCTTTTGCCAAACATTATAATTCATTATCTAACTACTAATATTACTGCATTCTTTAAGGTGGACTGCTGCCAGAATCGTTAGCACGCCGGACAAAATGTTTAGCGGCACTTTGTTTGCCTTTACGTTCTGAGTTAGAATTCCGCTAAGTTATACTTTGCCTTTCATCCTTTTCGGCTTCTATAAAATAAGTACCAGTTGAGCACTGAGGTCGATGTAATCGACTTTTATTCCCTCCACCAAAATTGCTGGCCTTGTGTCAAAATTTGAAGCCAATAATACCACATTCTTTCCTCTTCCTTCTTTGTTTTGGTTACCATTGGTTACCGATGGCGAAGGACAAACACAAGGACACGCTCACACACACACACATGTACATACAATGGGCTTCTTTCAGTTTCTTTCAGCCAAATACACTTACAAGACTTTGGTCGGCCCTAGACTTCAGTAGAAGACACTTGCCCAAGGTGACATGCAGTGGGACTGAACCCAGGACAATGTGGTTGGGAAGCAAGCTTCTTACCACAGCCACACCTGCGCACACACAAATACACACACACACACACACACACACACACACACACACACACACACACACACACACACACAAAATTTGTTTACAGGAAAAGTTTTGAATATGCAAATAAAATTCCTATTCCATTATGCCTGCCACAGTCTAATGATACTGACTGGTGAGCCATTTTTTGCGGTTGCATTGATCTGTACCGATATAATGTAGGATAAATATAATAATAATAATAACAATAATCCTTGGATGGAATTTATAAACATTTACTGCATCGCTACGCGCGTTTCCACAAATCACGTGTCTTTTGACATCACAGTTCGTATTCCTGGGATGATTACATCAATGTAGTCCGTAGTATCCGTGGGCATTGGGTTGAGCATCTTCATGAATTCCTTTCTTCAGGCGATGTAACATTAATGGATGTACAACAGAGGAATGCTTATCCCTTTTGACTAGTATGAAGGTTGGCTGAGCCAAGCAGCTATAACTCAATCCTCTGTTGTACATCCATTAATGTTATGTCACCTGAAGAAATGAATTTATAAAGATGATCAACTCGATGCCCACGGATACTATGGACTACACTGTAAACATCCCAGGAATATGGAATGTGATGTCAAGAGACATGTGATCTGTAGAAACGCACGTAGCGATGCATTAAATGTTTATAAATTCCATCCAAGGATTATTATTATTATTATTATTATTATTATTATTATTATTATTATTATTATCATTTATCATTATTATTATTATCATTATTATTATTATTATTATTATTATAGACGTCACACAGTATGCAATATCATGAGGGTGTTGATTGAAGATATTGTATCTACCGGGGATTTGTACTGTTTGTCAAGTCACAAGGACTTCAGACAGACAGTACTTTACGCAATATGCGTGCAGTTCCAAGGAATGCCGACTTTTGCAATACACCTAGATTGTAGGGTATCTCTAAGGTTTCCAGATGTTTTTTTCAGATTGGGAGGGATTGAACCCAATGCTCCAACGACAATAGGGATAACCTTTATTTTCGACTCTCGTAGCTGCCACATCTTAGGGATCTCAATTCTCAGGTCTCCATATTTATCAACTTTTTCTCTTTCTTTCGTGATGATGTTGATCTCCTAGCACTGCTACGTCGATTATTATTATTATTATTATTATTATTATTATTGTTATTGTTATTGTTATTATTATTATTATTGTTATTGTTATTATTATTATTATTATTTGTGTGTGTTGTTTGTCATAAGAATTTAAAAACTTCCAATGAATATTGTCTTTTTCTTTGACTGGGATACAAAGCTATAAATTATAGCGTGTGAACATTGGGTAAAACAAAACACCTTGGATAGCAAAATGCCTTCGACTTTTTCTATCCAAGAGTTCTTTTTAACTCAATGCTATTATTTATTGCTCTATCTACTTCGAGTTCTACCGTTAAAAATCTAATATTTTGTGTGTATGTGTGCGCGCGCGCGCGATACAAATAGAAAAATCGTTAGTATAGTGGTTTATACTTGAAAAAGTGAAGAAAAATGACTTTGATGATGATTTTCAACTTTAATGATTGGAAAATAATCACGAGAAAAGCTATTCTTCTTCACTTTTTCAAATATGGATCTCGGTTAGAATTTCTGACCATGAGTGTTCAGTTCTTCGATCATCTTAACTAGCAGATTCATTGAATTAGCGTGTAAGTTGTTGAGTATTCCGCGTACATGTGGACCCCTAATGTAATTCTCAGGGGCTATAATCAGACACTGAGTGACACTGCTAGACCATTGAATCACAGGTATAATCCACATAGTATTCCGTCTAAAATCACTGCAAGAATATGTAAGACATACTAAACACGGTTAAGGTGAATGAGATAAAACATATTCAGTCGAATGAATATTATCTTACTGGCGAACCGGATATAAAAGGCCGACTGTAGCAACTCACGAGATCTCAGCTCTGATTAAATTTTATATAAATACATAACGTGTCTTTTTGTGGGAATGACAAATGTCTTGTCAGAATCTTCTTTGTATTTGCTGTTAAGAATGTGCAAGCATGAACATCTGATTCAAATATTTACTGAATTTCACATATTCTGTATAAAATATTTGATGTATTTCCTAAGTGGCATAAATGGAGATTATTTATATTATCAATAACACTCATAAAAAAATATTATCCGACAGACTGACGGGCATACATTCATCAACACTCTGAACCCATTAACGTCTTTTCTCCTGTTACTATAACTGTTCTTGTTTTTCTTGTTGTTATGAACAAGCCAACGGCCAACTACCACCACCCAAGCACATATAATGTACCCAATTTTTCCTCAAATCCAGTACTAAACACTTCGTCTATTCCTTCCTACCCAAATATGTAAATGTTTCAAACCTCCAGTAACATAGTTAAAGAGAAGGCGAGAGGATGCTTGACTCCAGCCACACTTTTATTGGGGGAAGCACTTTTGCGTCTGCTGTATAAGGCTGTGTAGGCTTGAGGACCCAGAGTGAGAGCGCGACAAACTCAAGGATTGCCCCGGGCGGCATACACTCTAGCTATGCCACAGTAAATTTCTCTTAAATTTAACAAGCATCTGTTAGCCAAAGTTCAAGCTTAACATCAACTGAGTCGAACTTTCCAGTCTGGAAAGGCCTTGCGCTGTGATAAACATAACAGTATCAATTTGTAAAGTGTAACAAGACAGCTGAAAGGATTCGCATGCCGTATCTTTCGCTTGCCAGGTTATGCAGTAGAACACCTTCCTCAACTCTTCAAACTAAATACTGCAAACCTATTTTCGTTTGAAATATTTTATTTCTACTGAGGGCGGCAAGCTGACAGAATCGTTAGCACGTCGGGAAAAATGCTCAGCGGTCTTTGGTCCGTCTTTACATTCTACGTTCAAATTTTGCCTTTCATCCTTTCGAGCTCGATAAAATAAGTACCAGTCAAGCACTGGAGTCGATGTAATCGACTTAACCCCTCCTCAGAAATTACTGACTTTGTGCCAAAATTTGAAATCAATATTTTATTTCTATGAATTAATCCGTCGGTTCCATATTGGTTGGTAGCAGGTTATATGCTAACAATATCCAACAATAGTAAACAGCTCACCACGGCTCGATGCTTGCAACTTAAAACATGGTCACACAACAAACGATAGGAAAGCAAGTGTGCTTGCTGTTCGTTTTCGTCTTAAATTGGTGCTTATAAATGCCTGATATAATTGGAAGAGGAAAATCTTAGCAATTAAGTCTATAATAGAATGTAGATATTCCGCCTGTTAAAATAGTATGGACCATCAACTACAACTCTAGTTTTATTTTTTCTGTCTATGAGATCGGAATGTAGATTTATTGTGGTGCAGTACTGTGTGTTACTCTGATGTGTCACTCTGATGTTTTCTAATCTACTTGTAAATGTGCTTTTGAAATGTGGTCCTTACAAATACAAACAAACAATTCGGATCAGGGGCTTCGTGTTGAAAAGGTATTTATTAACTACGTCTAGAAAGTAAAATAATACCAGTTAGCAAAACAACTATGTGACAGGAAACATGAAGGTGAAAAGCAAAATTATGTGTGTGTGTGTGTGTGTGTAGATGTATATATAATCGACACGCAAATAAACAAGTTTATTTGGTGTGGTGGAGAGATAAGATAAAGCCCTTGTAAATGTGTTTGGTTTTTAAATAAAAGTTCCCAAGCAATTAAGCTGCCATAAACTTGTGTCGTGCGACTTGTTAAAACCGATAAGTTTCAAAAGTTTTGATTGATACTTATTTACTCTGTGCTTTAAAAAAACTGACTGGATAGGTCAGAGGAAAGCAAATTGAAATAAAAGAAATTTTCAAAGGTCAACAGTTCATGTATACTAAAGAAATTGGTTTCATGGAATTTATTATATTGAATTTTCAGATGAAAGAGAGGGTGAGTAAATAAAACCATTAACAAGAGCGTTGCAACCAACATCAAACAAAAATGAACGAATCATAACGTTATCACTTTTTAAAAAGTCACGATTTTTAATGGAATAAAAATATTTTTACTTGTACGAATAAGCTAGGGACAAATTAGAAGCAGACCTTTGAATGACGAAGAATAAAATTAAAGGATAATAGACAGAAAATAGAGAGTTGAAAATAAGCACTAATTTAAGTGCTTATTGTTGCATTTTGATTGGTGACTGTGAATGTAATACTTTGGTCAGTGGATCTGTACTTGGTTTATTTAATTGTAATAAACAAGAGGTAAAACAAATACTAGAATTAGACGAGAATATTCAAGGCCGTTGAGATACTTGTGCCTCGGGCAAGCTGAATTTCAGCGACATGACAAGTATATATCACACGCACACACACACACGCACATAATGACTTATTCTTTGTAAGCCTAGTTCTTAGGATCTTTTTTAAAACGGGGGCCACATTTTTCATTAAAGAAACACTTTGAAACTTGGAACACTGGTAGAATGTGTCATATAAAACATATTTTTGTCTTAGTCTTCTTTAAAAAAAAAGAAATCCATAAATTATTCCATGTTAAAGTTGTCGTATTTCTGTAATTTCAACCAATCACTGACGTCCATTCAGCCGATATACATTAAGTGCCGACTACATAAACAAACGATTCTGAAACAATTAACCCTAACCCTAACGTTAGGGTTAGGGTTAGGGTTAGGGTTAAAGCAAATTTAAAATGAAAAAAGCAAATAAAACGAAGGTATGGAGATTAAATACGCTTTACATCGCTTAATGAGCCAAAGGAGTAAATGTAAACAACTGAATACTTGTCAGTGAATGGTTGAAATTATCGAAATAAGACAATTTTTTACATGAAATAAATTCGAATACAAAAGTATTTTTCTGTTCTATAACACAAAATAGATAAGTATACGAAGTTTGAAAGTCTTTCGGTACCAAAAACACTACGTAAAACATTAATGAAAAATGTGGCCCCCGTTTTAAAAAAGATCCAGTTCTTATTCTATCGATCTCTTTGCCGAACCGCTAAGTTACGGGGACGTAAACACACCAACATCAGTTGTCAAGCGATGTTGGGAATGCAAACACACTCACACACAGAGACATATATATATATATATATATATATATATATATATATATATATATATATATATATATATATAGAGAGAGAGAGAGAGAGAGAGAGAGAGAGAGAGAGAGAGAGAGAGAGAGAGAGAGAGATTATTATTAATCTAAACAAGTAGAGAAATAGAAGAAATGAAGTTATATATGCACAGAGAATATACTTGAATTAATTAGAATTTAATTATAACTTAAAATATAGGAATACACTTGACCGGTTTGATATTGGATTTTCAAAAGTGCATAGTGTATGGAGTTGTGACGCAAATTATGTCTATTCTGGCCGTTGTATAAAAATAGTTTCTTTTTTTTTTTTTTAAGTTGGAATGTAGCTCAGAACGCTATCAAGTAACGTCAAGCGCATCCCTATATTTTAAAATATAATTAAATTCTAATTAATTCTAATACATTCTCTGTGCTGGGGCAGTAAGCTGGCAGAATTGTTAGCACGCCGGCGAAATGCTTAGCAGTAGTTCGTCTGCCGTTACGTTCTGAGGTCGACTTTGCCGAGGTCGACTTTGCTGAGGTCGACTTTGCCTTTCGTCCTTTCGGAGTCGATTAAATAAGTACCAGTTATGCACTGGAGTCGATGTAATCGACTTGATCCCCTTGTTTGTCCCTTCTATGTTTAGCCCCCTGTGGGCAATAAAGAAATAAATATCTTCTCTGTGCCTTTTCAACTTTCAATCTGTAAAGTGCCCTTTCAACTTTCAACCTGTAAATGTAAATAAAGTATTTGATACAATTCGTTAAAGATAGGAATAAAGTGTTTATTTTATTTTCATTCTCCTCTTTTATTTTGAATATCCTAAGCAAGAAACTTGCTAGGAGACTGCTCCCAAGTTACGAGTCCTTTTCGCTGGCCCTGAGAATATCACGGGCGTGGAGAATGGAATAAGAACACTCTACCTCGGTGGTTTGAATAAAGGGTTCTGTTCGAATGTTGCAAGAATGTTGCCGAGTATAACAGGCACCTGAAAAAGGCTGGAGTGTGCAGAGATTGAAACGTTGTGGCCATAATAACCAAGGTGGAGATATTGGTTAGAATAAATCACTGTATAATAATATGGTGCCGTGTAAAACTATTTTATATGTAACCACGTTTAACATGCTGCAAGAATTAGAGAACGACAGGTACAGTAAGTACAATAGCGACGTACCTACAGGTAAAAAAAAATTAACTAATTAAAAATAAATATGTTATTGCGGCCAGCCATATTTATCCACTGCGAAAGGGTTGGTGAGGGAAGCAGAATACTTTTATTGTTTTGCATTCACGTAGCGTTCATTACAAACGCAAGTGGAAAGGAAGCGGACAGTTGACAAACTATATTTCATTGAAAGTCGCTATTTTGCCTTCACATATGCAGAGTAATCATACACTTAAGTCTTGAACCCTCACAACTCTTATCCATCATGGATGTAAAATTCCTCTACACTGTCATCCTTAACAATGAAGAGCTCTTAGCCCTTAGACATTTCTTAGATTCTTTACTTAAATCCAGTACCACCATCCTTCTCTGCTTAGGTGAACTTGAACTAACTTTCAACTGTTTCTCCTCCTCCGGTGAGTTCTGTCAATAAATTATATCTTTTATTCAGTATACGCAACAAAAATATACAGGAATCACTCGCTTTATAGAAATAGCGCGTTCCTAAAAATCTGGCCGTAACGCAAAATTCCGTAATGCGAAATTAATTTTCCTATTGATTTTCATATGATCAAGTGAGACTGCGTTCCTATGAACAAAAAAAAAATGAAAAAGCACACGAAAACAATAGAGAATAAGTAATAAGATCATCATTATACATGAAAATAACAATTTAAAACATACACAATACACTATAGATACATAAAAAACAAAACAAAAGCATTTGAAGAGGAATACGTTAGGGAATTAATAAGAATCTTAATAGCGTAAGGGTGCGTTCTCACTACAAAAGATGTTAACTACTGCGTGAGGGGTGGGAATGAAATGAAATGAGCGTTACTAGAAGGATGAGGGACTGTCTTATAGTTCATTATCACAAACATCAGCTTGAGAGATGAAGAACTTATCCAAAGTTGAATTGTTAATGACGCATCATCTTTTTTGTACATCTCATTGTAACACTTGAAAACGATGTAGAATTTGAAGAAGCCAAAAAGGAAGACGTGATTGAGTTGCTAGAGTCCCAGAAAAAGGGTTTATCCAACGAGGAGCTGATGTTGGAAAAAGAACAATCTGCAAATACAGATGAGACAACCGACGTTCCACCTATACCACTTATTTTGGCTTCAAAAATTATTGCTAATGGGCTACCACTTACAGAGGAAGGTCTGCAGGTCTTTGCTGATTATGATCCTAATCGTGAACATTAGGATCATAATCAGCAAAGACCTGCAGACCTTCCTCTGTAAGTGGTAGCCCATTAGCAATAATTTTTGAAGCCAAAATAAGTGGTATAGGTGGAACGTCGGTTGTCTCATCTGTATTTGCAGATTGTTCTTTTTCCAACATCAGCTCTTCGTTGGATAAACCCTTTTTCTGGGACTCTAGCAACTCAATCACGTCTTCCTTTTTGGCTTCTTCAAATTCTACATCGTTTTCAAGTGTTACATCTTTCTGAATTTGACGTAGACTTTCTGTCTGAGGAAAATTTGTAATGTCACAGATTAGTCTGGCCATGTATTTTTCCAAGCAAAATTCAAAGTTGACGGTTTCACTTTATCCCATGACTCAACTATATTATCCACACCATCCGTTATGTTGAATTTGTTGCAGAAATCTTTAACGTTAAGCTTATTCTCCTTGTCACTTGCTTTTATAAGTGGTTTGAAAGTTCTCATATGCCTTGAAGTTAGCTATCACACAGTGATCCATTGGCTGCAAAGAAGTTAGTTTTCTTGGTGATATATATTCTACTATCACATCATCAGAAAGGTCATCTAAGTTCGCTAGGTGGCTCGGTGAATTGTCTAAAAGAATGTTCGCTAGATTTTATAGACAATTCACCCCTTGCACTTCCGACTTAACACACACACACGCATACTCTCTCTCTCTCTCTCTCTCTCTCTCTCTCTCTCTCACACACACACACACACACACACATATACTCTTCTTTTTTTTCTCTTTTCCAGACGCACAACGTCACTAGTTTTCTCGGATTCTATGTTTTACTAAACTGGAAATTTACTTCATAAATTGTATTACCAAGCAAGTAGTTTGTTTAATAAATTGTTCATTTTATTTCTAATGGGAATTGCTATTTCTTTTAGTTCATCAATTAAACCTTTCGTGCCTGAATGATTTCCTTATAGATAGCAAATGTTTTCATGATTTGAATTACAACAATTTTTCAACGCGTTTACAAACAACATTCAGTGCGGGGTGGTTCCCGGACTAGTTCTATAGCGCGCCAACAGATGGCAGCACACGGTTGCGTGCACAGTGAGAGCTAGCAGTGACCTTCATAAGGCAGTGCGCCGAGTGATATAGCTGTGTTTACTTCGAAAGTTGTGAAACTTGATCCCGTGTATGCTGTAGTCTGTGATTTTGTCATGGACAGGAAGTTGGAACAAAGTGTCAACGTGAAATTTTGCGTTGAACTTGTGAAGTCTACAACAGAGACATTGAGCACGCTTCGGTAAGCTTTCGGCGACGATACAATGGGTCATACGCAATGTTTTGAGTGGCACGGGCGTTTCAAAAGCGGAAGACCATCTCTAAGAGACGATGAGCGGCTTGGAAAACCTGCCCCGAGCGTCACCCTTGGAAATGTGGAGAAAATTCATCAGCTTATGCATGAGGATCGTTGGAGGACAATCAACAACATTACTGATATTGTTGGTCGGTCGTATTGATCTGTGTCGGCAACCCTAAAGTCTAGATTCCTTACGACGATAATGCAGACTGTCACCGGGCTCTCCTTACTCGTGAGTTTCTCGCCAAAAACAACATGGTATCGCTTCCGCACGTACCCTATTCGTCAGATTTAGCACTTGCGGACTGCCGTCTCTTCCCTAAGAGGAAAACGCAGGTTAAAGGTTGCCGTTTTAACAACGATGAACTGCAGTTCAACCGCAGAAGGTCCTCGACTCGCTTACGGAAAATGAGTTCCAAGCTTAATTCCAAGAGTGGCAGGAACGTTGAGATCGGTGTAAAGCTGCACAAGGTGACTATTTCGAAGGAGATGATGTTAAAACTTTGGTAAATAAGTGTACAGTGAGAGCTAGCAGTGACCTTCATGGGGCAGTATGCCGAGTAACGTTGTTTTATTTACTTCGAAAGTTGTGAAATTTGTGTTTTTGTGATCACATGTATACTGGAGTCTGCAATTTTGTCATAGTCAGGAAGCTGGAACAAAGAACCAATGTGAAATTTTGCGTTAAACTTGGAAAGCCTGCTACAGAGACATTGAGCATGCTTCGACAAGCTTACGGCATCGAGGCAATGGGTCGTACGCAAAGTTTCTAGTGGCACGGGCGCTTCAAAAACGGAAGACGTCCTTGGAAGACGATGAGCGATCTGGAAGACCTGCCACGAATGTCAACCCCGGAAATGTGGAGAAAATTCATCAGCGTATGCATGTGGATCGTCGGAAAGCAATCAATAGCATTGCTGATGTTGCTGGTCTGTCATATGGGTCTGTGCAAGCAATCCTAACGTCTGAATTGAACATGCGGTGTGTCTATGTCAAGTTTGTCCTCCACCTGCGCTAACCACTGAGCAGAAAGAGCATCTCGTCGAAGTCTGTCAAGATCTCCGTCAGCGTGCAGCTGAAGACCTATCCTTCGTGTCGAGGATCATCATCGGTGACGAGAGTTTGATCTACGGGTACGATCCTGAGACGGAGCAGCAGTCGTTACAATGGAAATGCCCTTCATCTCCACGACCGAAGAAGGCATGATGGAGCAGAAGCTCAGTCAAGAACATGTTCGTCATGTTTTTCGACATCCGTGGTATTGTGCATCGAGAATTCGTCCTCCAGGGCCAGACCGTCAATCGAGAGTTCATCTGCGACATTTTGAAGCGTTTGCGGGAGGACATTCAGCGGAAACAACCGGATTTGTGGATCACGAAGGATTGAATTCTTGCCGACAATAATGTACCCTGCCACCGAACTTTCCTCATTCGTGCATATATATATCTATGTGTAACTTTATATATGTGTGTATGGGCGTCTATATGCATACATGCATGTATGTATGCGTGCGTATGTGTATGTGCGTATACACATGTACGTACATATATGTATTTGTATATATCCGTGTATGCATATGCATGTACATCTGTATGTATGTGCGTATGTATATATATATATATATATATATATATATATATATATATATATATATATATCTGTATGAATATCTACATATATGCCTTTGTGTGCATGTGTGTGTGTGTGTGTGTGTGTGTGTGTGTGTGTGTGTGTGTGTAAGTAAATGTATAGGTTTATTTTAGGTATCTATGTCTATATGTGTATATGACTGTATTTTATATACAGATTGATGTTTCTGTGCATGTATATAAGTATACTTGTGTCCCCATGTGTGTGTGTGTGCGTGTGTGTGTGTGCGCGCGCGTGTGTGTGTCTTTGTGTATGTGCCTATGTGTATATAAAGATATATATCAGTCAATATCGGCTCCCTTTCTCTCTCTCTCTCTCTCTCTCTCCATACACACACAAACGCACGCTGTTCTCTATAACATGACTCCCCGGTGCATTCCTACTTCCGCCAGTTAATTGTTAATTGTCAGTCTGGCTAGGATCTTTAAGTAGAAAAATCTTTATGACCCTCATAACGCTTTCTCTTTCTCTTTCTCTTTCTCTCATTGTCTTGGATTCTGTCATTATCTATCTATCTCAATTCTCAATTGTATTTTTACATGTTTTTTTTTTACTTCTTTACATAGTTCTTCATATACTCTTTTACTCTTTTACTTGTTTCAGTTCATTTGACTGCGGCCATGCTGGAGCACCGCCTTTAGTCGAGCAAATCGACCCCAGGACTTATTCTTTGGAAACCTAATACTTACTCTATCGGTCTCTTTTGCCGAACCGCTAAGTTACGGGGACGTAAATACACCAGCATCGGTTGTCAAGCGATGTTGGGGGGAGGGGGGACAAACACAGACACACAAACACACACACACATATATATATATATATACATATATACGACAGGCTTCTTTCAGTTTCCGTCTACCAAATCCACTCACAAGGCCTTGGTCGGCCCGGGGCTATAGTAGAAGACACTTGCCCAAGATGCCAAGCAGTGGGAGTGAACCCAGAACCATGTGGTTGGTAAGCAAGCTACTTACCACACAGCCACTCCTGCGCCTATGACAATACACTTATTGTTATACATATTTATACATAAAATTTTATCTTAATCTACTTTTTCTGGAAGGTGCTTGTGCTCTTCAAACTCCTCACTTAATTTCCTACATACGTTTATGCTTTTATCGATGCTAATGCTTTTCCGTGTGACTATATATAAATGTAAGCGCTTTCCGAAATGAAATTGCAGCTTCAGTTTTAAAGCTCCTGAGAAGCTACAGGGAGATGTACAAGCACTCAATTCTGAGTGCATCGCATCTTATAGCAGAAACAGGTGTAAGCAAATGAAGTTCATGACAATTTTTTATTCCCTTATCTTAATTTCTTATTACTGCTCTGTACTTGACTGATACTTTGTTCTGCAACATTAGTAGATTGAGTTCTAAGATCAGGTTATTAGTATCGCTTTGACCCAAAGCCTAATAATAATAATAATAATAATAATGATAATAATAATAATAATAATAATAATAGTAGTAGTAGTAGTAGTAGTAATAATAATAATAATAATAATAATAATAATGATAATAATAATAGTAGTAGTAGTAGTAGTAATAATAATAATAATAATAAGAAGAAGAATAAGAAGAAGAAGAAGAAGAAGAAGAAGAAGAAGAAGAAGAAGAAGAAGAAGAAGAAGAAGAAGAAGAAGATGAAGAAGAAGAAGAAGAAGAAGAAGAAGAAGAAGAAGAAGAAGAAGAAGAAGAAGAAGAAGAAGAATATGTGTATATACGACAGGCTTCTTTTAGTTTCTGACTACCAGATCCATTCACAAGGCTTTTGTCGGCCCTGAGCTATTGTAGAAAACAGTTGCCCAAGGTATCACGCGATGAGACTGAACCCTGAACTATATGGGTTTGAAAACAAACGTCTTACGACACAGCTACGCCTGTGCGGAGAAAGCGTTTCGTTTTATTTCAAAAACTGAGTTGAATAAGAATATTGGATGGTTTTGTGACCAGCGATGACAAGCAACAAACGATGCAACATTTTCCAGCAAAAATCTCAAATCATAATGATTCCTGATCATCAGCAACAAACCGCTCCACACAGTTACAACCAGAAACTCCTAGTAAAATTATTTCTGTTGCAGTAATTTCCACTTCATTATATCAATCAACCAACGAAACCGCCCCAGGTTTATTACTATTACTCATCTTATTCAGTTGATGAATTTAAATTTTCCCAAGCAAACAATTGGCAACCAGAAACATTCTTTTCTATTAATTTGGTTTACTACTTTTTATTTCATTCATTATGATGAAACCTACGATCATGCATATCGATTTTTGTTTGTTGTTGCTTTTTTTGTTTGTTTGTTTTTTTTCTGTGCAAAGTATAATGAAAATTCAAAACAGCACCATATTAAAGGAAAAGAGAACGTGTTTTTAACAGAAAAATTTGGAAAATGGGAAAAACTCGTCAGCACTTTGAGTGAAGTGGTCTCTAAGTGTCATTGTGCTGTTAATGAATCTAGAGTGCTTATTTCTAAATGTAATAGCATTAAAAATCTGTTGAATGAAACTACAAGAAAACTTGTGCAAATGATTCGTAAATGCAGAATAAAAACTGAGTGCTTTTGCTTTATGCGAATAAATAACCTTGCAAAGAAATGTTGAAAAGTCGTGTGAGAGACAGATGATTATATTCTTCTAAAGTAGATCAGCGATGCTGATACTGATAGCTATCTGAGCCACAATATACAAGATGAGTTCCATATGATGTGTGTCAGTAATTTTATTCCTGATTTCCAGTGTACCACAAATTCTTGAGAACCACCAGTGCAGAACAAGATAGGCAAACAGAGCTCATTCCTCCTCAAGCTGTCTTTGTTTATCCCCATCAGCCCTGATTAAACAGACTGGCTGACTTTGTTACGAAAAATTAACTTAATAAGAAAGCGCAAAGTTTTTAATTATTGTTAGGGAATATACCGAATCAAACAACAAAGAACGAAGATTATACCTACGTTACGTCGTCAGATGGTTGGCGATCAATTAGGAATTACTGCATGCCAAAATACAAAATCTTCAGCAAGATTTTCAGTCATCATAGAAGTATACATGAGACTGCAACTATATTTATGCAACTGTAGTCGAGTATACTTTGACAAAGCGTTTGGAACAACTTCAACCAAGGCTTTGGCAACATATTATCAAGCAAATTCTTTAAGTCTGAGTGTAAAGAAAACGGCAACACAAAATACTGTCTGACTTGATGAATGAATGTAGAGAGATTGTTATCTTAATTAAGTAGTTACAAAAGGAGAATTTACTTGATTAACTGAAAAAAATGTGTCTGAAAACTACTTGTGCCTTGTCGTCTTAACTTTGAGTGCAACTAGCTAGTCAGTATGCACTGCTCGCTTTCAACGAATTCTTGATAATTATTCGATTCTACCTGAGTTTTGGTTAGAATGTGTATGTTACAATTGGATACTGATTTTCAGGTTCGTTGATGCTAGACTCAAACGAAAATGCTTGATTTCTTCTTCGGACTTTATCTCAGTCAGCTTTTATACTAGCACCCAGATAATTTATGATGCTGTTGACCATTAGTATGAAAAGAAAAAGAGTCTATGGTGAAAAACTTTGCCAACTTTTACAGTATTTTCTGCAACATCTAGGGCATTTCCTCTAGCAAGACGATTTGACGTCTTCTGTCCAGGATGGCACGGGAGAGATTAATTTTCTGATATACTTTTGTATCAAAGAACGGACAAATAAAAGTCCGACTGCAGTTGCTGCGGAATTTGCTACTGGAAATAAGACTGGGTAGTCAGCAAATTCTCGTTGGTTTGGAGACAAATAGAACTATATGATAAAGTTTATAATTACTACTGTTTTTCAAAACCAGAACTTCATCGAATATTTGATATTTTACTAATATATACGTTACAAATTTCAGTCGACGCTTTTCGAACCCCGCAGTCCCGAAATATTACAGGTTACTGTTGCAGATTAATTCTGTATTCTTTCGTGCCTGAGGTTATGGTCGATTCCTCTTTTACTATTAATAAACATTGAGGCGGCGAGCTGACAGAAACGTTAGCACACCGGGCGAAATGCTTAGCGGTATCCCGTCTCTGTGAAGTTGATACGCGAGTTTATGTTGAAGTGTTTATCGAATTGTTGCCATTGTTATTGATTTGAATTGTTACCAAAGATGTTAATTCGTTAATTGTTGTTTTGTTTCCCATTGTGGGAAAATGGAGAAGACACTGGAGGCAGGCCCAAGTCATGCGGCCGCAACGGACAAAGGAGTACCAATTTAAACACATGAATTTAAAGCTAAAGTTAGAAAATATTTTAACCATCTTCACTGTACGTCAACACTAATATTTATTACCCCAACTACTCGCCCATAAAACAACATCGCAGTACCTATGTCTAAATAGTATATGGCTTCAAAAACTAAATATTTGGACTGCTGACGGCATGATCACAAGTTGCTTGAAATAGCAAGCATATACCCCTTAAGTAACATATCACTGTCTTAAAAAGATGTGAAAGATATTTTGAATAATGTTATCTAAATGATAAGATTCTCAACAACCTTTCATTATTGGTCTACCTGACAAGAGTTAATCTAAGGCAGATAACTATTCAAAACACTATGTACTTGTGAAGAAGAGAACTACATCTGTCTTAAATAAAATGAAGATAACAAAATTTTAAATAACGTTATAAACTAATTTTATGATAAATCTGACTGTCTTAGTATTGAGTCTCATTATCATTACATGTTCATTTCTTTTAAAATAAACTTTTCTGCAATAGGCACAAAGCCAGAAATTTTGGGAAATGGGTAAATCGGTTACATTGACGCCAGTGTTCAAATGGTATCTATTCCATCAAAACCGGCAGAACTCAGAACGTAAAGACACGAAATACCGCTAAGCATTTTGCCCGGCGTATTAACGTTTCTTATTTCTTTATTGTCCACAAGGGGCTAAACATAGAGGGGACAAACAAGGAAAAACAAAGGGATTAAGTCGATTACATCGACCCCAGTGCGTAACTGGTACTTAATTCATCGACCCCAAAAGGATGAAAGGCAAAGTCGACCTCGGCGGAATTTGAACTCAAAACGTAACGGCAGACGAAATACCGCTAAGCATTTCGCCCGGCGTGCTAACGTTTCTGCCAGCTCGCCGCCTTATAAAGGTACACGGTGTACCATGCGTCAGCTATCGAAGTGGTCGCAGAGCAACGTGAGATGATGTGTTTTACTCAAGAACACAACGCACCACGCGGTTCAGGAATCGAAACCACAATCTCGCGATCGAGTGTAGTACACCCTGACACCCTGGCCACTAGGCCATGCGCCCTCACTCTTGAAAATAATAACCGTGTGTGTGTGTGTGTGTGTGTGTGTGTGTGTGTGTGTGTGTGTGTGTTTTAAAAAAATTATCTGAAAAAACACTTCTGTTTGAAAAATTAGCTTCTTTGAGCAGGGGAAATTTATTTTGAAGTCAAGAAATCAATGATTTTAATGTGTGGACCAAAGCGAGCTAACCATTAGTGGATTGGGGTGAATAAATAAAGAAAATAAGTAAATCGAAAATACCTGAATCATCCAGCGATGTTTGTTATAAGTAGTTGGTTACAAAAAGAGTTTAGAGCAGCTAATCATAGACGACCGACATAGAATACCCCCTCAACATGTTTTCTAAATTCAGGAACTGCTATTCATGGATGAATAATGCAACCCTCCAATATGGTTTATGAATTAAAACTGCAGGGGTGTTGTTATGATAAGGCCTGGCGATGAATACAGGGGAGGGAGTAATTATAAGACCAAAAATTAATAACGCTTGGGACAGGTAAATTGAAAAAGAAAACTGAAGATTTTGTTAGAGGGAATAGGAGAAACTAATGAAACGCAGAGATTGTTTAATTAATCCCTAAAAGTGTTGCTGTTGTTATTTTTGTACGAGATACACAGATTTCCTGAGAGTATATCTAAGGCTACATAATTCACTGTAACTTCCTTCTAAAAGGCGAAGAAGATTCATTCAAGTGACATATAGGTGCGATTTCTAGCAAGTCTATCGACCACTTTAAGGTTCTCCTCAGAGACGTAGCAGAAGATTGGTGGGGGGGGGGGTACAGAAGAGGAGTACTTTCTTCGGGCATTAGCATAAAGAGCCGCGAAATTTTGTTTTGTTTATTATGTTTGTTAATTAAGATGAAGGCGCCAAAACTGCCTTTGACGCCTGTTTTGTGAACCCTTGCTACGCTGCTGAGTCCTCTATGGGTTCCTTAATTTTTGTAGTAACTTCCTGAACTGAGCAGTAACCGGATTTATTCGCACGTTATTACTCTACAAACCACCTACAAACCACTAGATCAGCTTATCAAGCTGTAAATATATTTCATGGAAACAGAGTTCAGTGACTTAAGAGAATATAACTGATGAGTTTAGAACAGATGTTTAAAGGACAAATGTCTTGCAGTTGCGTATGAAGTAAAATCTATTCATTGTGTCTTCGGTGATGTTCCACGGACATAGTCATATGAACATACGAGTCAGAGAGTGAGTGAGCGTCTCCATGGTTTCTAAATCTTTTAGAAATAGTAGACAAATCTCCCTTAAATCACACCTTACTATCTTAAAATAAAAGGATATATTGAATAATACACTTCTAAAATTCCCCACCTCCAAAAGCAGGTAGTTACAGCTGTAACACTTTAATCAGACATGCTTGATCAGGGCTTGCCTGGAGTAAAACAAAACAAACATACGTACTTGGCTTATTGTTGTCCATCTTTATGTGTGGATCTTTTGACGACCGATCTTTGATGTAGAACAGAGGTTTTCAAAGCAACATACGCAAGAGAAATTACTAGCCTACGCGAGACTCATAAATACATTGGAATTTTAAAGTAAACGTAGCCAAGTAAACGCGAGTCGTGTATCTAGAAAATAGTGGAGATCCGTCTGTTGGTCCCGTTCACTTATCGTTATGAATAAAGGTTTTTAAAAATGTTTATAACCAAAGTCAAAATTCGTGCAAGAATCAATTCGCAATTATACTAAGAATTAAGTTACTTGCTAGAAAAAAAAAAAAGCTTTCTCATCTAATTGAAAATATAACATGAAATTAAATGAAACTGATTTCTTACAAAGGCACAAGTCTAGAAATTTTCGAGGCGAGAGAACAGGACGGAAGGCAAAATCGATCACGGTGACATTTGCGTCATTTAAATTACATTAAGTTAATAATAACTAATATATATCTATTGTCTGCTCAATAATATCCAACTATTTTACACCATATTTTTCACACGGTGTACATCAGCAGTACTGGACATGACGAAGAGGAACGCTGGGAGAAAAGAATGAAAACTCTTGTACAGCTTCCGTGGTAGCCGAAAGGCGCAAGTGCAACCTTCTCTTCTTGATTCTCTCGATAGTGCTGAGTGAATTTTTCCTTCAATCCCATCCTTATCCATATCTACATTCCTCGTCCAACAGTGAGACCTTCGAAGTGAGCGACGGGCAGTGACGTCGTCTTCTACTTTTGAAGGGTTGGTGTTGCTGCTTTTCAAAATAGTCTTCAGCCGGTTTTGAACCAGTACTTTGATCGTCCAATCAAGCGTTGAACATGGTATAACTAACCAGGGAAGATCCTATGAGGGAGACGCAAGTTAGACATGCAAACTGCATGTCCGAACCATCTCGGTCGATGCTTGTACGGTGTGGATTTAATGACGCTGGCTTTGGTTTGAAATGTTTGTAATTCTATCTCGCTAAGTAATTGAAAGGATTCTTTGGAAATATTGAATTTTAAAGTACTGCAGGGTCTTAACGTGAGATCAATGTATCATACGCAGACAGGTGAATAGTAAGAAAGACTACATGATAGATGAGAACCTTTGTATAGAGAATGAAGTGGTTGTTTAGAAAGTCGTTCCTAGGCCTTCGGAAGAGTACAGAAGCCAGTGGGAGACCAGATTTGAATTTCCTTGTCAAATAACACACAAACATATGTACAGTTATAAGACACCCCAGGAGAAACCAGTTGTGATGCTTTGTGTGTTACACCTACATCTTAATTTTAGTAATTATAACTAAAAAATATTGAGTCACTCAACGTACTGGAAATACCAGTCAAATATCACTGAATTTTGACACTGACATCTTGGAAAAAGAAGGACATATTAGATTTTGTCGTCCCAGATTTAATATATCTAAAAATAAAAAAGCCTATCATCGAGATTGGAACGCCTTTAATCACACATTTGCTAGATCCTGTTGATCAAGGGCCGAATAACAACAAAAAGCGGATACACAGCATAGAACATCACCCTCCCCCGCCTCCCACACACACACACGTTCTCAAAAAAGGCTTTTAAAGGAATTTGAAAAAACTAACACTAAAACATCTGTCAATCTATTTTCCTAGTCCATTTACAGCTATTTGTCTATTTCATTCTCTTGAAATGCGTCTTCGTGCGCTTTCCTAGAAATCTTGTTTGTGTAGTAGTCAAGCTTCATGTAGATACAGATCTATATTTCATTAGAAGGGATACTTAATATGAGGACCCCCAACATCGGAACCAACTCAGATTAATTTGGAAGAGCATCTGGTTTTAAAATACAGAAGTAAATTCAATTGAAATCTATTCCGGGATATTCAGTTAAACAAACTGGAACATTCAGTAGGATAAACGCGCACGCGTACACACACATTCACATACACGCACATAGACATATTCGCACATACACACGCACACACACACACACACACACACACACACACACGCAAACACAATATCCTAAACGTCACACACACCTACGTATATGTACGATGTACTTAACTGCAAATAAATGTGCATGCATCTATTGCGTGAGCGTATGTAAATCAGAGATATGAGAATATATTTAATCTCGTACATTCTAGCACACTTATAGTGCTTGCGAGATCCGTTATTTTTATATCCTTTCTTTCTTTAAAATGAACTTTTAACTACAGCTGAACTTTGACATTGTAGATCTTACCCAGATGGTCGATTATATATATATATATATATATACATATATATATATATATATATATATATATATATATATATATATATATATATATATATATATATATATATATAAACTGCTGCTATTACTTAACCCACTTCCTTTTTGGTCCGAAAATAACTATATCAGAACATTCTATAACAAAATACATTACTGATATTTCACTAGTAAACGAGAATAAATGGAAACTGCATTTGAAATGAAAATGAAATCACAGTTCGCTTTATAAATGTGTGTGTGTGGGGGGGGAGATAGATAGATAGATAGATTCGTATGTGTCTCAGTAGAAAATCATCGAACTGTATAGATATGAAATTGGTCAGTCGCCGTACTTTACTTTCAATTCCAAACTGTCCTCGTTGGAACAGTCCTCAGATTTTGCAGTATTACTTTAGCAGAGCGTCAATATCTATACTATAAATTGCAGTGTTCTTGATTGCTTGATTGCTTGATTGATTGATTGAGTGTCGGCAGATTCACTCGAGAACGGTGCAGTGGAATCGCGTGAAATTCAGCACAGAGCGGCAGCATGGTCCGCTCATGTTCAGGAGATTTTTATTGCCCTCCAGCTCCCATGGTTACCGAGATAATCGATCATTACTTTTTAAGATAGGAATATCCCATTCAAAGTGGGGAGGGGCGATTTTGTTGCCTTTCCCATGCGCGAAATTTTACGAAAAACCAGCACAATAAAGATTATTTTTTTCCAAGTAATGTGGCTGGGTTTGTTTTTCGAAAATTTTAATCAGAGGCATAGAAAAAAAATAATTTCAATTTTTTGTGCATTAAAAAAAAAAAAACTATAGCTTACGCTCTTTCTAATTACTATGTTTTTTTTTAACTTCAGTTACAAATGTCTTCAAACGTCGACATTCAAACAGCTTTTCCATATTGAGACAAACGGACTCTGCACAATTGTATCCATCCGGGTACGCGTTTTCAATAATTGAAATTCACAATTCTAATCAGTGTACTATGATTGATCTTGAACAGTTTCGATTAACATTCTTGTGTCGCCAATACAACAACCGCACTACCATATATTTTTCTTTTAAGGCGAGGTTATACCACAAATAAGGTTCCGTGACTATATAGGGCTATGGGTACACACGTGAAGTTAGTTTTACAATATCGACTCGCAAAATCTTTAGCATCATATTGTTTTTGGGTTGTTCTTACTTTTTTTGTTTTGGGAATTTTTGTTTTTTTAATTTTTAGTTCTTTTTATTATTCAAAATATACATAGGAAATAGCCTTTAACCAAACCCACCACACTGCCCGAGTGAAACCGGGAAAAACAGCTAGTTTTCTATATAAAGAAGGATAGATAGAGACAGAAAAATAAATGGTAGAACGCCAGATAAATCTCATTGTAGTATTTACTAACCTTCCTTTAAGTTATAATTGTGTTGTTAAGCTGTTTGCTTTCGTAATCCTTTGTAACTCGTTGGGCAAGTCTTCTTTACTATAACCTCGCACTGACTTCTGCCGGATGAATGGACTTTTGTGATCGGAAAACTACTAGAAGATTGTGGAATGGGTTTGTATGTATGTCTGTATGTATGTATGTACACATATGCGAAAAAGGTCTACAAAACTGTGAAGTCGCACTAAGTATATTTTCTTTAATATGGTATATGAAATACGCATTTCCCACTTTATTTCTTCACTAAATACTAGTGTTTTAATCCAGAATTCATTATAATCTTATATTATAAAAGAGAAAGTTAATCTCCGTTTGTTTGTCCGTCACAAGATATATGTGAAGGAGAGGTGAAAAGTTGTTGATGAGTGAGAAATACAGTGAGATAGAAAGAGAGTGTGTGTAAAAGATAAATAGATAGATAGTGTTGTAACTAACAAGTTTTGATTAAAAACGCAGGAATTGCAACTAACATGAATTGTAAGTGCAGGTCTGTCAGCACCATGCAACACACATACACACACAGAGAAACAAAAGACTTTCACTATATAACGATATAGTTAGTAAATTTTGGTTGTGTGTGTGTGTGTGTGTGTGTGTGTGTGTGTGTGTGTGTGTGTGAAAGATAGAATTCTAATTTGTTTCAAGAAAGAAAAACAAGTTGTTGTTGAGAGAGAAATGCAGTGGGAGAAAGAAAGAGTGCGTGTGAACCATAGTAACTAACAAGCCTTTCACTATATAACAATCTACTATTAAAAGAAGGTACGTACATGATAAGCAAAGATTTTTATCAGCAGCGTAGCGACGTATAAAGGCCTAGTTTCCTGTGTGGTAAGTAGCTTGCTTACCAACCACATGGTTCCGGGTTCAGTCCCACTACGTGGCACCTTGGACAAGTGTCTTCTACTATAGCCTCGGGCCGACCAAAGCGTCATGAGTGGATTTGGTAGATGGAAACTGAAAGAAGCCCGTCGTATATATGTATATATATATATATATGTGTGTGTGTGTGTGTGTGTGTGTGTGTGTGTGTGTTTGTGTGTCTGTGTTTGTCCTCCCAACATCACTTGACAACCGATGGTGGTGTGTTTACGTCCCCGTAACTTAGCGGTTCAGCAAAAGTAAGAGATAGAATAAGTACTAGGCTTACAGAGAATAAGTCTTGGGGTCAATTTGCTCGACTAAAGGTGGTGCTCCAGCATGGCCGCAGTCAAATGACTGAAACAAGTAAAAGAATAAAATCCTTTCCCTGAGTTATACTTCGATTAAGATGAGTTAAGAAGTGAAAGATGTACTCAGTTGATTTTAGCTGAGTCTGTTGCAGCGCATACGGTGTGTTTCTGTGTGTGTGTGTGTGTGTGTGTGTGTGTGTGTGTGTGTATGTGTAAACTTCGGCGAGGAAATGCATTCAACCAGTGATTAATCTGTTTATAAACCTATATTACGAACCAAGCTTTTGTTCACCAATTGCGATAAAAAAAAAAGACTTTTGAGTTCAAATACTATCAAATACCAATATAGTGAACACAAGGAGTATATTGATTTCAAATTTTGGCACAAAACCAGCAAGCCCTTCGGAGGAGGGGGTAAGTCAATTACATTGGCCCCCAGTCCTCAACTGGTACTTGTTTTATCGATTCCGATAGGATGAAAGGCAAAGTCGACCTCGGCAGATTTGAACTCAGGTCGTAAAGACAGACGAAATGCCGCTAAATATTTTGCCCGGCTAGCTCGCTGCCTTCACAAGAATATATTGGTATCGGCATACCCCTCGACAGAAATTTCAGCTTCATCTAATAAATTCCTTACAGTGAATGCTACTAACGTATAACAAATATTTCCCTAACCTTCTCGCTATCGTCTTAAGTAAGATTTGCAATGGGTATGTTGAACTATTGGATTTTTACTGGTTTTCATTCCATATTCAATTACTTTTACAGAACACAACAGGTGTATGTAATTTTAGACCTTAGAGGTGTTTACGCGTGGGTTAAAATGGCTAACAAATCATTTGCAATGCTTTCATATTCTATAACAAAAAGCATCGCTTCGAACTAAGAAGCTTAACTGCAGTTAAAGAAAAAGCATAACAGGGTTAATAGGAATATGGTATACCTCATGTTATTCCACTGAATTCCAATTCTGGTTATGTATCTGATTTTGGCAGCTTGCAAACCACCAGATGCTATTTATACTCAAATATTGCTCGTGAGTCTATAATTGTTTCACACAGAATCCAAATACTAATTCTTTGTTTAAAAGTATTCTTCAAAATAGTTTCAACTTTGAAAAGTGATTTGGCATTCTTCGAGTATAGTTTGTTTGCATTTTCAAATACATGCATTTTTTTTCAGTATCCTGAGCAATAATCTCGGTGAGAATAATACAAAGGAACCACTTTCTGGAATTATCTTTTGAAATAATCTAATGCTAATGTTTGGGAACGGGTAATGTTTGAACAATATAAGTAAATATTCGTACTAATAATTTGTTAATAACCATTTTCTTATGGGAATATTATTTCAAAATCCTTTTCTGGGTGTGCAAAAACAAGTTCGTATACCCTGCAATAAAACGAGCATTTTCTACACTTTTGCGAAAAATGTCCATAAATTGTTTCAAATTAAATTAGTAATCGTCAACAAGCGCAGGCTTAGCTGCGTAAGAAGCTTGCTTCCCAATCACACGATACCAGGTTCAGTCCCACTGTGTGGCACCTTCGACAAGTATCTTCTACTATAGCCTGGGGCCGACCAAAGGCTTGTGAGTGGATTTGGTAGACGGAAACTGAAAAGAAGCCCGTCGTATATGTATGTATGTATGTATGTATGTATGTGTCGTTGTGTCTGTGTTTGTCCCCCTACCATCGCTTGACAACTGATGTTAGTCTGTTTACAATCCCATAACTTAGCAGTTCAGCAAAAGACAACCGATAAAAAAAGTACTTGGCTTGCAAAGAATAAGTCCTGGGGTCGATTTCTTTGACTAAAACCCTTTAAGGCGGTGCTCCAGCATGGCCGTAGTCAAATATCTGAAGCAAGTAAAAGAATAAAAGAATATCTAATAATGTAATGACATCGAGGTAAATTCTTGACCTAATAACATTTAATTGCTGAAGTTTTACTATAATGAACGAGCGAAATGTTTCACCTGTTCTTCAGTTCGCTTTAGTCATTACGGCTAAAGCTATGATATAGATTCTGACTATACACATGTATGGTAACTTATTTGACTAGGCAGTGAAAATTAGTCATAACCCGAACCACGACCAACTGAAGCCTATTTTCGTGTTTTTAATGTGTGTGTGTGTGGACGCACGTATTTATATTTATAAATTTTGCCTTCCTCTCATATGTGTCTAAGTGCGTACTCATGCGTGTCCCATTCTCTGGTTTCAAAAATCAGAATAGCGAAGGTTATGATGTGAGTGATAGTTACTGCTACAATATAGCAATGGTGAAATGATTTGTACACTATACTGAGACACACTTATCGACAATATGCTATTATAATATTATAATGTGTAAATTGTATCGAGGTAGAGGAATAGAGAAAAAAATACAATATTCTATTATAAAATGACATGTAAATAAGCAATACCGTTACTTTCACAAAGGTGTATGCTCCATTCCAAAATACTTTTCTAACAACCGTTAAGCTTACAGGGTGTTATTTCTATTTTGTTTTTCTATACCGGATAATTATTTACTCATCAAGCTCTCGCTATCTCTTCTCGGCTATCGGTGAGACTGAAGCGTGTCGTTCATATCTGACACATCGAATGACTCAGTTGCTTTGTTAGGACGGACGTTGAACTCAAGCGGCATCAAACTATTATTGTCAGCTTGGGGTTTTCCGTCTATCAACAAAGTTTACATTCAAAATTGGATAGTAGGTTTTGTTTTTCATTTTGTTAATGAGTCATTGGAAGCAAAGAGACAAACTCAGTCTTTTGAGATAGGAAAGTGAAAATTGTTAAGTTGATTTAATGTAATTAATAATGGTTTCAAATATTGGCACAGGGGCAGTAATTTCGAAGGAAGAAGTATGTCGATTAAATCGACTCCGGTACTCAACTGGTATTTATTTTATCGACCCGGAAAGGATCAAAGGCAAAGTCGATCACGGTGGAATTTGATTTCAGAACATAAAGACGGACGAAATACCGTGGAGCATTTTGTCCGCTGTGCTAACGATTCTGCCACCTCGCCGCCTTTGATGTAATGTAATTAATAAACAATTACGAATAAATGTTTAACATAAAGTGATATCAGGCCGTGTTTCCAGTCTCGTCAGCGGGTCTACATCTCTTTTCTGTTTCAGATTGGTGTTTATAATGTCAAATAATAGTCAAGATTTTCTATAGATGAGTGGCTGGTATCATAGATTAAAACTTAATCTTTCGTTGAACTGAAATTTCGACTCAGATTTACTACTTGTTTACAATAATTTCTTTCCCTTATCATGAATGCTCTTCAGAAAGGCATCAAGATTATATAGTCTCGTACCATATCCTCTTTAACTCTAATGGATTATGTTTGTCTAAATAGAAAAATCAGTATGTCAGCAAATATAGTGCAATGGAAAGATAAACAACTCTAAATCGTGAGAAACGTTGGACTGAATTGAGATGGGTGAGATTGCTGCGTGGTTTTAGTCTGGAAAATAGAATGAAAATGTTTGTTGTAATCATTACAGAAAATATCACTTTCTTTCGACTACTGAGATACTTCATAGACTTTAAATGACGAATCTTTTGTCATAATCCTCTTCAGTATACTCAGTACAGCTGTTTCAAATTTCTTGTTCTAATAGCTATCAAGTCTCTTCTGCAATTCGAATAACATCATTAGATAACAGATTGCAGTAAGATTCCTAGACATTGTTAACAAATGATAAATTTACAAATTTTGTACCATCTCAATAAGAGATCTTCTATTCAACCCCATTTGTTAAGTCATTCGAGAAAGAAAACAAATGCATTTTTTCCTATTTTCTTTTTCACTGAAATTTCTTTCTCTCTTCTTTTCTTTAAATACCCCAAACTTTCCTGACAGCGGCAGCTGTTTTTCAAATTTTCCATTGCCTATCAAAAGTAAATAAGTTTCTCAGATATGAATGGACCATTTCTGTGTGTTTGTGTGTGTGTGTGTGTGTGTGTGTGTGAAATGTCTAATATCTTTTAACCCATTGCCGGTTATTAGTTTCTTCAAGCATATTTTGGAGAATGATTTCTAATTTTAAAAAATAGCTGAAGACGTATTTCTATAACATTTACCATTTTCGTTTTGTCTGAGAGATGAGAAGATGGCAGAAATAATAGGGCACTGGATATGATGAATTCCCATGTTTTTCATGGCCTTCTCTGTTCTGAGATCCATATCTACTGGAGTCGATTTGTTTTGTCGTACCTCTAGGTTCAATAATAATAATAATAATAACAATTATAATTCATTCTTTTATTGGCCACAAGGGCTCACATAAAATTATGTTAAAAGGCATACAACAACATAAAAAACAAAAATAGGACGATGCAATGGGTTTTACAACGCGTAAACAATATAAATAACACTTAAAAATTAAACAGTTTAAAACTCTCAATAGGGGAAGCACTTTAAGGACCTCGTGGAAAAACCCACAAAAACCACGGGTGCCTGAACAACAGGGCAAGAGCCCTTCTCATTTTGTTTACAGATGCACGCTCAGAATTGGTCATTTCACACTGACCATTCTTCAAATATTCACCCACTTTTCAACAAACTTGCTACAAGGCAACACTCCCTTCTCCGCCCTCAACTTCCTTTTCAAGTGAAACTTGAAAAAGTTGATGAGGGCTTGGACAAAGAGGGAAGTGTCTGTCTTTAGCCCTTTCAAACGGGCCCACCATATTACCTCTTTCGCTACAGCCATTAGACAAATAAAAATTGCCTGCCCCTCCCGGCCAAAAGAGGGTGGCGGGGCAATCCTCACAATGGATTCAGCTGATAGCCGGATCCGTCCCACACGCGACAGCAGGTGTTCGACATAAACCCACAGCTCAGCAATATTCGGGCACTGGACTAGGGCGTGCAGAACGGTTTCAACGTTCTGGGTGCACCTTGGGTAGGCCCAGCTGACGGCACTTACGTACCTGTAAAGTTTATCCCGAACAGGCAGCGCTCCTCGGTAACACTGCCAGGCAAGGGATTTCTGGAAGTTATCCATAGGCCCAAACCCGAAAGTTCTCCAAAACAGACCGGTTAGTTGATCTTCATCGACGCCCAGAGTTTCCCCGAGAACGTCGTCGCACTTTCTCTCCACTAGCTCTCTGTAGAATGCTAGAGTACAACTACAACCGATCGTATTGCCCGCCTGGCAGAGGGCTGTGAGTGCTTGACAGCATTCGAGGTGCCAAGCCCCATCCTCGGTCTACGCCTAATCCAGGTTTGCAGCTCAGTCTGCCCTGTTATCCATCCTACCATTCGTCCCGAACAGTCGAGCCAAGTGCCGCTGAAAAGCCGCACACATCCGTTTCGGCTCGAATACCACGCATCCACTCTGGTCCACCAAAGACCGAATGGTGGCTTTATTGCCACTTTTCGCCTCCACCACGCGGGCCTATCGTGACGCTTTCTTTCCCTCCCCTCTTAGTGAACGTGCCTTAGCTCTGACAACGCAGTCTTCGTGTTTGGCGTCGAAAAATTGACCGAGGGCCAACCTCGCCGCCAATACGTCAGTTGCGATGCCTGTCCTAAATGTCTCATCTAACTTTCTAACTGAATCTCCCTCTATTCTATTTCTTTCTACCGCTAATGCCTTGCTAAACCTAATGGATTCTACTCTAAATGACCAGATGATATTATAACAACCGGTGTATTGAGCGAAATTGGGTGGTAATGATCAAAGAATAACAGTGAACAGGAATAAGTTTGATTTGTTCAATCTTTTCATTCTCAAAAACCGAAAGGTAACTGTATTCAAACACGTTTCCGATCAGATGACTAACCAGATCAAGTAACCAGCACGGTCATTATATATATATATATATATATATATATATATATATATATATATATATATATATATATATAACTTTCTGATGTTTTACTCCAATTGAAACTCAGTTATTTATTTTAATCTAAGAAAAGAAAAGAAAAACAGTATAACTCCTATAAATTAGATTTCCCTTCTAAATATGTTAAATTGACCTCACATTTCACTATTTAACGGTCAGCTCAAAATCGCAATTTGAGACTGCTGATGGTCAGTTAACATTGTCCGCTAATCTATCTTACCACGATAAACCTTATCAATTCAGTAATTTCGGTCGATAGTCCCTATGATAGTTTACTTTGTTCATATCTTATTTACTGAAACAATTGGAATTATTGGAATAGACTTAAGAAAATTTTGCAACTCTTGCCAAAACAACAGCAACGAATAAAAAGTAGAGAAATTGTGTCCTAATAAAAATACAAAGAATGTCATGTCCGGTTGCAATCGACAGTTGCTTCACAGAAAGGGGACGGCTAAAATTTATTATACTTACAATAGGATCTCGCATATATAATACAGTAAGATATGAATAAAAATTAAATTTGCTTACATTATCCATGCAATCAGTAGACAAAAACACAGGAGTATTTAAAATCTAAAAGCAACAAGCAATGAATGTAACTGAAATAAAATCAACAAGCTGTTTATTGTTTTGTTTTGTTTTGTTTTAAAATAAAAATGGAAATGGAAATGTATCTAGTCTTCGAAGCCAACAAGAGAAAGTAACGAATGTGTTTCAGTCTTATTAGAACTCATCAGTTGGTAAAACCGATGTGTTTCAGTTTTATTGGAACTATTCAGTTTGTAAGACTTAAAACAAAACTTCCATGCATGTATATAGAAAGAGAGAAAACAGAGAAATTGATTATGAAACCTAGAATATGGCTAAGGTAATACAGCATGCAATATCGCAAGAACGTGTATTGCAAGCAAAAAATATACATACAACTTGGTCTGATATATGTAATATAGTGAATAGAAAAAATTCCTTTAACTGAGATCGGCGTTGTCTTTATCTTCCAAACACTTCAAATACTTGATTATATTGAACTTATCTTCTTTGCATATTGTTTTCAGATTGTAAACACACTCTGGGGAAAGTTTTTATCTTCTGACTGCATGGATAATCTCAGTTAATCGAAGTTTTGCAACTCACTATATTACATATGTATGCAATATAGTGTATATGTACTTAGGATGCGGAAATCTTCCCTGAGGTTCTTTCCGTAAGCCAGCATACATTAATCAGTAATATCTATTACTTCGGCTCCTTGTATACAATAACCTTTTCCCCATGTGTCTCTTATACACACCATCATCTTTCTTACACATTGTTTCTCTCACCACCCTTTTATTATTATTTTATTGACTTATTTATTGCATATTTTTTTTCTTTTAATACTTTACAAGTTTTCTGTCGTGTTTCTAGATTTTTCCCATTTATTTCCTCTATTACAGTTTCTCTATTTTCGCAGAGAAAAAATAATACCGTCTGTGGAAACTAGTGATGATTTGTCTGAATGAATAAGCAAATAAATAAATAAATAAATTTTAAAATCGGTTAAAGCAATTTATAATATTGAATAAGTTTGAACTTATTCAATTTTATGTATTACATTTTCTATTTTCGGGTTTCTATTCTTTCGGTATTACTTTTTTCCTATTATTTTTCTCTTAGATACCTTAATTTTTTTTTTTTTTTAGTTTTTCTTCCCGCTTTTACTTCGTAATTCTTTCCACTATTTTCACAGCTTAGACTTTCCCTCCTTTCTCGTCATTCTCTCGTTTCGTCTCATCTTACACTTACTTCCCGCTCCTCAAATATAATTCAACAGGCAGCAACGATGACTGATTAAAACAGTCGCAGAGCCAGTTCTTTAACAGCCGGAAACAATTGACTCAAGGAGTGGCTTACCACATATTCAAACGAGATACACAACGAGCAAAACTGATAACATAGCATACAACCTTATTATTGCTGCCAGGTCAAAGATATTACCATTTAGTAAATTATTTCTAACACAGGCAAACAATTTGCGAGGAAGAAAAATAAATTAAGTCAGCTTTACCACTTCCCTGATACTTATATCAGTGACTCCGTGAGAATGAAAATCAAACGGATCTGAACTCACATAAAGAGACATAACTATATATTGGTTTCAAGGCCAGCAATTTCGGGGCAGACATAAGTCGATTACATCGACCTCAGTTTTCAACTGGTACTTATTTTATCGACCCCAAAAGAGATGAAAAGCAACTTTGACCTCGATGGAATTTGGACCCAGAGCATAAGACAGATGAAATATTATTAAGCATTTTACCCGGCGTGCTAACGATACTGGTAGCTCGCCGCCTGACATGTAACTATATAGTGTTAGTCATTTTATCCGTCGCTCTACTGATTAGTTCTTGTCACTAAGGCTGACTATGATATATGTTTGGATTTTTTTTATAAATATGACACCGCTTTAACAACAATAGTTGCTGCTACAGTTATTTTGAACTGTAATGATCTCATCTGACAAACGGTTTTTAACGTAGGAATTTTTTTTTTTTTTTTCTCGAGTTCAAGGCTTCATAAGGGCGGCTGTTCAGTTTTCATGGCGTGCAAGTGACCGAGTTCACAACATTTCCCTAAACAGGACCGGGTCTGTTGCAGGATTCAAGGCCAGCAGTTTTGAGGAGTGGTAGCAAATCGATTACATTGACCCTAATAGTTGATTGGTACTTCATTTTATCGACTCTGAGGGAATAAAAGGTAAAGAAGACCTCGGTGGGATTTGAACCTAGAACATAAAGAGCGGGCAGAAATGCTGCAAAGCATTTTGTTCGACGTCCTAACGATGCTGCCAGCTCACAGCCTAAAAACGGAGGAATTAAGCAGCTTAGAACAATCTTTTAAAATTACTGGTACCAATTCGAGATAACGAAAGAGCTTCTAAATAATTGCTTGACCTGCTAGAAATACCAGTCAAATCTTCCTTAATTCACAACCTACCATCTTACAAAAAAGACATGAGACAATGCAATGATGCTTAACATGGGCAGTAGTTGAATTCCCTTGCAAACGTTGTGAGCTAATAAAGAATGGCAAATACCAAAGGGGACGTTGAGTGTTTAGAGGGATCGTAATTTTTCTTAGAAATAAAAAATTTAATATTTTAAACATTTTCGAAAATACCTTTGTCGGTTTTTGAATATGAGTCGGACTTTTGAGTTACCAGTGAGCAGAAACATGACTGAAGATACGCCGAGGTACAACATAATTGCTTTCTTTACTATTTTTTATAAAAACTTAACATAGACGATACTCGTCTTCGTAATATCTAATAGGCTCATGCTGGATGATATAGTTTAAGAAAATATAAATAATGAACTGCTTTTTTCAAAGTATATTTAGAAACGTTTATAAAAAACACTTTTCGGTGAAGGGGCGCTGAGTCACAAAAGCTTGAGCACCACTAAGATAATGTCACACTAAATATCCCCAAAAGGCGAGACGGTCATGGATGAAACACCTTTGATTATAAGTCGGTTTAGGGTTAAGCACCAACGACTTCAGCTATTTTTATCTACTGTAGAAGTATGAGAGGCAAATTAGTCATAAGAATTTGGTCTCAGATTATAGAAAAGTTGGATTATCAGCCTATGAATTACATTTTCGGCCACACAGCACGCCGGACAAAATATTTAACGCTATTTCGTTCGTCTTTACGTTCTGAGTTCAAATCCCGCCGAGGTCGACTTTGCCTTTCATCCTTTCAGAGTTGATTATATAAGTACTATTTGAACATTGGAGTCAATGTAATCGACTATCCCCACAAATTTCAGGCCTTATGCTTATAGTAGAAAGGATTATTAGAGCAGCGAGCTGGCAGAATCATTAGTGCATCGAACAAAATGCTGAACAGTATTTCTTCCGACTCATTACGCTCTGAGTTCAAATTCTACCAAGATCGACTTTGCCTTTCATTTTTTCAAGATCGATACAATAAATACCACTTGAGCACTAGGGACTACTGTATCAATTATCCCCTCCCCTCGAAATTACTGGCCTTGTACCTACATTAGAAACCATTATTACGATTATTCAAGCGAGCTGACAAAATCGTTAACGCGTCGAACAAAAGACTTAGCATTTCTTCCGACTCTTTACATTCTGAGTTCTAATCTTGGAGAGATCAATTTGCTTTTCATCCTTTCAGGATCGATGAAATAAAGTACCAGTCAGGTACTTGGGTCTATGTAATTGCTTTACTCCTTCCCTCCAAAATTGTTGGTCTTCTTCTAAATTTTAATAGAATTATTATTCAATCTGTTTGAATCGTTAGAGTATCAGAAAAAATACATTGCAGTGTTTCTTTCGGCTTTTTATACTACCAATTCAGGAGGCGCAATGGCCCAGTGGTTAGGGCAGCGGACTCGCGGTCATAGGATCGCGGTTTCGATTCCCAGATCGGGCGTTGTGAGTGTTTATTGAGCGAAAACACCTAAAGCTCCACGAGGCTCCGACAAGAGATGGTGGCGAACCCTGCTGTACTCCTTCACCACAACTTTCTCTCACTCTTCCTGTTTCTGTTGTACCTGTATTTCAAAGGGCCAGCCTTGTCACACACTGTGTCACGCTGAATATCCCCGCAAACTACGTTAAGGGTACACGTGTCTGTGGAGTGCTCAGCCACTTGCACGTTAATTTCACGAGCTGGCTGTTCCGTTGATCGGGATCAACTGGAACCCTCGACATCGTAACCGATGGAGTTCCAACACTACCAATTCAAATCCCGCTGTAGTCAACTGTTTCTTATCTTTTCGAGGTCCATAATATAAACTACCTGTCATATACAAGATTCGATAGTATCCACTTACCCCACTGCCTTTAAAAATTGCTGGCCTTGTACCTAAATTAAAAAATTTTAAAAATTTCACTAAATTTTGGGAGTATTCGATCCTTGCTCGAGTTTATTCTGCTACTTATCAGTCACAGATAGAGGGAAACCAAAACAAACACCAGCTGAATTTGAACTCACATTAAAGAAAGAGATGGTATTAACGCTTTACTGTTTCACAAACTGGAATGATAGTCTCTACTTTCTAATAGTATACAAATGATGTAAAACAGGCGTTGTTCTACGCATCAGTTTAAAACAGAAAAGTCTGAAAAGCTAAGTGATAGCCCTCGAATCATATAGCTATTGCTTCCCCGCAAAATATCCCTTTACACTGAAATGTCTTAGTTAATTCACTCGTTATAAACAATGGTTTCTGAATATACAAGAGCTACCAGCAATATGGTTCCACCACAATGCTATTTCCCAAGCGGGTTTCCACGAAATGTTTTAGAAATAAATGTATTCACCACACACGCACACATACACACACACACACACACACACGAAAGAATTATTTCTATAATGCAATATTTATTTCACTTAATGCCTTTTTCAAATCAGGGTGGTGACTATTATGCATAAAATATGTGCTTGGGATTTATGATCAATTTGGGAATTACTATCATAGAACTTATAAACAAGGTCATGACATAGAACTCCAGGCTATAGTGTTATCACGGCAACTTATTATTATAGGAGACTTCAGTTGTTTTATGGGGTGAGCAGGGGTGAATATAACATTTCGGTGTCATACCTCTCTCCAAACTCATTTAAGATAGACGTGATGAATGTGAAGTAGATTTCGAAAAGAATCGAAGACATACCATGGACTTGATTCATTAAAGTTGTACCAACTTTTTTTTGTATATATACCCAAGGACTCCGTTGGGCATGGCTGACCATGTATGTACACTTGTAAAGTTCCTATCTATAGTGCTGGTCTGAGTAATTTTTTAAGGGAAAGCCACCAACTGTCTACGTAGCATGTTCGCAGCATGTTTCTCCTTCTTGCTTCCGATGTTGTTCAAGGGTCGATACAGTTTTCCACCTGTGGCATCGCAGGCGAATGTGGAATGTAAGAGACAGGGACAAATACTGCGATACATTTTGTTCCACGCTCTAACAATTCCACCAATGATAATCTGCCATCCTGAGCTAGTATCTTTCTTTAAACCTTTATCGTTCAAACCGGCCATATCAGGTCTAAATAGTCTACTTGTTTTGTGTGCAATCCAACTAGATCAAGCCTCTTACACCTACCATACAGTGTCATTCTAAAAATAAATAATCATATTATTGAAATCTCAAAGTCACAAGATAATGTTTAACTCAAAACAATGTGAATAAATAAGCATTACATTTGACAAAGTATTCAGAATGCTAAAAGGTTAAAAACCCCAGAAGGATGAAAATTAATCTTCGTCGGGGATTTGACCTAAAAACGAAATGAGCCGACACAAGAAACACAAATCATTTTATCCGACACCTTAACGATTCTGTCAGTCTACCGCATTATGTATGTTACTGGTGTGTATTATATCTTACCTAGACCGACGAGAGTAAAGTCTTCTCTTGCAATATTAAAATCTAGTTTAGTTAAATAGTAATTTAGTTAAAATAGAATATTTAATTGGTGTTTTATTGTCTTAATTATTTTCTCATTGGTTGTTTACAAGGTATTTCTTACATTGGTACAAGATCGTAATTTACGAAAGAAATGGTATAATTGATTAAAGTAACTTCCATTACATCCACAAAACTTATTTCATCAAACCTAGGAAGATAAAACATCAAAGTCAACCCGTAAAGTATTAAAACTAAATTCGAAGAAAATGTAACTATATATCACAATGCATTTAAATCTGTCATAACTTTACCACAGTTGATAGTAATAATTCTTTTTATTATAGGCACAAGATCTGAAATTTGTTGGAAGGGGAGCAGTCAATTACATCATTCCTAGTGTTTGATTGATACTTATTTTATTGACCCCCCCGAAAGGAAGAAAAGCAAAGTCGACCTCAGTGGAATTGGAACTCGAAACGTAAAGTCGCAAGAAATGCTGCTTAGCATTTTGCCCGGGATGCTAACGATTCAGCCGCTCTTCACCTTATAGCTGATGCTAATAATAAATATACCTTTTCTTTCTGAAAAAAAGCTCGACACAAGTTCATTTGATGAGAGCCGTAATTTAATTAACCTCAATATACTATTGGAACTTATTTTATTGATGCTGATTGAATTTGATACGAAAACGAAAGAGAAATACAGTTTAGATGCAGTATATCACTTGGTCCGAATCAACTCTGTTTTCGTTACAAATATGTTCTTGTTGTAATAGTTATGACATAAAGCGAAACATAACATTACACTTAATCACAATGCAATGAAAACAAAGACAAGAACAGTTTGGCAATGTCAGAGACAGCATCCAAAATTTAGAATTTTCTTTAAAAGTATGGTGAGTACTTATTCATCCTGCTGCGACATCCATTAGGTAACTGATGTACAGTACCTCTAATCCCAAACTTGGAGCCATTTCCAATATCTATTGAAGGATACTACGTCTCCGGCGAGTGCTTGTATCATATAAAACATCTTTTACTCTTAGTGTTATTGAGGAAATTTTATCTTTTTAAAGTTATTTCGTGTTAAAATTGTCGTATTAAGGTAATTTCAATCAATCACTGACGTCTATTGAGGTGAAAGCAATTACTGCTGTGGAATGTAAACAAGTTCTAGCGGTGTAATGGGATCTTTTCCCTTGAATAAAATTAGTGCCGTTGTTTGTCAACAACAACAATCGGCGGTACTGTTATTTATGACATCGTTCGTGCATTTGTACTGGTTTTAGCTAAACCCTAAAACCCTAAACTAAAACCAGTACAAGGGAAAAGATCCCATTACACCGCTAGAACTTGTTGTTTACATTCCACAGCAGTATTTGCTTTCACCTCAATAGACGTCAGTGATTGGTTGAAATTACCTTAAAACGGTCGGTTTCGGACCCTTTTACAGAGCCTGGATTGTTGCAATGCACAGTGGCACTTGTTCGGTGGTCAAAGTAAATGGCCACCTATCGGAACCATTTAGTATCATACGTTCGGTCCGTCAGGGCTGCCCGCTGTCACCTCTTCTGTCTATACTGGCTCTCGAGCCACTGCTGTGGAAGTTGGGACAGTTTAGAGGCCGTCCTTTCAAAATTGGACTTGGGAGGGCAGTGTCTGCATACGCGGACGACGTCACCGTCATGGTGTCGGACGCCTCCGAAGTGGAGACAGACGGCTCTATTGTAAAGGAATATGAGTCGGTTACAGGGGATAAAATCAATGCCGACAAGTCAGTGGGATTGCGACTGGCCACCTGGAGAGGCAGATCGATGCCGCCGGACGCTGGACTGACGGACCAGTGAAATTGCTTGGGATTTGGTTTGGTCCCGACCTCCAGTTGGATAAGAGTTGGGAAGAGGTGACGAACAGAGTTACCTCTTTTACCCAGAAATGGGCAGGGAGGAAGCTGTCCCTGAAAGATCGGGTGAATGCCTACATCGCCTCTGTCATTTATCGTCTGACCGTTGTGCCTTGCCCCAGTTACTGCTTGATTAGATTTGAGTGAATCTTGTTTATTTTCTTGTGGACAGGACGCGTTCCAATGGTTAGGCGGTCAGTCTGCTGCCAACTTCCTTTGTGTGGCGGCTTAGGTATGCCATAGATTTTAATGCGCAGACACGCACTCATGTTGTGCCACCTGCAACGATTTCTAGAAGGTGAACATGTGTGGGTTCCGTTTGTGAGACACACCTTTCCGCAGCTTGTCTCCTTGATGGAGCTGCAGTTTTGAGTAAAAGATAGGCCGAGACTGGGCGCCTGACACTTAGAATGTTATCAGGTGCTCACTGTCCTCTACAAATCGGGCAACAGGATCGGTGGATGTTCCACTTTAGATATTAACAGAGGATTAGTAGCGGAGAAGTACGACGACATCCTCGAGGAGACCCTAGTTGTCGACAAAGACGAACTGGCAAGTCTATTCCGGAGGACTTTCCGGTCGGGAACTGTTATGGATAATTTCCAGATGTCTTTGGCCTGGCAGTGCTACCAGGGGGCGCTACCGGTTCGAGATAAACTCTACAGGCACGGATGTGCTGTCAGACGGGCTTGTCCGAGATGCTCATAGAGCGATGAAACCGTCCTGCATGCACTCGTTCAGTGTCCGGGCTTTGCTGACTTGTATAGTTATGTCCAACAGCTGCTGTCGCGTGTAGGACAAAACCGTCTGTCGTCCGAGTCCATAATGATGATTGCCCCACCGCCTTCCTTTAATCAGGTTGGCAAGGCAGTTTTCTTTTGGTGGCTGTGGCGAAAGAGGTTATCTGGTGGACGAGGCTGAAAGGAATAAGGACAGAAACTTTACTATTTGGTAAAGCCCTCATCGACTTTTTCAAGTTTCACTTGAAAAGGAAAGTGAGGGAGGTGCTGTCCTCGACTGAATTTATCAAAAGGTGGGTGAAAGTTGCAAAAATGTCATGAATGGATGGTACCATTCTCAGTGTAGACCTGTGAGTCGGAAGAAAGAAGTTGGAATAAGCTCTCGTCTAGGGTACTCAGAGTGATCTTGGATGGTGGGGTTCCTTGATTATTCCTAGAGGTCCTCCTGAATCAGGGGGATCCCATCACGATCCTTTCCTCCCCTCTTTTTCTAGTGTCATATACTATGTATACTTCCCTTCTTCTAATGTATACCGTGTATACTTTTTAGTTTATCATTCCATTATATGTAAACCCACACATTTTATGTCTGTCTTTGTATTGTCTCCTCTTCCTTCGCCTTGGTGGCAAATAAAAGAAATCATCATTATTATTATTATTATTATTATGAACGTAAATAAATTAATTAAAAAGTCTCTATTTGATCTGATATAAACGAAATTGTTACAAACACACATATGGACGCACATACTTACATATAAGCACGAACACATAAGTGCGTGCACACATATGAGCGTGCACACATACGAGCTTGCACACACTCACATGCTCATACCGAACAGTTTCGAAACAACGCCAAAAACAACGCCAAAACAACGCCAGATCATACATTCAAAATAAATGGAAGTGGAGAGACAAGTTACTGAAGAGATTGCAAGAGTGCAATGAAATAATTTAACAAAAAACTATATAAATTAATAAAGGACTGAACCAGTGCGTGTGTTTATTACCGGTATAATGCCTCTCCCAAGGTTTAATTGTATTATTATTATTATTATTATTATTATTTCATGTTTTTGATTTTATATTAGCCCTTGTGGCCAATAAACCAGAATTTATTACTACTACTACTACTACTACTACTACTACTACTACTACTACTAAGGTGGCGAGCTGGCAAAATCGTTAGCACGCCGGGCAAAATGCTTAGCAGCATTTCGTCCGTTTCACGTTCTCAGTTCAAATTTCGCCGAGGTCGACTTTTCCTTGCATCCTTTCGGGATCGATAAATTAAGTACCAGTGAAACACTGGGGTCGATGTAATCGACAAGTCTCCTGCCCCCAATTTCCAGGCCTTGTGCCTTTAGTAGAAAGGATTGTTATTATTATTATTATTATTATTATTATTATTATTATTATTATTATTGTAGTTGTTGATTGTGTTGGTGGTGTCATTTTGATTTTTTTCCTTTTAGTTTCTCATAGACACCTAGAAATCCGTTAATATTGCAATCTGCATTTCTCATTAGTTTTTGTCATCTTTAGGGGAAAGCGCAAAATACAGGGGTTCCGAGTTGTCACATTTTAATATATGTTCCTTTGGTTAAGCCCCACTGCCTTCCTAATGTCTCCAGTCTCGAAATGTTTTTTTCAGGTTCACATGACTATGTAACAAAAACATCTCTTCTCTTCCTCAAATATACAAGTGTCCCGTGTGTATTTGAAGGCGGGAAGGAATGCTTGAAGCAGATGCTACTACAGTTAATTCTAGAATCGGTTCTGACGTTGGTGCAGTGACTAGAATTGTTACAACTAACAGATCAAGCCTAAGATTAGCAATATATAGGATGAGTTTGCAGTAGTCTGGTCAAAATGTTTGTTTTTTGTTAATGTTATATAACGTTGTAATGCGGCGAGCAGGCAGAATCGTTAGTACGCCGGGCAAAATGCGTAGCAAGCATTTCGCCCGTCTTCATGTCCTGAGTTCAAATTCTGCCGAGGTCAACGTTGCCTTTAATCCATTCCGGGTCGATAAAATAAATACCAGTTACTCCATCCCCCCAAAATTTCTGGCCTTATGCCAAAATTTGAATCATTGTTATATAACGTTTTTTGTTAGAAGGAATAAATATTTGAAAATATGCTCGACATGGAAATTGTTTGGTTTTGATTGCATTCACGGCCAGCAGACTGAACGCTTACTTCATTTGTTATATTGTGTCAACGATAGACCAAAAACTCTGATAGTCTCCAGCTATCGGTTTTCGCCGATCAGAAATGCCTATTGTCTTTACGAAGTCGATTGTATAGGCAATATTAATTATGTCCAAAGTCTAGATCGTTCTAAGGATAATGAAATGATACCAGTCAAATACTGGAGTCGATCTTCCAGCGTATACATGCCTGAAGCATTTGCATCCTTTCCCTGTTAGAAATCAATATTAATTGCATCCTTGACGTTACTCTATCATTAAAATCCGTCTCAATTTTAGTTCATTGGTAAACGCGTTAGAGCATCGGATGAAATGCTCTGCTGTAATTGCACCAGTTCTTTACGTTCTAAGTGTAACTCCCGCCGAGTCAATTTTGCCCTTCACCCCCCCCCCCCCCATCCCATTCCTAATTTCTCATCCAGTGTCTATATTAGAAATAGTTTTATTTCAGTTGCAGATTTGGGGGAGAGTAGAAAAACAAGCATTTTTTTTTTTTTTTTTTTGTAAAAATTAAACATATTTCGATGAGGTCTGAAAGCACAATTATTTTGCTAAGTCCTTCAGTTACCCTGTACACTTTCGACAAATATCCTAATTAATCTCTCCACTTTCATAAATATGTATATAATCCACTAATCTTTAACTTCTAGCTACATAACTTCTAAGCTTTTACTCTAGAAGCTTGGCAAAAATTCGGGCGGAAGAAAAGTTACTACATTACATTACTACATTGCAAACATTCCGTTTCGTTTTTATTACTACACTTATTGGTTATGAAAATTCTCAAGTTGCTAATATGAGCTTCAAATTTTCATTCTACAAGTACGTTCGTTTTATTTCGTTTTCTGGCTTACATGTTGCTGCAGACACTCCTACGAAGCGAGAAGTGTCGAGTTCTGTCCAGATATTCAACAATGTCACAGCAACAACATTTAAGGAGCAAATTAAATCAAATTAAGAGAAATACCTACCATATGTGGCAGACAAACATTACACAGGAGAAATATTACTGAATTACGTTTTCCGCTGTTCACTCATGCGTAGTGAACGCTCTTAATAATTTCTCTCTCGGCAAAAAAAAAAAGGAAGAAAAATTCAAAAGGTAAATGAGATTATGTGAAGTTCTTTCTTTAACACTTTATCTACCATGGGTATCATTGATGATTCCCGCTGTACAGAATGAATATGATGACTGTAATATTCGTTCTGTACTACAGGAGTCACCAGTGGTATCCATTCTATAAATCAAAGAAGTAGTTTATATGGTGAATTTCAGCATATATATAGTTAAAAAAAATGTTATGCATAACTTATAACAAAATTAGACCTCTGGTACAAAAGCAAATGGGCTTGGTAGACAAATTGTTAAATATGAAGTGTTAGTTATGTTCTTTGACTTAGGTTTAAGTTTTGTAATATCATTAATGGTGTTAAATACATTAGCATATTGTTACCAGTTGGTACTCAAAAGTTGTTTTTTTTATTTTTCGAATAGTTACGAATAACATTGCCGAAATTGTACAGACAGAAAATACTTTAGCTCTTGATCAGTTGATAACCCTCTAAAAAGCTGAAGTGTGACCTATATCACTGTACTTCAAACATGTTTGTGTTTATTGTAGCTGCTATACACACAAACATCTATTCTTTTTTATTTAGCATGGAAGAGAGGTCTGCACTTAAAGCCTCTGCAGACGCTCTGTTGTCGGTGAGATCGAGGTCACTAACATCTCGCTTAAACTGTAGCAAAAGATACGTTCAGGAAAGTAATTCCAGAAGGGCGGTGTTCTGTGAAGGAAGGGCCAAGTGTAGTGATTAGTGCAGGGCCTAGAGTGATGGACACAATATAGGTTATGAGGGGAAGCGAAAGAGACGAGTGAATGCTTCGAGCAGCAGGGGCTATTGTAGTAGCTTTAGAAACGATAAAGAAAAGAGACAGCAGCAAATCTATAAACCAGAGGCTGGAGTGTTTTTATGAGTGGCTTCATGACCAACCAGTCGTGTAGCATTTCATTAGATGCAGTTTCAGATGTCTGCGTATATAGCAGCAATACTGTCCCAAATGTGGAACTAGTACTTCATTATGGACCTTAGTTAAGCTTTGAAGAGGGGCAGTAGTTGATGGGAAATGAAGTATTTTCTATCTGTGAAGAGAAATAGCAATGTTAGAGAGGTAGTCTTTTCTATGTTGAGACTGCATTCACCAGGCGAGATCCTCAGAGAGTGTGAGGCCTAGTTTTTGAAGTGGTCGTAATGATTCTAGTTGTGGACTGTTCATTCTTTATTGTGGGGGTATTAAGTGTGATAATGTTTTCATGATACGTGCAGTAACCATATTTTATTACTGTTGGAAGAGATAAGATCACCATGTCACCGTTACTCATGAAGTAGAGATCTCTAAAATATCGCCGTGAGGTGTCTAAATTGCATATGGAAGGCGCTTGTATGTGGAAAGTTCGGGTGGAATGAAAGACAGTGTCATCTGCGTCATGGGCATCGTTAGAGGTGCCTGCAGGTACTTCGTTGATGTATATGGGAAATGTGGAGACAAAATATAACTTTTGGGAACATCAGATTTGTATGCCAGTGAAAGCCCCATCAGAGACGAAAGGTGCCTACAGGCGGACAGTTTTGACAAGAGACAAGAGACATGTTAGACATAATCGAAAGCTTTGTTGATGTTGGTTGCCGCAACACTGATTTCAACAAATTTATCAACAAGGAGAACCCAATGGTGAGTTACATAGGAGAGTCGGTCTCCAGTAGATCTTAACTTCACAAAAATCGTAATGGTGGTCATTAAAGAGAGATAGGGATTCAACGTGTTGAAGAAAGTTATTGTTAATAGCTTTCTGTACTACTTCTGAGATAATGAAACAGAGTGTGATAGGACTGTAGGTGGTGGGTTTTAAGGAGTTTGCCTTTTTGAGAATCAGACATATGTCAGCGTGTTTCGAAATACATTAATCCCTCGACTACCGCGGATATTGGGTGTTACGTTCCAAAAACCCTTGCGATAGGTGAAAATCCGCGAAGTAGAAACAGTACTGTACGGTATATATTTTTAATTATTTTTATAATTTGTGTATATTTATTTTATTATAAATGCAAAACAACACCACAGAGGAAACGACGTAAGCTTAAAAAATAAACCGCGATTGGTGAACCGCGATATGGCGATGGATTACTGTATTGGAATAGATCCAGAGAGGGGGGGGGGAGAAAGTGAGAGAGAGAAGAAGGAAGAGAGCGTGTGTTATGTGAGTTTCGGGGCAGCCTCGGGTTTTTTTTTTTTCTTTTCTAAGATAATAAAAGAGACATTGTCAAGACCGGGGACTGCTGGTTTGAAACGACCGGATGTACGCACTTAGCAGACGCACCAGTGTGCGTGCATGCACGCTCAGTAGTTAACCTGGTGGTATTGAAAGAAATAATTTTTAGCTAGTGTGTACTGTCTTGTGTTGGATGCAAATTGGGCAAGAAATGTAAAGGCTACGGGTGCATCAGAAAATCCACAATTTGCTATCTCAGAGGCTTTTCTACTCCTCTGAACTATCTGGTGCACCTATCTCTCCCTCTACCGTCCTTTTTGTGTCTTATCCACCAAA
This sequence comes from Octopus bimaculoides, assembly GCF_046866305.1. Classification (NCBI taxonomy): domain Eukaryota; kingdom Metazoa; phylum Mollusca; class Cephalopoda; order Octopoda; family Octopodidae; genus Octopus; species Octopus bimaculoides. The sequence continues at coordinate 43,838,497 of NC_142931.1, read as the reverse complement.
TTCCGTACTAAACACTTTACTCAATCCGTCTTTCTCAGAACTACATTATTCATGCAATTATCTAAACTATGTATTTCCTAAAAGCATCAACTCTAGTAGTAAGATAGTGGGTTCGCTTGGAATGTCATGTTTTCGTTTTTTAGACTAAACAATGGCTTCTCACATTAAAATAAGGCATTGTGGGGTTGAAGAGATTTTATTGACTCAGCATATCATTGCTACTTAATTTATCCGGAGATGACTTTTGATCAGACCAAAATGACTTCGCTTTTTATTGTGAAAGAGTAAAAAGCAAAATCATTTTGGACAGGCTTAGAATTTTGACCAAGGGAAAGGATGAGGCTTTCAATTATTAAAATGAATCCTGCACTAGCTGCTTAATTTCCCAAAAACTCAATATTAAATTCTTTCTTAGAACAATAGATCTCGAATCAGATGAAACCATAAATAACAGCATGTAAATATTGGGTTAAAACACCTTTTAGTTTGACGTCAACAAAATTAAGTATTTAGATCAAATAAATGTTAGAAAATAATCGCATTCGCGTAGAGTTACCGGTAACAGGTTTCATCCAGACCTCTTCGATTACACAACTGGTTATAGGAGAGGTTCTGGTACTTATTTGCCGAGAGTTGACCTCGGCAAGATTTCAACTTACAACTAAAGAGAAACTTGCATGTTCTGCTCACTTATACATTGACATTAGCCGCGGTGTGTGTGTGTGTGTGTGTGTGTGTGTGTGTGTGTGTGTGTGTGTGTGTGTGTGTGTGTGTGTGCATATGAGAGAGAGAGAGAGAGAGAGAGAGAGAGAGAGAGAGAGAGAGAGAGGTGGGGGTTACTGCATTTGAAGTCTTAGTATCGGGTAACTAATTTCATGTTATTACGTAACTGATTTCACAACTAGATAGATAAATGTGTGTGTGTGTGTGTGTATATATATATATATATATATATATATATATATATATATATAAAGGATTGAACAGAAAGAAGACGACAAGGAGAAAAAGTTAGACGAAAGCAGAGCAAACGGGAAACTAGACGATAACTTGAAAGACGGGAAATTTAGACAAAGACACGATACACGGAATATTCGCAGCGGAGTTTTCCTCTTCAGTAAATGAACCAAAATATCGTGGCTTCGCACCATGATCATTGAGACCACTCAATCTTGGAGGTGCCAGTGCTGTTATTAAGCCTCTGAAAAAAAGCTAGCGAATGTATGGTGAGACAGAAACAAACAAGACAATATATAAATACAATAGACGAAGAATTATGCATATATAACAACGCAAAACTTTATGGCTATATACAACAGAAGAACGAAATAATTATAATTATACAAATAATTATACAAATAATTCGTGAGGTGCACACAGAACAGTAAAACCCAAACAACAATGAAATTTTTGTCTCAAATACCTTGGGGAAAGCTGTAGGATCAAAACTTCCCATGTTCGTAAGAGTACATCTCACATCCGACACCAGATCTTAAATTTCGGTTACTAACCCTGAAAATGTTTTGTGACCAAACTTCATATATGAATTACCAGAAAACATTTTTCAAATGTTCTTCCTCTGAAAACTGATTAAATTTTTTTTTTCTTTAGGTTAATTAGTTTGGTGCAAGATCAATTGTAGTTTTTGCTATTTTAAGCTGATACTTATTTTGGAATAGACTTCTATTTAACTATGTCCATGTAACATACCATTTTGAAGCGCAGATTTCGGTCTATTGATGTATGCTAAGAGTTTGCCTTCCTTGTTTATTCTGGTTAAATCTATGCTGTCAAATTAAACATTGAGTAAAAAAACAAACAAAGCAAATTATTTCATTGCATTAGTTCAACAAGGAGCACAAAGCAGTGGAAATTATCAAGAGTATCAACTTGATAATTAGCCAAGGAGCCGTCAACGAACATAAAGCTCAACATCGGCCCGAAACTATCGTAATAGAGGCGACAGCCTTAAAGATGCGAAAGATGGTGGACGTCTTTCCGTGCTTGACAGCAACCGATCTGGATCTACTTTTGAAGTGAACCGATACTTCAGTAATGAGGCATCTTACAAAAAATGTTGCAGATGATCTAAACGTAAGCAAATTAACAATTGTTTGACATTTGCATAACACTGGAAGATCAAAACGTTTGACAAAATGAAGCTGCGCAAAATGAACGGATAAAGTCAACGTTTCAACATCTACTCAACTCTTCTTTGATGCAATAAAAGCCATCCATTTCTTGACTGCATTGTGACACGGATCCTATGCAACTACCAACGTCGTTCCATGTAACGGATAGAAAGTACCAAAATACTTTTCCAAACTGAAGTTGTTCACAGATGAAGGTTATAGTCACTTCCTTTTTTCTGGGTTTCATTTTCTCATACGCTTCTCTTAGCTTTCATTTCTCGCACCAATCGCTGCCATCTTTCATGCACGTTTGTTTTACATTATTTACATTATATCAGCAAGAAGAATAATCTACAAGAAGTATGGACAACCTTTTTCGTGAAGCGAGCTGCATGAGATGTGTCGCGTCATTTGGTGGGCAGTACTGTTTAAAAATTCAAGCTAATTTTTCGTTACCACGCAGAAAGTTCCGCAGGCCGCAGGTTACACATAACTGATATACAACTATTTCTTGAATTCTGGCAAAACCATCACAGTAGCTGAGTAATGTTTCTGGGAAGTCGACAAAATCAAATCGACTGCAACGTGGGGCGCAATTCTCCATGGCATCACCTTACCAAATGATAGCACACATTGAACCAAATCTTGAAAATCTTTCTCACCCATCTTACTCCCCAAACCTCTCTCCGATCGACCACCAATTTTTCAAGCAGCTTATTCACTCCTCGCAAAAGAAGGCTTTCAAAAACTAGGCACCAGCTCAAAATACCTTCGAAGTACAGAATTCTATATCCCGAATTAATAGATTTGTTTCATGTTAGCAAAAACGTGTAAATTCTAATGGTTATTATTTTAATTAATAAAATTTATCTCGATTTGAAATATATTGCATTAAAACTGAAGATTAAAAGCGCAGTTTCTTTTGCACCATTCGGGTAAAGGTACAATAACAAAATAACATGTCACTCTTTTGTTTATTGGTGGTTCTGTCACACTTTAGCAATATTAGTTGAAGAATGAGGTGTTATACTGAGGTATTATACATGGATTGGGTGTGTGCTCTAATTGTTAGTTAGGACCTTAAGTTCACGGTCATAAGATCGGAGGGCTTGATCCTCACGCTGGATATCACGTTATGTCTTTGAACAAGGCACTTAACTTCATATTGCTCCAGTCCACCGAGCCGAAAATGAGTACCAGAAGCAACTATAATTAATCTTGCGATAGACTGGCAGAGTTTTAAGAGTAGGAGTGGCGAACGTCCTCTTACCCGATGCGCCAATTTCCGTTATATATAACAGGCCTCTTTCAGCTTCCATCCACCAAATTCGAAGGGCAAGACTTCCGCCAGTCTCCTCCGCCAAAAAGACACCCTTTTTTTTTTTTTCATCTTTTTCTAAAAATTTGCAGAAAAATACGGAGATTATGATTCTGAAAAAAATTTCCAAAAATTTTTGTAAAATTTTTTTTAAGAATTTTTTTTTTTTTTTTTCTAAATATGCGGAAAAATACGGACATTACGATTCTGATAAAAATTTCTGTAGTTATGGTTAGGGTTAGGGTCAGTGTTTTAGGGTTAGGGTATTAGGGTTAAGGTTTTAGGGTTAGGGTTTTAAGGTTAGGGTTTTAGGGTTAGTGTTGGGTAAAAAGTCAAAATTTAAGAATTTTGGGGGAAGTGGGGGGAGGGCGGAATTTCCCAATGCCGATTTTTGGCAATTTTCTCTTTTAAACAAACAAATGTGGGCGAAAACGGGGATGGGGAGAGGACGGGCGGAAGTCTTTCCATGATAAGACACTTGCCCAAGGTGCCGCGCAGACAGACTGAATCTAAAACTACGTGGTTGCAAAAAGAGCTTCTGAAACAAAGAGTTACATTCAAATGATAGAAAAAAATACGCGTTCAAAACTAAATCAACATAATTTAAAAATCAAAACAAAAATGAGTGATTCGGAGATATTATGAATTAACTGCTAGGATTTTAATGAAAATTAATATTACACGTTATAAACAATTTGAGATCGAAAAGCGCAACAGGCTCACTGAGTGGAGTCGAACCATGTATCAATCACTCCATTATTGATTACAATATTCTATTTACCAACTTGTTCTGCGAGCGCGAGTTGACCTCTTATCGGCTGTAATGGCAAAACTTAAGCGCCTGTCTTTAGAAAAAAGTCAGTAGGATTAAATGAACATGTTTCAGACCGATTTAAATTTGTTTCATTAACATTTCTTTTTCTGTCACTACCAAACGCAATTTTCCCACCCTTTTGTCAACCGGTAGGTCCTAACATCCTGTTTTTGTACACCGTCTCTTCTCTGACCACACATCATATAACATTTCTTCGCTTTGAATATCAATTGCTTCGTTTTGTGGGTTGCAAATTTATCAATAAACTTTTAACACTCCTATACATAAATATAAATAAACTTTTTCTTTGTATTGTCTTCTGTATCCATTCATTTTCTTTTTCGATTCGTTCAGTCAGTCTGTATGTATACGCACAAATTGATAGAAACGTAAATTCAAATAGATCTGATTAAACGTTCATGAATATAGAAACAGATAAATGCACACACATATAAAACGCGAGAGGTGTGTGTGTGTATTTGTTCCCTCTTTCGCCTCCTGCTGCTGCTCAAGCATCCCCGAGAGAGGGAATTGCTGGAATCGTCAATGACCATAGAAGGCAATCCTTAACGATATGACGAAGGAGTGGGGTAAAGAAAGAAGAGTTGTAAACAGAAAAGAATGAAGTCGAAACACTCAGGAGAAAGAGGATGGTAAAGGAAAAAGAAAAGACGTAAAAAAAAAAAAGGTGCTATAGTATTGGAAGCAGAGGAGCAGTAGAATTACATTCATAACCTTCACACATATATATATGTAAAAAGGTACTTTCACAGTGAACGAAACGAGACTCAAAGACATGCGAAAAACAATTAAACATGTACAAAGTGTCTAGAAGAGGAGGAAATAAACGCATGTGACACACATAAGCACGCACGTACACACATAACTAAAAAGGTATTAGAGAAATAAAGAAAATGAGGAAAGAAGATGTAAAGAGAGAATAAAAAACACCAGGACGAATAAATAAGATTCGAATGAGGGAGGGGAGAAAGAGAGAGAGAGACAGACAGAGAAAAGTAATTGACAATCAGAAAATGAAAAAAGCTAGAAAAAATCGTGAAAGAAAAAAAGAACGGAAACATGTGGGAGGGGAGAGGAAGAAAGAAGGAATAAATAGAATGAGAAGGATGTTGAGGGAACCAATCAGCGTGCTAGTTTCTTCTGCTCAACATACTACGTCATACGGCAGCGCACTAGCAGTGACCAAAGCAAGTTGCTTAACAAATGGCTAACTAACCGTCTCTTTACTTTACTCGTCCTGGCCTCTGGACTCACAGCAGCCAGTCGGGCGCTCATTGATAATTATTTATTTTTTTTAAATCCTGGAAGAAATTGCAGAAGGTGGAAACATTTAAAAACAAATTGTCAACTTTTTAAAAGGTATCCGTACAAGACAATATCGATTTATCTGGAGTTTATTTTTTCGAATATTGGTGCACGAAATACTTCACAAAAGTTACCTCTTTTACTTCTGCCGCTACCGCTTATTGTATTCTGAAGAGTCAGCTACACACGTACATATGCAGTGAAATAAGCAGTCTGTCTCACCACTCACACACATTTACGAGAGTGTCTCTATGTGATTGCGTAGTCTGCTAGAAATAACAATCAATTACCCTCAAATCATACCATTCCGTCTTAAACAAATGGATATTTTGGATACTGGAGAGTACATTACCTAAAAAAAAAAATATGGGTTGGTCACATCTAGACAGCATTTGATAAGTCATTGGACTAAACAACACGTTCTTTATAATTTATACGCAGGTCTATGTAAGCATGTATATATATATACGCAGTTGAAGCAGACATGTTTTGGCTATGTAATTGTAATGATGTATCAACTGCAAAATGAGTTAGTGATTTCAAATGATCATGACAATTAACATCATAGATCTATTAGAATATAGCCATGCAGGGCTTTTTACCATCATCAACGATGACAGCTGTAGTGGGGCGATATTTTAACCGGTGTTTGTATTTCCCTATATGGAAGCCGTTGTTCCAGTTTCGCACCCCTGTCATGCTGATTGAGCAGTTATTTCCTTTTTTAAACTTGTCATTGTCAGACAAAGTTTACATGTGTGAAAGTTTGTTAACAGCAACGCAAATGTATATTTTTCGTTTTGTGATCGGTGTTAAGTATTCAAAACAATTGGTCTGACAAAGCCTACTCTTCTGTGTGCAGTTAGATATATTTTTAGCTGTCATACATTCATACACGTTCACTGTCACATACGCCACACGTATTACATACATGTACAATTTGTTATCGTACACGCAAATCATAAACCAACTAGAGTGCTTTTATGCGGTTGTGCGACTTGCTAGAAATAGTTACTAAATTTCTTACATCGCATCCAACCGTATATTGGTCCTAGCTACGCAACTGAACAGGATGCTTACAGCTGGGACACTTTTCGTTATAATTCTGATTATTTAGAGCTGACCTGGGACTAAACTGCATATTTTTCTTTATAAGTTCGATATAAGTTTATTGACAGAGCGATATCTTTATAATACAACTTTGGGGGAAGGTAAGGGATACATACATATAACGAGATTAAGTTGTGATATCGACATTAGGAATTTATTGCCGGCACATTTGCTACTGTATAGCAGATGCACAATGCATATAAACAATATTGCAGACAGTATTTAGCCTGGATTGACATCTTAACTTTATTTTGATCAGTAAAAAAACTGAAATTTCTTGAAATAGCATTCCCTCCCATTTAATTAAGGACGAAGCTTTGTGTATGTTATTTCGTAATTAAATTTTACAATATTGAATGTTGTTTAGAATAATTGTTTTTCATTATTATTGTAGAACGTGAGTGGACCTAATAAGTTCCCTAAAGTGAGTGTCCAAGATGATGTCCGATAATGGATATATCGATGGCTCTTGGCAGCTGAATATAAACGTGACTGATTTAAATGTCGATATAGCTCTACGAGTGAAAGGTGACCTGCATATCGGCGGGGTTATGTTACAACTAGTCGAAGCCCTCGGTAAGTTAACGTCTCTGTTTTTCAGTGTCTTTTCCTCTTCAATGGTGGTTATTGTATAAACTGTAGTCGTATAAAAAACTCACTTCATTTGTATACATTTAAATAATTGACTTTTCGCTCTTTGAGTGATCTTTTATTACTACATTTAAGAACAAATTTGTATTCCAATCTTTTTTGTTGAATAGTCGGTCTTTTGGTTCTCAGATGGAAGGTATGTTTCAGTAGAGGTAATCTTTTTTTCAAAATTATGTTGAAAATGAATAAGCAACCACTATACGTTCGAACTTTGAAAGTGTTCCTGGCAGGCCATGCACGCTTTCGAGTTGATTATCGTCCTTTTGTTGTAACTGCGTATAGTATTAAAGAGGTGGCTAGAACTTGCTTATAAAACGGACGAAAGTTTATTACTTCTTGTTCTTCATCAGTTGGATCTATCAAGTGGTTGTTTAGTGGTCGTCTTACACTTTAGTCATGGCCTCAACTAGACGTTCGTTTTACTCAGTTTTTTTTTTCCATCTTTCTGTAACCTTCGTTCGAATCGTCTTATATCGGTATAATGACTTTTGACATTAAATAGACAAAATTGATTTTCTTTTCTTAATACATTTTGGTATATTTGACCTCTATCTTTCAAGCTGTGCGATAAAAATAACCCCTACTCCTGTAAAATGAGGCTTATCACTTTCATGTGTGAAGTCACTTAAAAAGCATCTTAGGAATGTTTACAGCATTTACGTTTGAATAACTAGAAATAGTCTGTCTACTTTAGATGATCATTTGATCTCTTATTCGATATAAGAAAAATTTTATCGGTTTCTAAAATAACTTTCGGTAGTATGTAGTTTACAAAATGAATTCATTAAAAACGAAACTTAAACTTTCTTCAATTAAAAATTAAAAAAAAAAAAAAAAAAAAAAAATTTTAAAAACCGGATAGCTAACATTTTTGAACAATTTGAAATTTAAAATAGTTTTTCTATTTCTCAAGCATTTTATTTCGCTATTCTTTAGGTTCAATTCCACTTTCCGGTTCTACTTGCTTAGAATTTCTTTTCGACAACTGTTGTTAAAGTATTTTAAGAACCGGAAGGTCCCCCCCCATTCTTTCAGGCGAGAACTAAAAGTAGGTAGGTAGTAGGTACATTGTTTAATGGGGTTCTGCAATTCCTCTTCTGAAAATCTTAGTGTCATGATTAAAGCTAACTGCAATTATCATTATTCTTTCTTAGAATTTTGTATTAATTTTTCTAATTTTCTTTTCTGACGTTTGACTGTAGAGAATTGTATAACTCTTGTTCGTCATTTTTTGAAGATGAATATTTTCACAACTTCAGACTTTTCCTCGATGCCGCCCACCCTCTTACTCTCTCTCTGACTTGTCTATCACCATCACCCAGTGCCATTCTTTTAAGTTTCCATAATTCTCAGTTCATACAAATTTCATGTTGACCTATTTCTACATTCGCTTTGACCCTCCACTAACCTGTTCTCCAGGTTCTCATCACTCATTCTCACCGCATACTCATACCATTTACTGTCTGTTTAGGAATTCTGTTAAAATTAAATCTTGTATACCGGAAGCATTTTCTTAATTGGTTTTAATTTTGGACCAGTCTATCACAAAAAGTCGTTCCCCCCTTTTTATTTATTTATTTATTGATCAATTGAATTTTATAAACTTTTTCGAAAAAAAACAAAAAAAAACAGCACGAAATCTTGGGTTCTTCGAACTTTGAAGAAAAAATTCATTTCAATAGTTTTTGACTTGTTGGGCATCGGATCAGGCGAATAATTTTACGCTTGTCATCCGTGATCGAATACATCTTATGATTCAACTATACCATCTTCAGGTGGATGTATTGGACTACATTATTTAATGTGCTCCTCTTAAAACACTAAGGTATCGTACTTTTTGACCATGTTACGACACCTGTGCTTTTCTCCAGACTCTCTACTGCTTCTTCTTTTTCTCTCTTCTCTGGACACTTTCCTCTATCCGACGAAGAGCCATGCTTGAAATGTTATTTCTACTCATATTTTCCCATTTAACACTTGCACTGAGCGTTAGGTCCAATTAACCTGTTTTTCCTTTTTAATATTCTTGGATTTGCCTATCGAATTTTAAAGCTGAAAAACTCGACCCGTTCATTTTGCTGTTGAGAATGGCTTCTTGCTGTCTGAGAACGATCCCTTTTAGGAGTGATTGTAATCTCTTTAAGAACTTTGACTTTGCCGACATTGCAATAAACATTCTTAAACATAATTCGGATTATTTATTCTTTAACATTGTGTATCGCCTGTAAACTGTTTTACTAAATATGCATTAATATGCATGTTGTGACAGTTTTCTTTGACTTAAATGATAGAAAATTATTTGTATAGTTCACTCCGATACAAATTAATCATAAAATGCTTTTTCTCACCATTTTGTTTTTGGTTATTGTCGCTGTTTCCTCTAAATTTTTACCTTTTGGAAATACCGGTATCTCTTCAGATTAGGTTGAGGACTCAGCTTGTTTGAACAGTCGTTGATCAAATGTTTGAGAATGACCTACATATTCGGTACACTAGATTTGTCAAAGTTTGGTTGTGTGTCGAAGTGGGAGCCCTCACTAGTTAAGTCAATACAATGTTGACTTGTGTCTGTATTCACTTTCAGTGACTTAGTCCACTGTTTCTTATCGTGTGCCTGGATAAAATTACTGCGTTTAATAAAATTCATAATGCTTAAAACTTTTTAAATGTGTCCAACACCATAGTAAAATCAAGAATTATGTGGAGGCAAATTCTACTTCGCTTTTTATTAAAGACTGGAGGTAGGGAGGTACCAAAACTTCAGTTTTGGTGGGGAGATCTGGTGTCTGACTGAGAACTACTGGCTGTGAAAACATAGCAGCATTAAAATTGGTTACTGATTTATTGACCTGCTATGTTGAATTCAATTCCTTCTGATTGAACAAACTGCCTGTGATGGATCAATGCCCTCTATTTCGGTTTCTCTCATCTGGTTAATGCAACAATGATGGAGATAGTCACAGGCTTTCTATGGAATTTTGTGATTTGGATCAAGGATTAAGAGCAAAGAATTATGCAACTTGTGAATAAGTAGATCTTTCCAGTAAAAGAGATGTATTCAAAACGAAAGAACATCTTGAATGAGTTTTCATTTTAAGCCATGCTAATAGTGATAGCAAGTAAATTTCCAGAGTTGTTACCTTTCTGATTTCTCTGTTTTGAGATAGATTTTTTTTTGCCAAAACTAAATACATGCACGTAACAACAGACTACATATTTAAAGACAAGTTTATTTTTATATTGTAATAGACTTCCTATGGTATGAAGTTGTTTATCAACACACTTCGTATTCTGGCAGACATGCTAACTTTTCTACTGCTATTAGAGTGGCCTCTTCTCCCTGGATGTGTACCATTGTCACACAGGCATTCTTGACTCATTGGTCTTGCTTATCTTTATTCATACTGTGCTCACTCCATTTATTTTGCTTGTTTTTCCTACTCAGAATGCTGTTCCTCTGGAATTTCTCCTTGTCCATTTTTTCTGCCGCCTTTGACTTCCACTATGTTAATCACAGCAGTCTTGGAAAGCTTGCAAATAAGGAAAAAACAAATAAATAATTGATTATACATACCCTCAAAACTTTCTCAGCTACATTTCACACTTGAATAATTTGTTAGTAATTTAACATTCCTCCAGAAGAATATTTGAAGAGAAGTAATATCTTCCAGATTTGAGGTAGTATTGCTGTCAAATGTATCACCACATGACAATACAAACCACTGAGAGTCATTATGTAGTTGCTTGCCCTTCTAGAAATAGCAAAATAGTTGCCAAATCTCTTTGAAACCACACACTATCATCTTTAGTAAAAGGAAGATTACATTGTATAGTGTAGTCCTTGATATACTTTGTCTGACAGTAAGATATAATCATAGCTTTTGATCATTGGCCTACTAGATTAGGGCTGCTCTGGGGCTAAATAGAACGACTTCCTAAAGGCATAACTGAAGCTTTTTATTGCAAAAGGAATTATCTTTTGCTTATTATATTCAAATTATTATTGCTTATAATTATATTCAAATTATTCAGTTTCTCTTTGAAGATAGATTCCGTTGGGATCAGACCCACTGCAGTTGTTTTAGCATGTGTCTGCACAGAAAACTTTATTCTACACAATCTTAGATAACTTAGCTGTATGACATTGACAGCCACTGCTAAAGTTACTTGTTCTTCATGACTGCTATTCTGTCCAAGTCATCTCAATTGCTCAAGGTCAGAATTTAGTTGCCAGCCTTCTGGGACAGTAGTACCAGTATGACTTTATAATATTGAAGTTTTGAGTTTCCATCTTGGGCAGATGTATGTCTTATGAATGAAAGTGATTGAGGGAAAATTGTATGAGAGCCCATCATGTATATGGATATGTTCTTTAGTCCGTTCTTGTTGCAAGACAACTTCGTTAGTGCTGGTGCCATGAAAAGGAAAAAAAGCATCCAGTACATTTTGTCAAGTGATAAAGTGTTAGGAAGGCTGAAACTAAGATATTACAGCATGACTCACTGTGCATATTGTTTTGAATTTTTGTGCACATAGTACATAAAATGTAACCTTATCTCTTTACTATGAAAAATTACCATTCTGTCTTAAGAAAAGTCATGTCTATGCTTTTCAGGAATAGTTTTTCTCAAATCTAGGTGATGTCACTTCTCCAAATGCATTCTATTAAAAAAGTGTTAAAATTGCATCCCATCATGACTAGATGAATTAAGATGAAAGGTGGTTGAGAAAGTTTATTTTATTTTATAAAACACTTGTTTGGAGCAATCTGTTATATTTATTTAATGTTAATTTCGTTAACTGATTTAATAGCATGCATTACCAAACCCTGCAACATACATTACACAAACTATTTCCCTTGAATTGAAGTACTGTGACACTAAGAATCTATTGTTTTTGTAACCGATATATTGTCAGTTGTACTTTCATGTGTAATTTTGTGTTTGGGGAGAGTCATTCTCTTTTAGTGCCTTATTAATTTAACACACTGGTCTGATGTCCATTCATTTATTATTTTTTACTAAAATGTTCGTTATGACTTGCAACTTTTACAGAAGTCAGCTATTGAAAAAGTTGCAAGTCGCAATGAAAATTTTAGTAAAAAATAACAAATGAGTGGAAATCAGACCAGTGAGTGTGTTAAATTAATAAGGTACTAAAAGAAAATGACTCTCTCTAGACACAGTAAAATATGCTTCAACACACGATTTCACATGAAGAATCTTGCAAACCACATACAAAAACGAAATTTCATGTGTAAGTTACTCTGAAAATATTAAAAACTTTAGCATTTTTGTTTCTGTGTCCCCATTTGAATTACAAACATTTCTCATGACTTGTTCCTCTACATGAGTTGCAGGCATGGTTGTGTGGTTAAGTGTACTTCACAACCACATGGTTCTAGGTTTGATTCCACTTGGGAACATAGCTTCTAACATAGATTTAGGTTGATATAATCGGCCAAAATTGTAGACATTGGTAAGAAAATTGAATGCTTAAGGATGAAATCTCTTCAGATATTTTGCTCTGCACCAAGTTACAAACACTTCTTTATCAGTCTTGTAAGATATGCAGGGACCAGTGATTAACCCGTTTCAAACTTGTAACCAACAACACTGTTCACTAACTGCAATACGAAGTTAAGAAAAAATATAAACCTATCTTAGAAAGAGCTCTTCATCTTAATTTTCTTTCATGTCTTCTAGTCTCTCTATTACTTTATTAGTATGTCTCTTGTATTTTTATGTAATTCAGCTTTTATCTTAACATATGCCTTCTCATCTAACATAATCTACTTAAGAAATTCTGGTTTCAATATGGCTACTTATTTTAGTGTTTGTTGAATCTGACTTGCCTTTGGATGTTGTATTGCTTGTTGTCTTTGTCACAAAGATAACATTTGCTTTGTTTACTGTAAATGGTAGTTTTTGGGAAGACATCCTTAGTTTTTTTGAGATATAGAACTTAATCTGTTTACCTTCATACTATTTCTTAGTCTGATAACTTTTGTTTTTAAATACTTTATTATTGAAATTCTTTATTTCTGTCATAAAACTTTATTGATTAGTTATGTAAACGGCTTTAATCATAACAGTTCACTGATTTGAATGCGTAAACTTTCTGTAGAAACTTGTTTTAAAGTCGTATCAAATTTTTCTGCATCAAATGCATTGCCTATCTTAATAATTCAGCTGTCAAGAAATAATTTTTTCTTGAGATATTGAGGTGATGTAAGTAGAAATGTATGTGCATGTCCATATTTCAAGCATTGTATGTGAAAACTTTAATAATTCACACACATTGTGTATTCTAAAGTTCAAAAACAGAACAAATAGAGTACAAGGGGCCTAGTACTCCAAGACAACTGATACTAAACAAATGAACTCATTTCTTATCAATGATTGCAGTGTTACGAAGATACAATATATCTGCACTACTTTAAATTAGGTTACTGGAAATTAGCTATTGACCATGAACAAGAGACTTTGCTGTTTTCAAGTTAAAAACTGTCAACTGCCTAGCTTATTAACATATTTTTCTGTTTGTTCAATGATGTTAACTTTGAAAAATATCGGGAAAATTTATACAGAAAAGAGTATTTGAGGTTTATATTTAAATATATAATTTTTAACATCCACTTTTCCTTGCCCACAAAGTGGCTGGAATTTGTTGAGGTGGATTTTCTATGACTGGATGTCTTTCCTGTTATCAATCTTCCTCTTTCCAAGTAAGGTTATTTTAGCCATAACCAGACATGTTTTTATGGTAGATTGGAAATGGACTCTCCTAACATGATGGTGACACTTGTTTACGACTCTCACATGGTGTCAATGTAAGGAGACAAAAACACACATATTTAAATCAGTTCTTCTAAGTTCGCTCACAAGGCTTTGGTTAGCCCAAGGACAATAATAGAAGACACTAGTGGTACTGAAGCTGAAACCATGTTGTTGGGAAGTAAAGTTCTTAACCCTTTTGCATTTAAAACTGACAATATCCAGCCCCAATATTCCACTTGTTTTATGTTTAAAATGAACAGATTCTGCTTATCACATCTACCCTGCAATGTCATTGTAAAAATAAACAATTACATCAAAATCTCAAAACTCAGATAATTCTCTGAGATTAATTCAAAACATTGTGATTAAAAAAAGGTATTAAATTTGACAGAAATTTGAATGCTAAAGGGTTAAGCCAGCTAGAAACAAGTATCATATATCAAAAAAATTCAAAACTCAATGCCAGTGTAAGATTTTTTTTACAGACATAGCTATAAAGCATTAATCAAAAACATTTGTTGCAAAGACAATACTTCCATATTTGTATGCTGTGGTGGCCTATTTTGTTTGTTATCTTAACTAACTCTCTAGACACAGTTTCCTCACTCTTAACATTAACAACCCTGCTGTTAATTGTTATATATTTTGTTGGAAGTACTTTCCACTTATAGTTTGTTCTGAAAACCTCCCTCCTCTTGTAATTTCAGTAAGTTTGGACTTAAAGTTCTTTTGTTTTTTTTCTCTGCTTCTCTGTTCTTTTATATTCCAACTAGTTTTCTTGTCATGAAAGTGCAACTGCTCAGTATTTTTAATGCCAGTAAATCAAAATTTCGTTTTGCTTTCTATTTTCCCATGCATGCCTAGATTTGCATTAAACTTGTGAGAAATGTAGGTGTGTCAGCTATTTTTGCTTGAAACCAGTACTGAAAAATTTTGCTCGCTGATGTTTGTTCAACCTGCATCACACTATTATTGCATTCATACTTCTTTTGTACCAATTGTTTGGATTATATATTTTCTTGCATCCACATTTCCCATAATTTTCTATCATGGCTTGCCACTTCATCTTTTGATGTCAGTTATCTGATGTGTCATTAATTTATTTTTATTTGTCGCTTATCTCCTTGTATGTGTGTGTGCAGGGAACTATTTTTTAATCCCATTTTTTTTTTCAACTCCTCATTATAGGAGTTGTAGTTGATCCGTTAATTTCCCTACAAATTTGTGTTAATCTCATTTCAATAGCTTTAAATAGACAAAACGAAATATGCTTGACTTCAGCATGTTTACTCTGTCAAAAGTTACTAAACTCTAATATGCTTGGTAACTACTTCTTAGTGTAGCGATAAAAGATAACCTTAATCAGCTCTATAAAAGCTTGTGGTCTTACTTAAAAAGAAAAAAAAAAAAAATCAACAAGTGCCCATGACCTTTGCAAATTCTTAGACTAGTGAGATTTATGCTGTTGGTGTTCAGTTAGAACCTATATAGGCCACTGTTTGTATGGGTGGAGCAGAAATATGAGAGTGCTGCAATTCTGGGAAAAGGAGCGCAGGGTAGTGTGTTTTGAGTGGCAGAGGTAAGGTACAGTGACTGGAGGAGACAGGTGATAGTTATGTACTCAAATTTTAGAACATTATATATATAAATATAAAAACACACAATCATCATCAGACCTGTTTTCCATGCTGGTATGTGCTGGATGGTTTGAAAGGATTCAGCAAGCTATAGAGCCATAACATAAAATGGTGTATTTGTGTACCTGCTTGTATATGACATGTTTATTTGTATATAGGTGTTGAATATTTTTCCACTTACATTTCTTATAGTGATGGATTCTTTTTATTAGATTGATTCTATTCAAGTTTTTCAAGATTCTTTTACCACTGTTTAGCTCCTTTCTCTTTCAGTAAAGCTTATTTCCTATTATTTCTCATCTATATGTATTGCTTTTAGTTTTGTTCACTGTTTGACAAGCTGTTTTGATGACTTGAAAGACAGTTATTCTGAATTTTGAATAAGATTTTATCAACTTCATCATTGTAATTCTTTTTTCAGCTAATGTTATTTACTGATTTTAGTTTTTTTTTTTTTTTACAATGACCGACACCAAATACATGTATGGGAGCATAAACACATTTTTTGTAAAGATAGTGTATTTGGAATTGAAATTGGTTTTTGATTACAATAATAATTGTGTGTGTGTGTGTGTGTGAATTTGATTGGTTACCCTTTGTGTTTCTCAGATGTAGATTTATTTGGATACATGGAATCATTTGTATGTGCATTGTATAATTAAAAGCAAGACCAGACTGAATAGTTATTTTGAATAGAATTAAGTTGTTGAAAATAAGTAAAATTAAGTTTTGTTTCTAAAATTAAATTTTAAAAGAATAGAATATTTTGCTTCAAAAGGGTCCTTGAATAACTTCTTTATATTGCTATTGTTATAGTGTTACTTAGTTATGATATCCAATTATATTCAGTTCATTTTTGTACAATCAACTCCCATATGCTCTCTTACCCCTCTGTCTCCAACATAACTGTAGTTTAATGGTAAGCATTGCTTGATATATATATGACCTATTGCTTCAATTAATGTGATCTTAAACTTTTCATGACCATTTTTTTATTAAAAAAAAAAAAGGTATTTTGAATCTTGAAATTAAGAATTTGGAGGGATTTCTGAATTTTATTCAACAAATGTTGAGCACGAAAGTTTTCAATATTATAATGGAAGTTTTTAAATTGAAATATGAATACTTCAATACAAACAAGATTTTTATCTTAGGACCAGAACAGGATATTGTAACTCAGTATATTACTGGTATGTTTCTTTCTGGTTCATGAAAAATGAAATACATTGCTAAATTAAAAAAAATTTAGTGCAATGTTCTACCAATAGTTATCCTGCCAATTTTAAGTTCAGAGAATTGAGCATTTCAGATGTGGAAAGGGAATGGTCTAGTTAGCCTTATGGGTTATGTTTGGTGAGATGGATGCATGGTTAACTGGTTTCTCTTTATTTCAGTATTAAGTGGTGGGAGGAGAGTATACAGTTATCATGAGGGAATGGATTGGCAGTATCAGTAGAGCATTTGACATGCCATATAGTATGTGGTTATGTCACTTTGCATAGCACCTTTTACTATAGCTCTAGGCCAACTAAAGCCTTTCAGGTTTGGAAGACAGAAACTGAAAGAACCTGTTGTGTGTGCATACATGTGAGAGATATATATATATATATATATATATATATATACACACACACAGATGTGTGTATTTGTGTCTCCTTGTCTTTGTCATAGTTGTAAATGTCACCATCTTACAGGTGGCGTTGTTAGTTTCCAATCTTCTGGAAAAACATGTTTGCTTTGGAAAAATATTACCTTGCTTGGAAACTGAAGGTTACTGATAGGAAGAGCTTGTGGTCATAGAAAATCTGCTTCAAAGAATTCCTTCTCGCCTGTGCAAGCACAGAAAAGTGGATGTTCAAATAATGACTGTTCTGAGTTCAAATTCTGACTAGACTAATTTTTCACTTTTCTTCCTTCTGACAGCTCGTCAAATATTGGGATTAATATAATTGAGGGCAACCTTGATGGTTGTTGTAACTAAGAAAAGGATAGTAGGATTCAATATTTTAGTGTTTTATTCCATGAAAGATACAAATTTTTAAAAATATTATGAGGTAAAGAAAATGCAAAACGTATAAAGTTTGCAGGCTCTCTGAAATTTATAACTTTAATGATTAATGGTGAACCTTCGTAGGTTAGTTTGTAAGTTAAATGTGAGCAGGGAGAGAATTCTACAGTCAAATATTTGGAAAGGAAGAACTAGAAATGTTTAGCATGAATTGTGAAGGTGGGGTATAACTTAAGATGATAGAAATGGGTGTTTTGGTGGATGGCGAGTGCTGATAACTAGAGAGAAGAGATAATACTTTATATTAGGGCTGAGACAGCATAGCACTAGGTTATAGTATTTAATTTCATTGTGCTCTGTACACCTGTATCTTCTTGCTGTGACCATAATTGAGGTAGATCCGGTTAGAGAACACCTGTTCTTTTGCTTTTGATATTGGAATAAGTATGTCGGTGATGTTTAATTACATAAAATGGGTTACATTATGGTTTTATAAAAATTGATTTTTCTAGCTTGTTAAAAGAAATCGGTGAGTAACTTCATTTAATGGTGAATGCCCTTGATTATATTTAGTTGTACATATTTTACCATTGAAAACTTTAAATTTAAACTAGATTAAATTTCGTCTCATCTATACATAAGCATGATTGTGTGGTAAGAAGTTTGCTTCCCAAGCACATACTTCCTGGTTCAGTCCCACTGTGGCACCTCAGGCAAGTATCTTCTATAACTCGGGGCTGATCAAAGCCTTGTGAGTGGATTTGGTAGATGGAAACTGAAAGAAGCGTGTGTGTGTGTGTATGTCACTTTGTGTTGACCTGGCATGATTGTTGTAAAAGAGGATCACTCAAACAAACAGGTCATTTATTTCCAATGTTCTACCAGAACATATTTCGCAATGGGGAAATATTCACCTTGCTCAGAAACAGGTAAGGGTTAGCAACTGAACAGGTAACCAGCCATAGAAATCCTCAAACTACATCCAACCCATACAAGCATTGAAAGACATTAAATGATGATTATTATCTGTTTATATTCGTCATGAAGTGCTCTCTCTCTTCAGCAAATTCCTAGTTACATGGTCTGTCGCTATACATGTCACACTCTTCACATGGCATGTGGTTTTTTTTTGGTTTTTTTGTTATGCCGCACCTACCTAGAACTCAGTCATCTCTGATTCTGTATACAATAAGAAATAACATGTTTTACATGCACAATTCAGGCTGCTTTCCACCAGTGAAGTGAGCACATTTTGCATGGCTTACTCATTGTCCTTGAACAGTCATAAATTAGATCCTAAACAATATTCTTATAGGGTGTTAGATTAGCAGAATTCTTTGTCAAATAAAATCCCTTGCATTCAAAATCTGCTGGGACCAACTTTATCATTCATCCATCTGGGGTCAATAATATAAAATACCAATCTAGTGCTAGGCTTAATGTAATTGACAAAATTGCTCCCTTCAAAAGTACTGATTTGGTGCCTACACTAGAAACCTAATTCATCCAGAAATGAATTGGCAGAATTGGTATGTTAGTCATCATCATCATCATCATCATCATTATTGTTTAATGTCCGCTTTCCATGCTAGCATGGGTTGGACGATTTGACTGAGGACTGGTGCAACCGGATGGCTACACCAGGCTCCAATCTAATTTGGCAGAGTTTCTACAGTTGGATGCCCTTTCTAATGCCAACCACTCAGTGCTTTTTAATATCTAGTTGGGCTGTTTTTAAATTAATTTTTTCAAGGCCACTGAAGCTCTCCATCTTTTAGGAGTTGCGGAAGTCATTTGGTCAATATATGAGTTACTATATACAGGTGGTGTATGTGTGTACACACGCACGCGCACACACGCACACACATCACTATTTAATGTCCAGCTTTCTTTACTGGCATGTGTTGAACTGTTTGACAGGAGCTGGTGAGCCAGAAGACTGCCACTCTCTACTGTCTGCTTTGCCATAGTTTCTATGGCTGGATGCCCATCTTAACACCAAAATGCATACTAAAAAAAAAAAAAAAAAATTGTGTTCAGATTTGAACTCGGAATATAAAGGAAGCCATTTAAACACCTTGCATCACTCTAAGGATTCTCAATCTCCCACCTTTATAATTTCTCATTAGGCACAAGGTCCACTTTTTTTGAGTGGAAAGGTTAGTTGGTTATATTACCCCTTTAATTTATTATCCCTGAAAGTATGAGACAAAGTTGATCTCAGTATGATTTGAACTCATTGGAACAAATACTGTAAACTGCATTTGCAGAATTGTTAGAGCATTGGGCAATCTACTGGTCTTAGATTCATTTCTACTATTGGTGCAAGGCCTGAAATTTTGGGAGGGGGGCTAATTATATTAACCCCTGTACTCAATTGGTACTTAATTGGCTCCAAAAGGATGAAAGGCGATGTCAATTGTGGCAGAATTTTGGAACATGTAGATGAGATGCTGTTGATCATTTTGTCTAGGATGTTGACAATTCTGCCAGCTTGCTGCCTTACTAGTAATAATAATGGCTTCACGATTTTGGCATAAGGCCAGCAATTTTAGGGTGGGGAAGGATGTTGCTTCATTAACTTCCGTATTCAACTGGTACTTATTTTATCAACCTCAGAATGATGAAAGGCTAAGTTGGCCTTGACAGAATTTGAACTGTGTGCAAAGAGCTAGAAGAAATGCTAATAAGCATTTTGTCCAATATACTAACAATTCTACCTACTTGCCGCCTTAATAATAATAATGTTACAAATGCAAAAAGTCTACTGAAGGATAGTCGTAGTCAACTTCGTTTCTGAAAATGCAAAAGACAGATTTGAACCAAAGATGAAGGAAATTAAATACTGCAAAATATTTTTTGTCTGCTGGTTCAGTGCCTCTCCCCTTCCCTATTCTTCACTTATTAGAAATATACTTCATGTACCTAGCTTTGGGTGGGGTCCAGGTTCTATATTACAGCCTAAAAATTCTGTTACACACCCTTGTAGATTTTATTTTTCAGTTACATCAACATTGACTGGAATGGATTGTATTTCCCCACTTGAATACCGATGTTCTTAATTTTTTGATGGTAGAATAGGGAAAAATTATTATTATTTTTTTTTTTGGTAAAATCCAGTCTGGGAAGAAATGGAGCAAGCTTGCTTTATCAGATATGGAATATCAGCAGGTATGAATGACTGAGCATAGGGGGTGCCGAAAGATAAACTAGCCTCTAAAGATATCAGTTGTTGTATGTAACGAAGATGATGGTTGGTTTGGGCACATGATGCGTATGAAGGATGATAGGTGAAAATGCTAAACTTTGCAAGTGGAAGAAGACAAAGTATTGAGACAAATGGCAATATGCTAAGCTGAAATATAAAAGTCCAACCCATGTTAGCATGGAAAAATGAATGCAAAGTGTGTGTTTTATTAGTTTTAGTCATTGGACCTTACTTTTGCTGGGTAGTTTGGTCATATCAATACTGTTTGTCAAATTTCTGATTTATGGGAAATAAGGCATTGACCCATTAGCATTCAGGTTATTCTATCAAATGTAATGCTTATTTCTTCATTGTTTTGAATTAAGCATGCATCAAGCTGTAGGTATGAGTGGCCATGCTCATGTAACCAGTTACAGCATAAAACAAGAATAGGTTGACCTGATATGACTGGTTTAAGTGCTAAACTACAGTGGTTAATTTTTTAGATTGTAAGTGCACAGTTTCCGCTTATCAAAAGTCCGCTTAAAATCATCGATCAACTAAAAGCTGTACTCGAAGTGCTTTGTTTGTGGCTTTGCACAGTAGGATTGGACCAAGGATCATGTGGTTATAAAGTGAATTTTTTTAATTAGTCATACTTGTATCTATAAACACAAGTTGTAAAGAGACTTAATAAAATACTGTATGGTATTATTTCTCCTGTAATACTGGCATCCATCGCCCATGCCTTTTCTATTGCTACTTCAATGATTTCTGTTCCTCAGTTGGCTTGTTTTGTACTGCCACCACTCAGATACCCACTGGCTTATTCCTCTTCCCATACTCATCACTTTTGTTGTCTAAACTCCACTATTTCTGCATTGTTGCTATATAATCCAGCCCTTCCTCCCCAAAATACCAGTCCTCTGGAATACTCTTCTTGTCAATGTCTTACCTGCAGATGTTAATCTGCAACAATTTAAATGGAACATTGACAGTATCAAGTTCACTAGTCTTAGTAGGTTTGCAAAGGTCCTGTTAAAGGGCACTGCCCCTTCAAGAGTTGGCAACTAAAAGAAAAGAAAAAAAGGCTGACATAAGTAGAAAAAATTACACATTTTGGAAGAAGAGTATAGTGCAATCAACCCTACTATTTGACTAGTTCCTTATTTTATTAATATAGGAGAGATGAAAGGCAAAATTACCCTCATGGGGGTTTTTGAACTTGATATTGCATGCAATCTAACTTCCATGGGTTTTTTTTGTTTGGCACTCTATCAATTCTGCTATTCAATATGCTCTTAATAATTTGGTTACAATATTTCTCGTGAAATAAACAGCCTTCATTTCAATTAATTTTTTGAAAGTAATGAATTTTGTGAACTTTTTCTTCATAAAACTATTTGGAACATAAATCAACATGAAATCTCAATGGAAGATCTCCGTATAGATCAGTTTAAGACAAGAAGTTTGGATATTGCACCAGGAGTATAGTATCAAAAGGGTTAATAAGGAAATTTGGAGTAGCAAAAGTTACTTTATATGTCAACAAGGGGGCTTCTACAGGGTAACTCAGTCTACTAGAAATATTGAAATTCTAAAATCATACCCTACCATCTTAAACACATTGGGTAAAATAGTCCTAAGTACACTATTACTAAACAAAGATATGGGATAGGCATTATTGGAACTTCTTTTAATCACCAGCCTACATCATCTCAAAGCTGATATTCTACGATACAAAAATTGCCTTTAACTTTTGGAATTTAAAATCTTGTGAACATATGTTTACTTAACTGTCAATTTTAAGTAATACGACACTTTATCATCTGTTTAAGATGGTATTAAGTTTCGGTTGTGGAAATGGCAGTAGTTAGGTTAGAGTTCACACTTTGACATTCTATAAAGTAAATTGGTATTTGGCCTGGATGCCATCACATTTCTGATATTATGTTTTTTAATATTATATTATATTTCAATATGTTGGCTGCTGTGGAATTTAATTAAATGCCTCTAAATGTGCATATAAATATTCCTTGAATGATATGCTACATCTGATTATGTTTCAATGTCCAAAGCTCAATGTTTTCCCATAGATGTTGTCTTTAGGTTAGACTTCTAAGCTGACATTTCCTTCTTTCTGGTAAATTGGGTGTGAATTTGTTGTAATTCTTCACTCTGCACCACACTAGTTCAAGTGAGGTTAGTCCATAATCTACCCCAAATGCATTATCTAATTTTTGATTTAACTGATATGGTGCTTATGCGCTTTATGTAAATCATTTTAAAACTCTTTCTTCCCAGGATGATCAGTCAGTTCTGAAAATGTTCATTAGAAAGAGTAAAGGCTAGGTTTTACATTTCTTTGAATTTCTGAAATTTGTTATTGAATTGTTAAAAAGTAGAATAAAAATACTCACACCAGTCATTTGTGGTATATCTATAACATCAGCACTGCTTACATCTTATTGTCACTATTTCACTATTTCTATTGAGAATTTACTAAAAATAATGTAGGGGCCTGAAATAAATCTGAGATTAGTAGACAAATGAAATTAACATTTGTAATAAATCTCTTCATATATACACTGGTCCATCTGTGAGACTGGTGATCTCTCAAACTCTAAATGGTTTTTGTCTACCAGATTCTGCTCACAAAATATTGGTCAACCTTAAACTTTGACTTGAAATCTACCTCTGTGGTTAGCAGACATCAAATAAGATTGGTACTTGTAATAAAACTCTGCTTTTTCAAATCTAGAGTTCCATCTCTAAGATGATGATTTGTGACAATCAATAAGGCCCTGCTTATGAAATAAAATTTGTTTTTAATTTGTACCTTACTTAAATACAAGTTTTGTTATGATAAATGATCTTGCATTATGATAAATACTTCTCACCAGTTTTGGTGTGTCTTAAATGAGGATTGTTAACTTTGGCACAATGCCATTTATGTGGGAAGTATTTGATTTTCTTTTTTGTTTTAGGCCCCAAATTTTTCTAGTACTTATTCTATCGACCTTGGAGGAATGTAATTGTCAATTTGGCAGGATTTCAACTTGGAACCCTTAAGAGTGCAGCATTTTACTGTTTCTGTTCAAAATGTATTTTAGTTATATATTCATTATGAGGTGCTGCTGAAAAGTTCCTAGCTTTAAGGGTATATTGCAACAGGCTTGGTTTGAGACACAACCTTCCAAGTTCTTTTACAGGACTTAGAATAACTGAAGGACTGCTGCAATAAGTATGTGAATCTGAGAGCGGAATATGTTCAATAAAATTATAACTGATCCTCCTGAATTTTCTTTTACCCAAAGCCAGGAACTTTTCAGCACTCCATCGTATATTGTTCACTTTCCATGTGTAATCTATAGCACTCATCATATCTTCACTTGACCTATGTCTTGGGATGATGACGTGGCAATAAATAAAAGCTATTAATTGCAAGGAATAATAACAGCAATAATACTAATACTGGTGTATAAAATTTCCTATTTAGCTGCCAATAGAAAGCTTTAAGCCTTGCACTGTAAGCTAACAAAAACACTTGTATGTCTGCATTCAAACAATGTCAATACTGTATTGCACTGTCACACTGTTAACTCAGACATTTAAATAAGAAAATGTTATTTCAATAAAGCAGTTGTGTAGAGCAAAAGGGTAAAAAAAAAAAACCTGATGTAGGTGAATAAAATTTAGATAATCTTAAAATGAAAATAGTGTCTGTCTAGAAATTTAAGATTGCATATTTTAGAAATGATAAAGCAAGTGTTATGGGTGTGTGTTGTGTATTATAGATGTGATAACTGCAACAGAATTTAATTCATCTTAGAAATTAAACAGGGGAATTTATATAATTTGTCTAAATCCAGAGTGATAGGGCTAGAGTTCCTTATAGAATTGGGTAGGCATGAAGATTGAAAAGACTGTAGACAAATTACTGTTTAGTAAAAATGTTAAACTTGCCCAATACTGTGATAAAGTTACCTTTTTAATGCCTACTTTTCCATGCTTGCATGGGTCAGACAAAGTATATTGTTGCAGCTTGATGTCCGATGTCATCCACCCCCACATATTTCCAATTGTAACAATATTCTGCCAGTCTGAACAAACAGACCAGATTGGTAATGCAGAAGACTGAAAACAAACAACACTTTTTGAATGAGCCTTGTCAAGAAGCCCTGATATCCTTTCACAGTGGACTGCAAGCAAATGACATTGTTAGCCAGCCATTTACAATCAGCAAATGCACAAGATAAGAGAGATATAAGCTCTCTTTCTCTCTCTCTCACATGTACATACACACATACAGTAAGCATCTTTCAGTTTCCATCTATCCAAGTCCACTCGCAAGGCTTTAGTAAACATGTCTATAACAAGACACTTTCTTGAAGTGCCACACTGGGCTGGGAAGCAGTCATCATGATCACACAGCCTATAAAACTTTATTCTGCTTCATTAATAAAGAGGGGATAGGGCAGAAAAATTCACTATTTTTTATTGGCTGGTGCAGCTGGTATTCATCAGTTAAAGAACTGCTGGTTTGGACAATGGACTGATTGAACTAAGTTAACAAAAACTACACAGAATATTTTAAAAATAGAAAATGTAAGATAATTAATAGAAATGTAAGATACTTATGGTTTTGATTAGCGTACTTTCAGCATCACTGCAAAGTAAACATTCTGGTTAAACTGATTTTTATTTCTTTCTTTCTATGATTGAAAAATATGGTAAAAAATTTTGAAGCTGGCCAGGCTGATTTTGTTTTCCTGGTCACAGAGCAGAGAAACAGATAAAAACAGTGGCTTAGCCACATAGAGCTGTGTCCCAATCTCTTCTGGCTTTACCCTAACCTTTTCTTTCATACCTAACCTGTATCTGGCATAAGGATGCACTCCACCTTGGATTTTGTAGACATGCAAGCTATGTAGTGACACTTGATAGCTGGTGATTAAAAAGAAAAAAGCATTCAGTGCACACTGTAAAGTGGTTGGTGTTAGGAAGAGCATCTAGCCCCAGAAACCATACCAAAACATACAGGAGCATGATGCACTTCCTGGGACCCATTGTATTCTTGTCTGACTGTCCAACAACTGCCAGTATTTACATTAAATGATGATGCATCTGTAAGTCTACCTTACATCTGTTTCAAACTAGTCTCAGTGGCTTAGAGGTTAGTGTTGAGCTCATAGTTGTAAAGTCATGGACTAGATTCTTGGGCTGGGAATGCATCATGTCCTTGATCAAGGTACATCATTTCATGTTGTTTTAGTCAACTCAACTGAAAATAAGTATCTGCTGCCTGCTGGTGCACATCTCTTAACTTCCAAACATCAGATTCTTGATATTCTGCCAAGTTAATGGTAAGAGGGCCAAAAAGGCACCTGTGCTACACTTTGCCTAAAAAAGGTTACTATGTAGTTGAAAGTAAACTATCAAGTCCTGCTTGTGAGAGACACCTAAGCTTATCTTACCGTCTTAAAAATACTTAGTTTTGTCTGTCAATTCCATGTTCAGATCCTGCTTAGGTTGACTTTATTTTAACCCTTTCCATACTGTAAAGGATTCAATTAATCGTCTCTCTTCCTCTACAGATATTGGTTTTAGATATGTATATCGTTAGTTTCTTAATTTTTAACTTGGCACAGATTTGTTTTTGAAGACAGGCATGTTGTATATGCATGCATCCTTTCTTACATTTCAAATCTTGTATCCTATAAATAAACAATTTTAAATGTTAGTTACTAATAGGATTTCAAAATATGCCAAACCAGAGTTGTAAATCATAATGCCACCATCCTAAAAAAACAAAAAAAACGGGTCACGTGTTTAGATTTTGCACAATATTTCTGAGTACATGGATAATTGATTTATGACATTGACATGTAAAGCTTTGGATTTATAGATAAGCTGAGCAAGGCATCATCATTATATCCTATGCTCTAAATGAAACATTCAGGCATATTGAAACTGGGTCATAATTTTTATTTTTGCTTCCAGTTAATCATTCAAAGCAAGATTAAATGTATGCCAATATTTGTTCTGAGTGGATAATTTGATAAAAATATCATTGTTTTAGTGACTTATATATATATATATATATATATATATATATATATATTTTTTTTTTCAAAGTGAACTTCCATTGTAATTTTCAGAAAAACAAAAATTAAACACAAACAACATTCTATTGAAAAACATTAGTGTTTGTAAGTCCCTTTATGAGGGTGAAAAAGAGGAAGAGGCTTAGTCATTGCTTAATCCTATGTCGGCCCTGGCCGAGACAACCAATGATCGGTGTTTAAATTGTCCATTTCATTGTTTTTTTGTTTTTTTCATGCATAGGACCACATTAGTCATTATGACTCCTATTTTTGTTTTTTAAAGATGGTGGGTATAATGGAGACTTGACTTCTATTTTTAGCAGATCAAGTGCCTGTGTAGAACCAATGTCTTTATTAGGTAATAACTCTTTTTCATTCAATACTGTGTATGTAGATGAATATTTAGTGTTATGACAAATGTAATGTCACTTAATGGGAAGTGGGATAAGATCAGATTTGTCATGTTATTTGTTATCTATATATATATATATATATATATATACTAGATTAAATTTACTATTATTCAAAAATTACTCCTCATTGAATTAATGCATATCTTGCTTTCTCTCATTCTTGATCTCTCCTCTCTCCAACTGTGGTGACCATGTATCTTTTCTACAGCAAGACACTTGCTTCTGTCCTTGTATCATACTCTAATCTCTCTCTCTCCACCAAGCAGGAAGCCACCACTTCCAGTACTCCCCATTCTCAAAGGATCTTTGTCTTGCAAGTTACTTGGTGACCTTGCTGGTAACACTTAAAAACAAAAGTACCCAGTCCACACTGTAAAGTGGATGGTATTTGAAAGAGCATCCTGCTGTAAAAAAAAAAAAAAATCCTGCCAAGATGGACTTCAACTGGTGCTGGTGTCCTGTGAAAATCACCCAGTCCAGTCTGTAAAGTTGTTGGTGTGAGGAGGGGCATCTAGCCACAAAAAACCAGTGGAACTTGGTGCAGCTCTTTGCTTGCCTGCATGGAAAATGGATGTTTGATATTTTAGTCATGACTTCAGCCATGCAGGGGCACCACCCTGAAGGATTTAGTCAAACAAATCAACCTCCAATACTTTAAAGCCTGGCACTTATTCTATCAGTCTTGTTTGTTGAACCATTAAGTGGTGCTAAGTGGTGGTCACACATGCTCTTCAGTTTCTGTCTACTAAGTCCACTCACAAGGCATCGGTCAGCCCAAGGCTATTGTAGAAGACACTTGTCCATGGTGCCATGCAGTGGGACTGGTTTGGAAGCAAACTTCTTACTGACTTTTTAGATTAGGAAAAAGTATTTCAAGTATTTTGTTTCCTCCCCTTTGATTCAACTCCAGGATTTTGTATTACTTCTGTCTAATGAATTCTGTATTATTTAACTCATGGTTGAAATTATAAACTAATAATAATGAGCACTTGAGAAATAGTTGAAAAAGACTATTGGCAGCCAAAACGTTGTTTGGCATGGTTTAAGCATTGTCTGCTGATCATTCTTTGTGATGGGAGAGATGTTCCAAAAAGTTCCTTGTTTTTGATATCAGAAAGACCTCATTACAATGCTGTAAACATGTTATTCTGAATATCATGGGAGAAATTTACTTAGCAAAGTTTGCATAGAATGAGTTTGTAATTGAATGGAATTTGAGACTTAAATTTATAATGTTACTGAGAGCCGAATGTATTACACACCTGCCTTCATGGAAATTTGGGTATGAGGATTAAAACTGAACTTATTTAATACCTTCTGACTGAAATGGAATTAAAGAACAAATTAATTCATAAGAATTAGAAATAACACGAGTTTAAAGTAATACTAATGGTTCTGGTATAAGAGAATCTCTAAAATATTGTGTATAGTTGTTGAATTTACTCTGGAGATCAAGTTAAGGAGTGAACATGTAAATTTAATAGGGAAGAAATAAGAAATGGTATTGACATTGTTTTTTTGTTATTTATCATTACTATCATTATGGTTGTTATTTTAATTTATTTTCCATACTTGTTGGGGTTAGATGAGTCTGCAATAGAGCATGATGCCACTCATTACAGTTAGGTCACCTTTCTTGTTGGAGCTGACACTGTGAGACATGACATCACTATTGCTTGTTTTCTTTTTACCATACATAGCTTCCATTGTCAGCATGGCACATTTCACTCAGCAGATGTTGTCCATTTGCAGTACATTGCACATCTATCACCTGCATGTGATGTCTTTCAATGTGAAGATGCCGTCTTGGTTCATTTGCACTCTCTCATGCAAATTATTGTGGCATAATCAGTTAAAATGTCTATCTTTTTATGATGCTAAAAGAGCCTTTTCTGTAAATGTGTGAGTGCATTTTATTTTATTTTTTGTGTCAAGATACCTTACAAGTGCTTTCCTTGAAATTTTCACTTGAATTTTTTTTTTCTGTAACTTTATCTGATCTTTTTTGTTTGGGCACACATCCCAAACATTTTTCCTTTTATTAATGACTGACTGACTGACCGACCAGGTCTGCTGCATTACGTACAATCAACAACACAACCATTTTATACTTCATAGTGGCGGCAACAATTGTATGGTTGGCCTATGTATTGTTGTTAAAAGACAGGAAATCTGTTGGACAATGATATACTGATTATGTCCAATCCCAAACTTCAAATACCTGCTGCTGCTGTTATTGATGTTGGTGGTGTTGTTTACAAAATATACTTAGTGCTGGTTTGTCCTATTGTTTAGTTGTAGTGGAAGTGTCAGGCTGACTGCATTCATTGCTATTTTCTGTTTGCCAATAAGCATTTCTTCTATTTTCGAATGCTTTCTATTAATTTATTCTGTTTGGTATATTTAATTTTCATTGATTTTATTCTTTTTCTTTATTAAATACTTTCGACTTCAATGTTCTATTTTTTGTTTACATTTTCTTTATAGTTCTTGTTTAGTCTCAGTCAGCTATGTTCAAAGTCCAACCCGTCTGTTTATTTATTTTTTTTTTTTATAGGCATTATCAAAAACTGCATTCTCGCTTTTTAAAAGAGCAGCATGTAATTCGAGGGAATTTGCTAATATTTCTGGTTGATCGACTATGTGGAGGCTTCTTGGTAGTTACATGTATGATATATTGTGACAGTGGACATCTATTTTCCTTGTTTTGCTGTCTATTTTCATATGGCTACACTACCTGGTGGTGGTCATTCTATGATGTAGGCTATTTATAGTAAGAGTAAAGGAGGATAGGTGGGCATAATGGGAATATTTAGGCAGAGGTGGTGTACTGTAGTTGTTGTAGAAGAGATGATAGGTGGGTATAAATAGGAAACAGCCAATTGGTTAGCAGTAAATGAATGTCTACCGACCAGGTGGATGGCTTGTTTCTTCATGCATCTGTAGTGTATTTTTGTAAGGTCGGTGGCCTGCATCAGACATGAATTATAGTTTAGTTTAATAAGCTTAATATAGCCTGAAGAGTGGCAATCCTTTTCCTTTGACCTCCCTTTGTATAATTGTTTAGGATTGACATATTTTTCTGCTTTTGAAACAACCTGTTGCTAAAGTCAGTCAGGGATTTTAAGGCTTAGTATTTGAATTTTTTTTTTTTTTTTGTTATTGTATTTGCTACCAGCCAGTTAGCAGGCAACATTCTCTGTCTAGGTAACAGCTTCGGGTAAAAGCAGAATAATAGGTTTACAGTAATAATGTTTGGTGCACAAATGTAAGCATATTAGAAAGTAATTGTTCACTAAAGATTTCTCAAGGCCAAACAGTAACTTTCTAATTTGCCAAGGGGGAATTGCAATGAGAATTAATGATGTACATGTTGTTACTCAGGTCAACTTTGGTTAAGAAGACCTAGGTCACACAGGGTGGTTAGCAGAACAAACTTATAACTGGAATGCTGAATGTTTTAATACCATGCTCCTCTCTTGCAGAGGACCATATTGTGCAATCTTCATTAGTTTATTGTATTGGGTTCAATGTGATGGTATGACCACGTTGGACACACTATTTCTGTATGCCTATAGATTCTAGTTGTTGGTACAGCAGAGATGTGCCTATTAGTTGACAATTGGTGTTCATTATATTTTTGGTGTACTTTACAATGCAATGTTTGCAGCCCTTGAAGTTATTGATACTACTGCTATTTTTGCACATGTGCTTTTTATGCTTGTCAGAGTTGTGTAAATGTCCTGAATGTTTAGGAGTTTTAAGGCAGTATAATGGTTTTAGCTATGTGTTGTACTTGACTAGCAAAGATTTACTGTTGCATGTATGGGAGAAAATGCTGTATCTACTTACAGGTTTCATTTCAGTGAAAATATCAAGATTTGTATTCAAGGATATGGATGTCTGACTAGAAGTATCAGTGAGTAGGTTATTAATCGAGAGAAAGAATATGAAGCCAGCACTGTTGCGAACTTATCATAATAGCCAATAAAGCAAGCCAGAGGCTTTCACTGTAAGTGTTCACAAAATAACTAGAATAACTTAGTGATATGTCACTCATGTTTTATGTTGTGGCATAACATAAACAGCATTGCTGTTTAAATTGTATGTTGCATAGTAACTCTATATGTCCTTAACTTGAAAGTGCTAAAGTTTTTTAGCAGCAGAGCCCTTTCACATTTATAGAGGTGTGTATATTTTGATTGCTATTACTACTTACAGAAAACTCTTTACAACTTTTAAGCAATGCTCACTTGAGCTGTTGTGAATGTGAACCTTCAAAAAGTCATATTTCGCACTGGCAATGTTAAGATAAATTGACAGTTCCTTTTCACAAATGTAGTGTCCCTTCTTGCTATTTAAATGAGTTCAGGATTGCACTATCTATTCCTCTTCCCAATCTCTTGTCTCTGTTCCTCGTAAGTATTTATACTTCTAAAAGTCGACTGACTTTGCAAATATTCTGATTTCCTTTTACTAGTTGATCGTGTTTTTTTTTTTTTTTATGTGTCTCTTTCTGTGTTTTTTGCATAGCTGGTTGATGGATGTAGCTGAGCAGACCCAATTAATTTATGTCAGCATTAAAGAAACCGTATTTGTAATGAAGTGTTCATATGTGGATGAAATGAAAATTCTTAATTCCTAGTTTCTTTCCCATCAGTGAGATGTCAAAGGCAATTTTAGACTCACTATATACATGGTATTTGCAACATTAACACACGCGCGCACGCACGCACGCACGCACGCACAGGATATTTCTAAATGACACCAGAATTGGCTGCAAAGCCCATAACCTAGTATTAATGATGACATGATAGGGGAATGAAGCAAGGAAGAGGCTGAGATTGTTGCAGCGGCTGACACTGGAAAATAGGGTAGATGAAAAGATGCTTATTTTGATTTCAATATTGTCACTTGAGAATGTTTTCTGCCAGCCTAGTTTATCAAGGTTGTTGTTGCTACTGCAAGTAATATTATGCTGCCTACTCACTTGAGATAAGTTTGGTCTGCTTGCAAGTTCTGTTTATTTTGGCTCTTTCTTCAGAAAGCATTAGTGATGGTTGTCTTCTGGTAGCGATCTGTTAAGTTGAAGAGATTTTTGCCATTAAAGTCCCAATGATTGCTACATTGAGGTTGGTGCTGGTAGGGAATTATTTCTTATTGATCCAAATCAGGTTCCAAAAAGGCTGAAAATCTGCTTCAGTTATTTTGTTTTATTGACCAGTAAGAATCTTGCTGTGAAAGATTTGTAGCAAATTCACTTGGCTTCATAGTTTTTTTTGTTTTTTTCTTAATTCTTAGCTTTCATACTTGAATTATTTAATATAAATGGGAATGAATTTTATATAATGTTCGTAAATGAAAGATGTATTTCTTTTTAATCACAATTTCCCACAAATATCAAATTAGGGTTTAAATGTACTTTCATATTCAAATAATACTGCTTGATAGGAGGAATCAATATTATTGATTTTTCTTAAGCACTCTAATCTATCTCTCCACCCCACCCCATCCCCCAATATTTTTTGTTTTCTGAATGAATATTTATAGTTAATTTATCTGTTCAATATATTGGCTTAGTGAAATGAAAATATTTGCCCTCTAGAGATGAGTACTCAAAGATGAAGGCCCATAGCAGATGTTTAGTCTAGCTATGCTGTTTATATCATATCTAATATCTGTAAATTAATTATATCATTATGGATTTGCCAAAGGCACAAGGCTATAGAATTTGACTACAGCGTTAGGCTGAACAAAAGTATCCTCCAATAGAATTTGAATTTAAAGAGTGATAACTAAATGTTGGATACAGGTATAGCCAAGGGACTAAGTTCTCTTGTGAGTTTCTGGCTTTGATCCCACAGCACAGCATCTTGGCCTTGTGTCTTTACAATAACCTAGAGTTGACCCCTAAGCTTTGGGAGTGAAATTTGGTAGCTGTTTGGAAGCCTGTCAGTGTCAGTTGGATTGCGCTTTAACCTTTTGGTATACAGATTACTTTGTCAAATGTAATGTTTGTTTATTCACAGTTTAATTAATCATGCATTATTTTGTAGCTTTGAGATTTTGATGTCTATAACTTAATTTTTAAAATGGTATTGTAGGGTTGTTGAGGCCAGATATGGCTTTTAAATGGTAAAGGGTTAATTCAAAGGTCCAGCTTGGTCACATTGCATCATGCTGATTTCATTTGTGGAATAACATTAAGGGTATATTATCTGTGGAATACTCAACCACTTGCAGGTTCAGTTGATTAAATAACTAAATGCTTATTGTTCAAACTGGAGGAGGATTCATCAGAAGGCATCAAGGTATTTTATCAAATGCTATTAATTCTGACAACCACTGGACTTGTTGGAAATGATTTTCTAACATTCCCAATTTCCCAAATAGCACAGTAGTCTGCAAATGAGTCTATTTTACTGGTAAATGAAAGGTTATGAACTATAATTTTGGGGTGAACTTCGTGTAGATTTATTAAAATTAACTTGCTTGTTAATATATTGTTCCTTAACCAGAAGTCATTCCTGGACAAACTGATCTATTAAAGACATTCCATTCATGACCAGCCCCACTTTTTTTTTTCCATGCATTGTATTTGCAGGATTACATTTTTCAAATGCTCTTCATTTTTCTAAGACAATGTTGTTTGGGGGAAATTTGACTGTTATTTCTAGTAAATTGTGAGACCACACTAGCTTCCTCACTGGCTTATGATACTAGATGTGCTTGACTATGGGGAAAATGTTGGCTTAAAACCAGGTTGGTACTAGTTGCTTAATGTCTACATTTCTTAGTTTAGAATTAATATGGAGATGGAAGTGGGAGAGCCAACTAAGAGAAAAGAAACGGTAACTGGTTAGTTTTTCATTGAAGTAGATATCTTTTTTAACTAAGACTTAGTGGAGCAACTAAAATAGCATTATCTAAACCCAAAACTTCCCTTAGTGGTTATTGTGAAGGGCAAAAGTGATTTGAAATAGTTTCAAATAATTTGAATTTGGAACATTGCTTAACTGTCCGATGAATTGTCAGCATTATGATTTTCCATAGTTATTGACCTTGTCTTTCAAAATGTAATATCTATACCATATTTGTAACAAATTTTGATCGCTCTGATCATTAGAGATGAAACTGATTGAAACTATTATGTAGATATTTTGTAAATATTACAAACACAAGGCTTAATAGCTTGGAAAATTCTTGTAGACTGTTTGATGGTGTATGCATCTTACTCTACACTATATATATATATATATATATATGTTATATATAGTTGCTATTATGTTAAACTGTCCAAATTTGGCCATATGCGGGGTTTTTTTCTTTTTTTTCAATATTTATCTTTGCTTGCAATAGCTGGTTCTTTTGGTCAAACTATCATATCTCCAGCTGCTTCAGATGCCAAGGTATCAAAAATTGTCAAAGTGTAGTACAACAACTTTGCTATGGAATGGTCGAACTATTTCTTGTTTTCTAAAAAAGCAACATATCAGACTTAGAACACTTTTGCATAATAGCAACTACTTACCTTTGAAATGTAGAGGAGATGAAACAGGGACAACTGATGAAGGGGTTTATTCTTTGTTGCATGTCTTATTTCTCTGTTTTTTTTCGTTGTTCGAAAAAAAGTACATTTTCTATGTTTTCGTTTCTCATTGTGTTTAACGTTTTTTTGATGTCCTGTACCCTTATGATGTATATATACATATATATGTAGGTATGTACATATATGCATATATATATATATATATGTAGGTATGTACATATATGCATATATATATATATATATATATAGGTATGTACATATATGTATATACGCATATATTTATAATTTATATTATATGATCGAACGCCACACATACTTTTCCAAGTGTGTGTATGTGTGTAATATATATATATATATATATATACATACGCACATACACACAATCATTTAACAGCCAGTTATCCATTCTTGCATGGTTCGTATGAAGATTTTCTGTGGCTGAATGCCCTTCTGGTTGCCAATCCACATCTGTTTCCAAATAAGGTAATGCTTTCCCACCATAGATATACAATTTTTTTCATGTAGGACTGGGAACAAAACATCACTTGTATGATATTGATGCTCATTTACGACAACCATTTCATGTGTGTTATGTGCGTGCACATGCATGCACATATACCTTTCAGTTTTGTTCTCCTAAATACAATCATAAGGCTTTGGTTGGTGGCGGTGGCTGTAGAAAACACATGCCCTAGGTACTGATCAATGGTACCCAAAACCACATGGTTAGGAAGTAATCTTAACCACACAGCCATGTCTGTACTTGTATTAAAAACTTACCTGATTATACGAATTTAAGGTTATATAAGTACTGTATTTTCGAATATTTAAGCTGCAGGGCCGAATTTAGGTGAAAATTTTGGTTTGATCCACACATAAGGTGCACCAGTGTTTAAAAGACCTATAGAGTTATGGGTCCACAGCTAACTTTTTTGTTGACGTGTATGTAGTTTCAAAATGCCTCCAAGAAAGTTATGCAGCTGCCTTCAAGTTAAGATGTATCAACCACACAAAAGAAAATGGTAACAGAGCCACAACAAGACAGTACAGCATAAATGAATCCATGGTCTGTGCATGGTACAAACAAGATTCAATACAACTGACCAAAAAGACTGTAGCAGTAGTCTTTCACATTGTTCACTGACTGACCTTTCCTCTGAAAAAAGATCAGTGGAATCAGTCGATCTCCATACACAAATTATTTTCCTCCTGAAACTTATAAAAAATACACACAGATGCACCTTTTTATAAACCGCGCACTAAATTTCCCAGGTAAAAATTAATGGCTTATACACTGGAAAATACGGTAAATATATGAGTTATCTGTAAAATAAATGTTATGAGTATGTAGTCTTTGAGTATAGAAGTGTTTTGCCATTTTTCCAAATATATACAAGTCCTGTTTGTGATCAACCAAACTTAATATTTTTTTAAAACAAGAAACAGCTGGTATATTTTAGCAGGATTTCCTCTTTGGTGATGAGTCAGCTGTCTAATTCTCCAAATAACTAAGTCACTTAACTGATATAAATATTCCTTATAAATTGGAAAATTGGTGTTATTTTTAATATTTTATCAATTCTAATATGATAAAAGGCTTGACTCATAGATTACCTTTTTTGAAAAAAGCCTCCTCGCTTGTATATGACTAGCTGGAGATACATAGTCATGATGAAAGTTATCCTGTTAAAACAACCACATTTAAACCAATGTTTAACTGTTCACAACACCAACTGAATGGCAAACTTGGAAATTAACAGAAAAATGCCTATTCTTTGATTTCATTTGACCTGTGCAATATTCTTTCCTGAATTTTTCACTGGAACATCTGTAGATCATTGGAATATCAATTTTAACATTTCCATGCTTGCTCTGGTTGGATGAAACTACTTTTGGGGCAGTTTTCTGTGGCTTCAATTTTATTGTTTGGTTATTGCATTATGGAAGCAAAACTATTTAGAAGGTAAATTTATACTGAGTAATGGCTTTCAAGTTGCTGCTGGTACTGTTGCCATGGCTTTAAGTGTTAATTTTTGTTACTATAATGTACTATAGAATAAACCTATGATTTCTTCCAATTATAAACTTAATCAAATACACAGAACAAGACAAAAAGAACCAGCTTGACTGGTTTCATTTTAGAGATTATTTTAAACTACCGACAGTGATGCTCTCTCTCTCGCACACATTTACTTTTGCTAAACCAAGTATTCTGATTTGCATAAAGGAAGCATTCTTGATGATTATGAAGCAAGCTTTTTAACTATACACCCATTCCTTTGCTCAGGCAAATATTTTCATTAAAAGATATTAAGCACCATCCATATTGAAATACTTGCATTCAAATACATTTTGGGTTGATGGGATGTAATATTTGAAGATTTTGTTGCTTGTATTGAAATATTTCTTACGTTGATCATTATTTAACATTCCATTTGTTTAACTTTATAACCTTAATAATTTTTTTTCTTTTCTATCTTGAATCAATTCTATTTAATGTGCTTCATTTTGCATTTCATCTATTTTATGTGGAAAGAATTTTAGGGAGAAAAAAATGTCAAAAAATATAAAACCTGAACAGAAAAATTGTTTACAGTAAAGGGTGTTATCTGGTTTATATTTTCCACTGTTTTTCTAAGAAGTTTCAAACTTGAAAAGCTAGTTTACTGACGAGATGAATAGTAAAAAAAAAAAAGGAAAAAAACTTTTTTGTTAATGGAAATATTCATACAGAGTGGGGAGTAAATTTCTTAAGAATTTTGAAGTGACCTCACTTGATAAATAATCTGAATTTCTGCTATTACACATACACACATTAGTTTAGCTTTAAATCCTATTGAGTGAAATGGGCAAGCTTAGAGAGATGAACCAGTTATTATCCAGTAATTTTCGAGCAATTGAAATTTTGAGACTTGTCAGTGATCTGCTCTTAAGGTTAAAATAGTTTTTAGAATTCGGTTATAGTTTAAATTTATCACTTTTTTTAAATGTTGGGTCTCGGTGTTTGATTTGAATTTATTTGGAAAAATCTTTTTAGTAGTAAGCCACTTAATGTTTTTATTTAATCTTATAATTATAAAAAAATTAGATTCTGACATTAAGAGAAAACAATTTGCATGTTTGTCCATTCCTCATCATCCTTGCCCACACTATTTCAATTCAATCACCTCCTTTCTGTTTCTTCAGCCACTGCTTTTTCTCCCCACTGCTATATACCAATCCAAATACCTCTCATATCCACCAACATGGTCACTTACTATAGCCCATTGTATTCATATATCCCCCTCTCCACAACTCCTACACCTTGCTCATCATACTACTTACTCTCCGTTCTATTTTCCCTGAGCTACTCCTATATCTTCCACCTTACCCCTCTACATATTGCTATTTTCCATCATCTTCACCCCAACTCTTCATCACTCCCTCCTCACATTATGAAAGCATCCATTGTCTCATCTGCTCCCATGATTCACTGTCCATGTCCCTTCTTTCGTGCATCTTGTTCTTTGAGAGTTTGCTCCAGCACACCATCACTACCTTATCTCCTTAAGCCAATCATCTAAGACATGCGCTTGTCCTATCATTACTTTAGTCTTTCAGCACCTGGCATATAGCTACCCACCTCCATCTTCCCCTCCCAAATGCTTAGTAGTAGAAACTTCCTTTTTCTCTGTCCTTTTGTCTTGTAAGTTACATGGCCACCTCATTGGTGCTGGCAGCATGGAAAAAGCACCCAGTGTGCTCTGTAAAGTGGTGGGCATGGGGAAGGGCATCCAACCATAGAAACCATGCCAGAGGTAACATTGGAGCTTGATGCAGTCCTTCAGCTTGCTGTTCCCTCTCAAACTGTCTTACCCATGCCTGCATGGGAAGCAGGTGTTAAATGATGGTGTATGCATATATATCACCAGTTTCATTAAAAAAAATCTGGATAAATGTTCAGCTTTGTAGGTAGTTACTTGTGAAAAACTGTATTTAAAAAATTTCAATAAAATAATACTCAGATTTATCATTTAATGAATAATAAAACGCACAATTATATAACTATATACAGTTAATATATGAACAATGAAACTTACATTTCTATTTGCTATTTAATTAACTAAACCAAGTGCCAGTATTTCCACGAGGTACAGAGATAATGATAGTAGCACAGCTAATGGCATCTGTGTATGTTAGGGATATATAATATATGAGGGGGAGCCAGCCAATAATATTAGATGTAGATTTAGTGTAGCTAGAGTAGGCATTAATGAAATCTTGGTTTAAACCAATTATACAAATAAATACAAAAATATTCTGTATGATTGTAAAAGATCTTAAACACTGAAAATTGGATATTAAAAAAACAGAATTGCAACAGACTAGTTCACATGGTTTATATTATATCCATAGTGACTTTCTATAATGAGGTTACGCTATGAAATGAATGAATTCTTGACATATTTTCATTGTTTTACATTCTGCTTAGAATGGGATAGGTTTTGAAAAGAGGACATCTGTATATATATTCAGAATAATTTATTACTTGAAATATACCTTTTACTACAAATAACTGTTTAGTAGGGAGCATGATCAATTTGAAGGAATTAGATGTAGCAGGATGTAACTAATGACAGTAGCTAAGCACTTGAATTAACATCATAACCACTAAACCTCAAACTGATTAATCATAAGCTGTTGCTGCAGTTTTATTATTGCTTGGATGGAATGGTAAAGCAATAGGTTGTCTGCAATGTGATATTCAGTTTTGCCTTTTTGCAGTTGAAATCCTGCTGTAATTAACTTTGCCCTTAATCTCACTGGGCTTAAAATAAATACTAGTAATGTATTGCCATACTAATATAAGAAATTATTTCCTTTCTTAAACTCCCTAGGCTTCACAAGGTTGGTACTTATCTCCACTTTCCAGAGGGTTAAGTAGATGAGGCAAATCCTAAATAGGATGCTAGTCTTGCAGCCAAGTATATCATTTGTCAACTTTATTGCTAACAGCAGTGTATTCCACCATCTTGTGATGCACACTTATAACTTGATGGTCTTAACCATTAGGTGTATTGACCAGAGTATGGTACCAGTTTTTTGGCTGGTTAAATATGCCATCAAATTGTCTCTGTTCTATAATGTATGCTCATCATGAATATGATGAAAATGAGTTCATCAGCTCATTAACTGTTTTATTTACCTAGCAGATAAACATTTTCGAGCAGCTTTTTAAGATTGAACCATTTTGTGTATTTGTCAGCTTGCATGATTTGGTTTTAGAATAGTTTATGGCTGTGAGGTTAAGGTGTTAGCTTTCCAACAATTTTGTTTTGGGTTTAGTCCCACTGTGTTCTCCCCTATATCCTTAGGTTGACCAGAGCCTTATTACTGGATTTGGTAAACTGTAAAAAAAACCTTTTTGTGTGTGCACATGTGCATGCTTCCTTATACTGACATCACATAATAGCTGTAAATGAGTGACACCATCATATAGGCAAATCATTCATTTCCAACTTTGTGAAAACCTGTCCAGTCATGGAAAAATATTACCTTGCTTGGAAACCAGTGAGGGTTGGCAACATGAAGGGCATCTGGCCAAAGAAAATCTGCCTCAATGAATTCTGACCCTTACAAGCATGGAAAAAAGTAGGTATTAAAATAAGTGCTTAACACAGTGAGTGTATTATTAGTGCAGTTTTCCATAATCTTTTTCTAAATATATTTTTATAGAAATCTCTTGCAGCATAATTTCTTTATCGGATAAGACATGTAAATGGTTTATGGCAGTGAGTTGTGGGGGACAGTGTGCGATTACAGCAAGAGTAAAGTCTCAGAATCAATTATGTAATACAGTTACTTCAGCTCTGTCTATAGCCACTGGAGTAATTAGAGAAATATTTTAAAATTAGATCCCACTGAGAATGTCTGAGCTTCTGCAATGAGAACCAGGCAATTGGTATACAAAGAACTTTTAGATGCTTGGAACCCAGTTGGCTTCATTTGTATGAGAATATAACTAATACATTGGTAGTTGATAGCATGAACCTCAGAAGCATCAGGAAGTAATCTTTATCTTCAGGAACTTAGTGTAATCAGAGCTTCTTGGCAGATTGACTAGGAACCAAAACTTAAAATGCTTTAGAACAGCTATGAGGTGATTAGGACAGATTTGGGTTCTAGGAGAATTCTGCTATTGAGATATTTATTTTGGGTTATAGGAAGTTAATGGAAGTATAATAACTAAATCTCAGATTGAGAAGTTAAAGAAACATTTTGTTGCCAACTAAATTTGAGATCAGATGAAACCTATATGAAGTAATAAGGAAAGTATGTGTAGGAAATACTAAAGATAAGTAATTTCAATATAGTCCTTATTTAGATATTTCACAAAAGGGTAGCTACAAAGGAGTAGCATAAGTAATTGAAACTCAATCTTGCAGGAGTAAAAAGTTATGTTGCCATAGATGTGTTGGGAATAAGTGACTATTTTTGTTTAACCTCTGCTCAACCCTGATTGAGCAGGCTTATGTTCTGCTATGGCCATCTTTTCCTTATCTAGTGTCACATTCTCTTCCAAAGTATGGTGTAATTTGAAGATCTGGTGACTGTTTCTAACAGTTTTTCTATTTGGTAAAGAGTGCTGACTTAAAGATATTAGACCATATCTGATAAGATTGACCACTGATATCGGGCCCAAATACATGGAAAGATGTGTGTGGTGCATTGCTGTGCTTGAGAAGACACACCCACCACAACAGGAATGAGATCCTAAACTCAAGGTGCTATGTAAAAAGTGCTGGTGCCACTTAAAAGAAAAAACACTGTTACCACATAAAAAACACCCAGCACAAACTGTAAAGTTGTTAGCATTAAGAAGGGCATCCAGCCATAGAAACCAAGTCAAAACAGACTATGGAACCTGATGTGGCCCCTGGCCTTATCAATTTCTGTCAAGCTTTCCAACTCACGCCAGATATAAAATGATATACACTTCCATGAAAATTGTATCTTAAGTTTACAGTGATCCATTATTTAACCTTTCAGATAAGTCTGTGAAATGTAATGCACATTTCACATTGTTTTAAATTTATCCTGCACTATTTTGTAGCTTCAAGATTTCCATATTATTTTTAGAATGACATTGTAGGGAGGTGCGAATTTAGGCTGGGTTTACTTGGTTTAAATGCTAAAAGCTTAAAAGGAAAAAGTGCTATAGTGCATGAGTTTCAGGCTAAGAAATATATCTAGATCATTTCAGCCTAACATTGTTAAAAAATACTTTCAAAATCTCATAACTTGTAAGATTGTTTTATCTCTTGCTCTCCTTTTTTCTCTGCCCCTGAACCTTTCTTCTCTTACTCACCTACCTCATATATATATATATATATATATATATATATCAATTTAACCTTGTTTAATGACCTATGTACATTTTGATCCTAGGTTAATATCCTAAGTTAACAACACTACTTACTTTACTATATAACGGTTTTCTTAACCGATATTGTATGCAGTGTCAATGTTTCATGTCATTACAACCTGTTTATACACATGTAATTTAAGGACAACTATTAATGCTGTCTGTTATTTACTGTCTGCTATGAATTAATCAAATCTGACCCTGAAGAGATATAATATTCCATTTTTTATCAGACAAGAGTGAGTCAGGATATTGCATCGAAATGTACATAGGTCATTAAACAAGCTTTTATGATGGATCACGTTATAGCTCTTATTTAAATTGATATGCACACAAAATTGTATGATTAACAACCTTTCGTATGAGAATTTTGCTACGTACAATATTTTTACCAAATATTTGGTTGAGATCTAAAAATACACACACACACACACAGATATATATATATATATATACATATATATATATATAAAGTTGCCTGCCTGTTATTTTGCTGATAATTTCAAACTTTTGTAAAACCTATTGGAAACAGACATTGAAAAAAGAAAACAAAACAAAAACCAAAACTGGTTCTCAGAGTTCAGTTTGCTCTCATGATGTTGCAGCTCGATATCTAAACTGTTTGTCTATGCTAACATTGTTTCAACTAGCACATTTTTTTTCCCCCCATGTTGTAGAGTTAATTCTCCTGTTATGGTCTATTTGGCAGAAGACCATTATTGGCTTGAAATAATATCTTGCAGGAAACCTCATAAACAGAATGCTTTTCAATGAAATGATTTAACTCTTGTTTCATACACAGATATATTTGTAGCCATTGTAATTTATTGCTTTCTGACTTTGGGAAGAATGTTTAGTATTATATAAACTTTTATGTGGTTCTAAATTTTATTTAATGGTGTGATATTTTGATGTATTTGGTTATTGCTAAAATATGGTAAAATGTTGCACAAAATACTTTGCAATATTTAGCTGCCTTTATGTTCTGTGTTTGAATTCTGCCAGTGGATAACTCTGGTTTTCAGCTCACTGAAAAAAAAAAGTCCCTAAGCATGGCTTAGCGGCTAGGGTGTTGGACTTGTAGTCATAGGATTGTGGCTTTGATTCCTTGACCAGGTGATGTTGTGTTCTTGAGCAAAACACTTCATGTTGCTCCAGTTCACTCATCTGGTAAAAGTGAGTAATCCTTCAAAGGACTGTCCTGTCCAGGTGTGGAATATATATACACCACAAACTGGGAAATGGACCCTATGAGTCCACATGATGCGGGAACCATCTTTGTCTTTTTATATATATCCTGAATCGAGCATGGTTTTAATGATTATGTCCTTCCTCTAGAATTGGTGACTTGATGTTGATGTATGAGCTCAGTAATGGGCACAGTTGTGACTGTGTGGTTGAGAAGTTTGCTTCACAACCATAGGGTTTTGGGTTCAGTTCTGCTACCTGGCATTTGGACCAAACTGTTGCTTTGTGAGTGTATTTGGTAGACAGGTGTGCATGAAACTTGATATTTTACTTGGCACTGACAGAAATAATTGAGTCGTTTATATTATGATCAGTTGTTCTGTGTTTTTGAAGTTTTGTGAAATAAATGTCCCTTGGAAACCAAAGAAACTATTGGTGATAGGAAGAGTACTTGGTTATAAAACCAATTCCCATTTAAGCTACACTAGCATGGTAAAAGGGTTATATTGCTTTGTGTTCTGAATTCAAGTCTTGCCCAGGTTAACTCTGAACTACACCTTAGGATTGCTATACCTCATCA
Source organism: Octopus bimaculoides (assembly GCF_046866305.1). Lineage (NCBI taxonomy): Eukaryota > Metazoa > Mollusca > Cephalopoda > Octopoda > Octopodidae > Octopus > Octopus bimaculoides. The sequence continues at coordinate 43,794,293 of NC_142931.1, read as the reverse complement.
TTAGCCAGCAATGGCTTCCTTCTTACCTTTGTCTTGCACTCATCATGGCCATCCTTACATATCCCTGATAGCCATCTCTGACACTGTATATCTTATTCACCATGCATGTCATTTCTCTATTTTCTGATAGATCTGCAGTTTAATTATACAGCTGCTCTCCACACTTCTTGTACTGCTACTTATTACCTCCTCCTTAAGTCTCTCGTTTCTTTTCACATCCATCCACTGATATCATTGACCACACCTCCACACCTGTTCCATTCAGTATATTCATTCTACTCCATCTCCAATCTGTTACTCTTCTTTCACACTTGTGAATTTAGCTACCCCACTTCTTGATCTCCTGTTGACTGTGTTTGCTTTGCAACCATGTGGTGTCAGTCTCATTGTTACTATGTGGAACCATGGGTGGCCAGCCAATGTATTGTGAATGAATTTGGTAAAGGGAGACTGCAAGAAGCCTCAGTGTGTTTATGCATGTATTTTGCTAAATGTGCATTGTGTTGATATTCTGTTTGTCATCGCTTCAACAATATGGTGATAATGTTGCCATTCCTTATTCACATGACTAGTTGTTGTGCACTTTCAAAGACCCCTGAGATTAAAATCCCTTACAAAACGGTTAAAGATTGATTCACAACGGGGGAAAGCATCTGACTATAAAATCCTTCCCCAGATAATTCTACCCTCTGTCATGCTACCATTGGAAAATATGTAAGAGAGAGAAAAACGATGTACTTAACTTTTCTTTCAAATGTAATGGTTTTCTGTAAGCTTGACGTAGCATAAAAAGAGAAAAATTTAATACAAAGAAGTATAGTTAATTTTATTTAATATTTCATGGCTGTAGTCTTCCAATATTTTCATATTAACTACTTCTTCTGTCCATGGGAACATAATCTTTTCTGTCTGGCACTGCAGTGAAGTATAAATATTTCTGAGTTGATATTAAAGTTGTTGATGTTAGTAAATTCAAATATCAGAAGATAATTTTTCAGACCACAGATAATAATGGCAATAATGGAATAAACCAGAACAATAGCTGACTGTCAAGTCACATTATCATGTGCATTTTCAATGCTGTTATTATTTGTTAATTTTGCATTCATTTTGTTTATATTTCCCTCACTCTACATATTTGTTTGTATAGGTTGGCGGTGAAACTTTAACAGCAGAAATCTTGTATCACCCATTTACATACACATTTATGCACAATTGTGTCAGTTTTTACGTGACTGTTCTGCAAACTCTTACTTTACTATATTGTCAGTTCAAAACAAAACCTTCTGACTAATTCAGATTACAAGGAAACCCTGCTACCGTGCATGCGTGCGTGCGTTAGAGAAAATATCATGTTTAGAGAATGGTTTTAGAAACTTGTTTATTCTGTGTACAAATTCTTACAATAATTCATTTTCTATACCAGAAAATTGTTTACTTTCACAGTTGGCTGTAGTAAAAAGCTGGACATTTTTCTTTCATTCTTACTCGAGTCCTTCCCTGACAATGACTAAGTTTGGATTGTAACTTACAAACTATTAAAACAGTGCTTTTATTATCCATGAATGACTAATTGTCTGCCTAGATTGTTTATTTGGTAGTATCTTGTTTAATTAGACTTCATTCTACCTTTTCTTTTAATGCTGCAAGCCTTTATAAGCTAATTTAACTTTTATAAACAAGCTAATTTTCTAGTACACCTACAAATTCTGACTAATTTTGGCGAAGGCCTTCCATATTCCTGTAGTATCTTGACTGTTTTGTAAAAATAAAGTTAGGTAATGTTTTTTTTAAATTTAACAAAGTAATTGTATTACCTATATCCTACTAAAACTCTGATTGTTCGCTTGCGTACTTGCTTGTCTGTAATTTAATATAGCCAAACCAGTGCATAATGGGACAATACTCCGAAAGTAAGGTACCCCTGAAATGTGAATACAAATGGAATAAAACAATTTTTGCATAAATTGGATCTTGGATTCCTGAGATACGTGGCTTTTTTGCGTACCTTCATAAATAGCCAAAATGGTGCATAATAAGAATATATAATAGTGTCAAAAGTGTTTCTATTAATTTTGTGTTTACATTATATAACAATTCCTTCTGTATTTTTCTAAGTGTGCACATATGCTATAAATAAATGTTCTTACTGGAGTTCAAGTTTATCCTGGAAGTTCTATTTCTATTAGATGCTGTAAATAATCAAAACCTTAAACATGAACTCATAAACCAGACCTATGATAAACCGCACAAATGAATTGAAATATTTAACTGAATCCTCATAAAATTAACTTTTATTTCAATGCAATGTTGAAATTGGTTTCAATGTTTTATAACCTGAACCGTCAGTGACCCAACGGGTCATGGGTAGTCTAGTTATAGAATTATTTTGTGATGCAAACCAGGTTTGAAACAGATTTTTAAAAACGATTTTAAAATAGTATTTTAAACCATTGTTTAATCAAGGATTTGCTGATGTTGTGGGTTTATTCTTTTACTTATTTGTCATTTGATTGTGGCTATGCTGGCGCACCACTTTGGATGGTTTTAGTTGAAGAAATTGACCTCTGGACATATTTTCAAAGCCTAGTACTTAATCTATCGATCTCTTTTGCCAAATTAATTTATGGGGCCCATGAGCACACCAACACTGTCAAGCAGTGATGGACAAACACAAGAGTTTCTTTCAGTTTCTGCCTACCATATCCACTTACAAGGCTTAGGTCAGCTTGAGGCTACAGTAGATGACACTTGCCCAAGGTGCCATGCAGTGGGACTGAACCTGGAACTGTGGTTGGGAAGCAAGCTTTTTACTACATAGCCACGCCTGTTTACCAATTTGTGGTTGGCGTTAGGAGCCGTAGAAACCATGCTGAAACAGATAGGGAGCCTTGAATAGTCCTTCAGCTGGTCAACTCCTGTCAAACTGTCCAACCTATGCCAGCATAGAAAACAGGCAGTAAGTGATAGTGATGGTGCAATACTTGGTATTTCCAAGATACCATATACATGGAGTTCTTGTAGGAAGTTTACTTGTAACATTTATTGATCATGTATTTCAAATTATATTGCTCAGTTGTAATTTTTAAACCTGAATTTTTTTTCTTTTTCCTTTTTCAGATATTGCATTAGATTGGTCTGATCATGGAATATGGTGGCCAGCACGGAACAGATGGCTTAATCGTACTCGATCCACATTGGATCAGTATGAAGTTCAAGCTGATGCAAAACTGGAGTTTACTCCTATGCACAAACCGCTTCAGATACAGCTGCCAAACTTGAGCATCATTGAGCTTCCTGTGGATTTTTCTTGTAATGTTTTTGGAGCTGTTATCCAAATATGTAAAAAATGTGGTAAGTTTGAAAATATTATATAATTTTAGATTGATATATAAGGCGGTGAGCTGGCAGAATCCTTGGCACGCTAGGCAAAATGCTTCGCATGTCTAGTTTGAGTTCAAATTCCTCCGAGGTTGACTTTGCCTTTCATCCTTTCGGTGGGGGTCAATAAAGTAAGTGCCAGTTGAGTATTGGGGTCAGTTTATTGCTGGCCTTGTGCCAAAATTTGAAACTGATATATAAATGAATATAAGCCACTTCAGAACATCAGATTGCAATTGCATTATACTCTCTAGTCTTGTGGTTTAGACTGAAGCCAGTCCTGGTCCAGGAGACATTCCATCCCATCTATTTATTCAGGTATGTGAATGGAAGCAACATAGAGAGGACCTTTCATCTTGATTTTGCCAAGGACAAGATAACTTGTGTAGGAACTGTTAAAATCCATGCTGTATGCTTTGTAAAGTGGTTGATATTTGGAAACGCATCCATCCATAGAACCGATACCAAAAACAGTTGATCAAGACATAGTCTCTGGCATCTTTAGAAGAGTAATAATTATAGATAAGAATTGACATGCACGGAGATGATCTAAGCAATCCATACCAACATGCATAGCAAACTTAAAAGGTGATTGTAAAAATTTTTTCCCCATGTTGACATGGGATTTATTATTGTTAGATATCCCTTTTCTACAAATTCCATCCAGCCCATGCAAGCATTGAAAAGTAGACAATGGAAAATAATGATACACACCTGTGGATATATTAATGTTGTCTGGAAGATATCCTATTTTCTTTCTTAGGAAATGTTGGTTTTGTTTTTCTTTGAATGTTTAACAGTAAAATTGATAAATTATCTGTCAGGTGATACCATAAGTTTTCAAATCCCGATAATGACTTCAAATAATTTGCCATTCCAATGACATTAGTAAATGTATAAAGAAAATAGAAAAATGGACTTTCTAATGGAAAAAAAAAGAACAAAATGATTTGACTTTTACAGTTCATTTGATATTTCAATTTGAAAGAGAATGAGTCAGTAATTAACAATTATTTCACTAATTTATAACAAAAATAAAATATTGAATTTCAAAATGGGCAACATTTGAGCAAAGCGATTTCAAGAATAGCATTAACAAATATCATTTTCTTAAAGATTGTAAAAATATTTCTTGGAAATTAAAAAGATAATCTTTCTTCATAACAGTATCACTTCAACTAGAAATATATTTCAAATTTGCCTCCCGATAAATGATATAGAAATGAAAGTAGTTTACTGTAATGGACAAAAGTTAAAATATTTTAACCCTTTATATGTTTTGCCAGATCCAGTCTCTCACACCTATCTCCCAATGTCATTTTGAAAATAGTTATCATTGAAATCTCAAAGCTACAAGATAATTTTGATTAATTCAAAACTATATGAACAAGAGCACTCAGAGAGCACAAACCTCCACCAAAGCAACACCGTCTTCTCAAGGATTAGCCAGAGATGATTTTTAAAATGAGAGCATCTGAAATAAACTTGACTGCTCTCACAAATGAGAATACTAAAAATGAACCCGATTGCTCTCAAAAATTAAGTTAAAAAACAGGAAAAATAATCCAGAATCTTTTTCTGGTATTGGATCAATTCCGAAATCTAATCAGTTTGTGCCAGTCCCAAGGCCCAACATCCCTGAAAGTTTCATCCACATCCATCCAGTAGTTCTTGAGATAGCTTGTTTACAGGCACAGATGCAACTGAAAACAATACTTCCACCTTCACTAAGGCAGAGGTAATAAAGATTATACTGGAGAGTAGTTCTCTTCCTTATCATCGCTTAACATCTTCCTTTGCTGGCATGGGTTGGACAGTTTGACAGGAGCTGGTCAGGCAGAAGCCTGCATCATGCTTCTGTGTCTGTTTTGGCATAGGTTTTACAGTTTGATGAGCTTCCTAACACTGACTACCCCCCACAGAATGTTAAAAGGTTAGTGGAGGTAGGGTGTAGTGTTTTATGTCTGTAAGTATTAGCAGCATAGCTGAACTTTCACTGACCAAGAAATGAAACTGGTTGTGATTTCAGCTTGATAAAATTTTACTTTCATTTTTCATAGTGTTGGAGGTGATCAGTTACACTTTTGATACACTAGAACTGTGTAATGGTATTTATAAAATTCGTAATCTTGTTCAAATTTTATCCCTCTTGAATGCTTAGCTTTTATAAGTACTTAGTAAAATATAAGATTCTTACACTTGTAAGTTAGTCTTTACTATTTTACATGAATGTTTAAGACCATCTTAGTAACTATTCCAGTTGAACAGTTCGCTTTTTAATTCACATTAATGTTTTAAAGTGACGAAATGCTACTACCATCTCAGTTGTCCAAAATGTGACTGTTTTACTGATTACTGTTTTTCTTGCCTTATCTTATTAATTACTCTTGGTTAAACCCCTATTACCAATTAATCATTAAAATTCTTCACATACCAACTTCAGTAAATTGGAGGCGCCATTGATTATCCCCAGATCAATGCACTAATCAGACAGACCTAGCATAATAGATGTCTCCTCCCTCCCCCTCTCTCTCTCTCAACAAACTAATTAACCAATTTGCAATACTTGAGTTAATTATTCTTAATAACATAACATTGTTGTTTCTGCCAGTAGATAAGCCCTCATCATGTGTATGAGTCTGTCGGTATGGCGTTTCTCTGCAAGCAATTATTTACATTGATAATTACAGTGTTTTTATTAGGATCAGTTTTTTGTTCATTAATACTAGCCATAGCACACCTACATACAAGAAACTCACATACAAATATTCTTGAATACTACACTCAACAAATCTGTATGTCATTTACACATGTAACAGCCCTGACCTTTGTACTTATTGCCATATGTCCAACTTTCAAAAATAGCCTCAATTACTTGAACCATCTGACAGTTTTTTTTTTAATGAATTGCTTTTTTTAATTTTTGACCAGATTAAAAAAAAAAGACAATTGTTTTTAATCTGTGATGTCCAGACTTTATACTGGTGCATTTGGCACAGAAAGAAATTGCCAAAATATATTAGCTTTATTAATTTATTTAGACAGTAATTTCCAGATACAATATAATTTGTGTTGTAAAACAGATTTGAGGACTGGAACCTGGTTGAAAATAAGATCATTGAATCAAATTTGCATTATTTTAGATGTAAATATATAATTAGCTAATTTGCACATGTAATTAGATATTGAATTGATGGTTCTAAAAGATGGTTTAGTATAAGAAACATGCTCATTGGCACTTACAGAACTTGAGATTTCATTTATGCATATTAATTAGCTGAACTTTTTTTATTATCTCTATATTTGTGGATGAAATTTTTACTGGAAACTGTGTTTTGCAAGTGTTGTACAAATGTACAATAAATTCTCTTGATTTCTTTATAATTTGTAAAGCTTGTGGAAAGTACTATACTTGATGAGCATTTTGTTGATTTATGGATCAAGTTTTAAAAATCACAAAGAATTTTTTTTCTCTTTTGTTGTTAAATTGCGTTTAATGGTAGGTTTTGCTTTATTTTGAAAGAATTTAAATTGTAACTCTAGAATATATCTAATACATTTTTAAAATCCAAATTTAGATATATTGCTGAGATCTTTTTAAAAGGCAACCAGTTTTATGGATTCTTAATATATTCGAATTTTTGGTATGCTATATTCTAGTGTTTTATCTGTCATTAATCTTTTTCTTCAAGCTCTGCTGACATGAATTTATTTTAACAATGACTTGTTGATTAAGTCTGTGTGTGTATATACACATGGTAATTTTTACAAGATATCTGCTCATTTTTCTAGTTACCATGTTTATCAGTCAGTCTGGCTTCAAGTTATATAGATTCATATTTCTATATTTCTTATTTTATCATTTTAGTATTGTTACTTAATATCATGACTTATTAATATTCATCACTTGACAAGTGTAATGGACTATATTGCTTCATACTTAACTCTATAGTCCCTTATCGCAAACATTGCATTATCGGTTTTTCTTTCTCATTATTAATGCAGATTACTAGTAGAATTGCTTATTGAACCAGTTCATATAAACATTGAGTTGTCACATTTTCCTGAGGTTGATGATTGTCCATGGAGTGTCTAATGACATTTTTATCTATTTCCAACTGAGACAAGACAGATCTTTTAACCTCTACTAAGTTATACTATATGTGTCAATCTCAGAAACTGAAACTCAGCATCATTGAAAAATCTCTATCAGAAACATGCTTCCTATGCATTTTAATAGAACTTGTTTAACAAAGGCAGAAGATTGAACTTATAGCTATTAATTACTATTTGACATTTTGCTATTGTAGCTGCAGTGGACATTTCTTTTGTTGACTGCCTACATTGAGATCGATAGATTATGTGGAAAGCTTTTAATAAGGTCTTCCTAATTTCAGACATTGGTCAAGGCGTTTCTTTCTTTTGTTAGATTAAGCGAATAAACACACTGGACTGCTTACTTATTGGTCATGAGTTCAAATCCATTACATAGATCTTATTTTGGAGTAGAATCCTTTATTCTGCATTACCTTAATTCAGGTATTAGACATACCAGATATCCTTGATAAATTATACACAATGTAGTCTATTCAAGATTTAGTTTAGAATTTTTTATACCATGAAACTAGAGATAAGGCACTGATACCTAAAAACTCCCCAAGATTTGCCATTTGCTCTAATCTACAAAATTACTTTACAATAATGTAGATAGGTCTTAGGTTATCATTGTTATTTTGTTTTTGAACAGGTTTTGCGAGGATTTTGAGCTGAAACTATGTTGAAACTGGTATTGTTATATTTAGGCAGAATCATAATGAATACAGCTTATAAACACACCAATTATTGTTTGCCTCTATTTCTTCTATTTTTCCAAATAGTTGTTGCTTGTCTATATTTCTCAATTTCTTATCACATCAACCTGTGGCCTTTTCAGCGGGTGTATATTTTCAAATGCTTCATTTAACTAATTTTACTGTAGTTACATCTCCATCGTAGTGTGTAAGCTGATGACATTTTTGCTTCCTTTTGTTGCCTACATAAGGGGTATGTGATGTGTGGTTTTGACCTTAGTTGTTTTTAGACATATTCTTACTCAATATTGTAGTGGTGGGTTGGGGATGGGATATTATACCACTCATTCTTTATATTATGTGAATGAGATCTTTTTAGACATCCAAAATACCCATCATTATGGCAAATCACGAGAGCTATACAGGAAATAAACCCCACTCACACACTTGATATAAAGGACTGGTGTAGCAACTCACCCCTGGAGTCATATGGAGTAGGATAAAATAAGTCTAAATGGCTAAGGTCAACCAATGTGTACACAAGCATGCACACTCATTGTTTTCTATGTTGGCAACAACAAAAGAAAGCAAAGTAAATAAACAGTAAAACATCAGTTCACATTCTTACTATAGAGATGTAACAATAAAATCGGTGAAGTCAAGCATTTGAAAATGCACCAATTGAAAAAGCTACAGGCTGATGTGATGAGAAATGTTTGGGAATATAGACATCTGCTTTTAATAAAGAGATATACAGACAAACAACTGGTGAATATGTTTATGCTTTATTAGTTATGACACTTTTGAAATAAAACATTTTTCTATTGTTTTATCTTTAGAATTCCTGTGTATATATTGGACATTAGGTATGTCTTTATTAGAATCTAGAAACAGCTGTGAAGGGAGTTTATATATAATGTCCTAATTCACATTTTCAGTTTCGTGCATTTTATAGGTGAAAAATTCAAGAAACCAAACCTATAAGATCTGTAAAGTTATTTTGTTCAATGCCTGTCTTGCCTGTAGTTTACTTAGATCAGGGGTTGATGAACTAGAGTAAATTACCCAAGTGGACAAAAAATTAAATTCTTTGGGGTAATGAGGACTCATTAGTCAGAAGTAAAATTATATAAGAATTGTTTTCCTTGTTACAAGTTTTTTTTCTTTTTTTTTTTTTATGGCAATGCTGCATCTGTCCATTTTGAACTACAAACAATTTACTCTGGTTTTTACAGTTGTAATTCCTGAAATACTATTCTGATCTTATGGTACACAGATCTTTTTCTGAGTATTTGACAATACGTGATGGTTCTACATTAAGCTGAGGAACCCACCTCAAAAAAAAAAAAAAAAAAAAAAAGACTGTCAACCCTTGAAGCAGTTCAATGAACTTCAGTTTTAACATTGCTTACTGATACTGAAGTACTTTTCTTTCACTTGGTTTTATTAAAGCAATATAGCCATTCGTTGGAAGTTAGACATGGTTACAAATTCTATTTATTGCTTTTAAAACATGAAGTATTTAAGCTTAGGCCATCATTTTGAAATTGTGCACTCCAGTTCACTTTAAAAAAAGTCTCATTAAATGGAATGTGGAGGTGTGTGTGTGTGTGATAGAGATGGACTCACTGGTAAGAAAGAATATAGAAAATAGACTTCACTAAGCTTAATTTAATGGTGCTCTATCAAATTTGTAACCCTGATCAATTTACTTTGTTTAAATGTGAAATTAAGTAGTCATACTGTAAGTAACCTCCCTGACATTTTTTGTCTATCCTGTTAAATCTTGTCAACTTTGAACTAAGTATTAGGATTTGAGTTCTGATGACATTTCTATGAGTGTAAAATGGGTTCAGTTCCTTTTTGGATATTTTCTCTGAATATTCATTTTTTGTAAATGATCTTCAGGGTCAAGATTTAATTTTGCCTAATCTTCGTCTACATCTCATTTTACTCTTGTTCCTTATTTCAGTAGATTTAATCTGTCTCACAATTGAACACCACCATGGCCTTTCTATGCTTTTAACAGTCTGCTCTGTTGCAAGAATTTGGTCTAGGTCTTATGTTAGAGGTAACCTTATCCCCTCAACTCTTTAGGATCTAAATCAGCCATATCTGGCCAAAATATTATCCCTGTTTTATGTTCAAACTGTCCAGATCCACCCTTTTCAATCTACCTTACAATGTCATTCCAAAATTAAAACCAACACATCATTGAAATCTTGAAGCTATGTGATAATGCATAATTCAAAACAATGTGAATATGTATTACATTTGACAGAATCTGAATGCTAAAGGTTTTAAAGTAATGAGCACAGTTTCAGTCCAAGCCAGGTGAAAGATAAAAAACAACTTTCCCACCATTCTATTTGACTGGATGGCTGCATTCTCGTTAAGTCCTGCTAGATAATTGCACCATGTTTCTGGGTGTCCAATTTTACTAGACAGCTGTACAGTCTCTCTTCCTCATAAATATACTGAGCTACTGTAATACTTCTGTTTGAACTCACTGAAAGTTAATGAGTTAACTATTTCAGTGGAATTCAAATACTCTCAAAAGAGAACACTTGTGTACAAATCACAATTTTCCATTTCTGATTTAATTTCAGAGATTACAGCAAAAATTGTAACTTGGAAGTATGGAGGTAATATGATGAATATGGCTAAAACTAAGCTATTAATTACAGTATTTTTCTCTAGAGATAAGTTCTTTTGCAAGGAAAGCTGCTTCTTTTAAAATGGGTTAATTTGCAGGATGTAATGGAGTTCTTATCAGCAAAATCACTTTCAGAATGCAGAAACAGTTCTGATGATTTAACTATGTTCAACAAAGAAAAAAAAAACAAAAAAGCACACACTCATTTATATGCTTGAATACACATTATGTACACAAGATTTGTAGATGTAAAAAAAAAAAAAAAAAAAAAAAAAAGTGCATTACCAGTTTCAACAATATCCATTATGATAAATGTCCGGATACATACAGCTGAATGGTGTTTTGGAATATAATTTTAGCAGTAAAGAAAATACATTACTTGGAAAATGCTGCATCATTCTGTATACTTTTGTTGCCTTTCTATTTGTTCAGCTGAACATATTTATCAATACTATCAGTGGAATTTGTACAGGTCATTACTGTGAAATGACTTTGCGTTTGTTTGCATATTTCATCAAAGTTACGCTTGGTAACTGCAAGCAAAAGGAAAAAGCCCAGAACAACTGATGTAGTTTTACACACATGTTAATGTGCATGTGGTATGTTCCAGTAAAAATGATGTGCATTTCTTTATTCAGCTAAAATAACCATGGATGAATGATAGAAGACTAATCAGTTTACATACTGTATTGTAGTCATTTTGACTGGGCATTGTGACAGCATTTGGAAATAGTTTTGCAAAATGAATCTAAGTTTAATAGTATACCATATTCCTAAGTGATATAGATTTAGAATTGATGGCTTAACCAATTTTTTAAGCATCTGTTAGTAAAAACTAAGATAACAATGAAGTCATACTTTCTAAGTTGGCTTGGTGCTGCTCTTTCAATATCAATTTAATCTATTTCCAGTATAAGCTGTAGTTTCTATCTTAATGACATTATCGCTTGCCTCTTTCTTTATTGACCCGTATTGTTTGATTCTCCCTTCTAGCCAAATTTCTGTTTGCTTGCTCTTGTAGTGTAAAACTTTGCCCCATATTATAGATGTTAATTTAACACTTGTGCTGAAAAAAAGGCTCTATTTGAAGCACACCTTGTCCCAAGCATTTTGGATAAAAGAATTATCAACCCTGTGTGTTATATATATATATATATATATATATATATATATATATTATATATATCTCGTTTTAACATCCACTTTTCTGTCTGCATGGAATTCATTTAGGCAGATTTCTACAGCTGGATGCTCTTTCTATTGCTGAATCTAACCTGTTTCCAAAGCAGCTAATATTTTCACATGGCTGGACAGGTTTTCATGAAACATTAGAAATGAATGACACTGCTTGTATGAGAGACTCGTTTATAGTTGTCATGATATATCACAATAAGACACATAAACTCCCCTACATGTACACACACACATACATGCACTCAGTGGATTTTCAATTTCTATCTAATGAATCCACTCAAAGATTTAGGCAGCCCAGGGCTATGGAAGAAACAAAGCCTTGTGGATGAATTTGGAAGATAGAAATTTGAAGAAGCCTAGATTTGTGTGTGTGCATGCATGTGCATGTCTTACCCTCCCATCATTGCCATGACATTATGTAATGGTTGAATATGATGAGCATCACCATCATTAAGCGATGTTCGTTCAGTTTTCTGTGAAAAACATGTTTGGCCTTGAGGAAATTGTACCTTACTTGGAAACAATTCTATCTGACCCATGCTTGCATAGAAAAGGGGAGGTTAAGATGATGATGGGTTTGTCCAATGATTTTAATCATTTTTCAGACAATAGGATAATATTTGAAGATTGGCTATTTCTTGTAGGTTGAGTAACCCCTGCATAGAAGCTTCCTTCATTTGTTTTCAGTGGAGTAAGCATGTTCAAGCTAATCCCTGCTTTCCTTTCAAGGATAGCATCCTTATGGTGCAAATGTTACCTTTACACGGGTATGTGAATGCTTTCAACATGGGTCCCATAACCCTCAGATCAATGGTCTAATCTAATGTTTCTGTAACTCTAGAAATGGTGCCCTCACCACATTAGAAAGATTGGCTTGCAGCCTGACTTAGTGATTTTTACATGGTGGAATGAGGAAGTATGTTGGGAAGGAAATTCTGGAGAAATTAATTTGTGGACCATGATTAAAAATTGTTATTATGAGTTGGGTTTGGTGGGAAGGTCATGTTGAAAGATGATATATGATGAATACCTATATGGTTGGGAAAATTTAATTTCTAGATCATTAAGAGATTTAGAGGTGAGGGCTTTGGGTAGTAGTGACTTGATAAATGTAGGTGCAAAAGTGGGACTGGCAGAGAAGTTGGTCTTTCATTTAGTTGAAATTAAATGATCCAGTGGTGAATGTGGGGTGGAAACCTCTGGAGAAAAGTTATAACCAACCTTCAAGTCTATGTAGAATATAACATTGAAGAATGTGCACCTGTATTAGATTTTACGTATTCTACACATCAAGTCAACTTGATAACAAAACGTACATAAAATTACAATTTATCTCATGTTGCAGCAAAATACAAACCTTTTGATATGGTCTTTACTATCAGTTCAAAGCTTTTGGAAACAAACCAACAAAATAAATTGCTAACAGTTTCCAATGAAAATGGGGAGAAAGAAAATAGACTGTACATGATGTATAATTAAATTTTGTGTATTTCACATAGTTCAGGTGTGAATTTTGCATGTTTGTATACATAGATGTACATGCTTCTTTATGTAGTGCTTTAAATATTTGATACATGCATGCCTTAATATTGCTTCTTATAGCTCACCATCATAAACTTCTGTAATTTTTCCTCATTTTTTGGTCCATTTAATTTCATATAGAAACTTTGATAGTGTCTTTTTGTCACTTTATTTATGAGCACAGCAAGCACATAAAGAATTTAAGTTGTCAAATAGAATAGGATTAGGTTTTATTTTGTCTACCTACATTTTTCTTGATAAATTCTAACATTTAGCTTTATATACAATTCATTTATTTTGGTTGTTTAGAAGCATATTTTTCATATGCTAACATAATTGAAATTATTTTCATTCTTCTGGTAATTGTTTTTATAGCTGGATGCTCACTGTAAATTTGTGTAGAGGATTGCACTTGTCTGTCAGCCTAGTTATGCAGAATGAGAGCACAGTCCAATGGTTGTGATTAAGAACTCAACACTTCACTACACTGAATTGATAGTTGTTTCAGAGTACATCAAAAGGCGTACTAATAATGTATTTGAAAGATTGTGCAAAATAAGCACCTAAAGGAGGAAAAAAATAGAAATTCTTTCCATTTTTCTTCAGTATTGATTTCTTGCATAAAGCAGATGGACCCAGATTTGAAGGCAAAGAGAATTGAGGTTGTGTAACATTCATACCATTTTAAAAATTCTTATCAACAGAAGTGTAGTTATAACAGAAGAGAAATTTGCAACTCCTTTCACCCAATGTTTATTTCTGCTGGGGATAAAAATGCTTTTGTGTTTTGTTGCTAAAATCTTTCATGTATTATCTTGTGATGCTAATATTCTATTCACAAGGTTGTTAGGTGACCTTAAACTATAGAATAACATAGTGTCATTTTAACAAATGAACTGAATTTGTAAACAAGCTAGAATAATCTGTAACTCACTTGGTTCTGTGTCAGGCTATGCAATATGAATTACTACTGTGACTACTACTACAACTACTACTATTTTAGCTACAACTACTACAATAATTGAAATTAGAAAGTAGAGTAATTTCATCCAATTAATCAACTAGCTATTGCATTTGAGAGGCTTGTCTGGCTTCAAAGCACACAAAGACTAAATAATTGAATTGAAAAGAGCTATTGCACCAGTGTAATGTATAAAAAGAAAAATGCAGAAAAATGTCAACATTTCTGGACATCTATGGTAGTATCTGAGTAAACTCTGTACTGTGTGTGTGTGTGTGTGTGTGTGTGTGCTTCAGTATATTACTTGGCATGTGGGAGAAACAATCTCTGATATGAATGCCAAGATGGTTGAACAGATGGTAGAAATTCAGAATAGCTGCTACATCTTAGAATCTAGTTTTCTGTTTGTAAAACTCACTTTAAATCTTATGATTTACATTTTTTTTTTTAATCTCCCCTTCAAAGGTAAAATGATAAATAATTACCTGGGATCAATATAACTGATTATATTCCCTCTCCTATAAAATCACGTAAGTTTAGCCCCAGGTCAAGCTTGATTGAGAAAACTTATGATTAATGGTATATAAGCCATCACCATCTTATCCGGTAGTAGAATGGGAGAGAATATATCATGTATCCTTTTTTTCATAAGACAGTGGGGTCTGATTAGAGAGAGAGAGACTATTTCTATTAAGTTGGGTGATTTTGGACTGGCTCCATCATGAGCAAGAAATTAGGTTTTCAATATAAACCCCAATGCTAGAATAGATTCTTTATTGTTGGAGTTATTTTGTACTTCAATGTTAATATTTGTATTAATAAAATACTCATGAATTGGCTGATCAACTGTAGTTTGTTTTACAAGAATTCAGTGAAACAACAGACATGTTACACTGTATGATCACAACTGTATCAATTGCATACATTTGAGAGAATTCTGCCTCTTTTTCTATTTTTATTTTTTATTTTTTACTCTATAGTAATTAAATGAAAATAAAGTTACTGGCCTAGATAATGAAGGTTGCTAGCATGACAAAATAAAAATTGTAGACTTGTTAGAGCATTGAACAAAATGCCTGTATATTTACATATACTATTTAGATATAAAGCTTACTGAAATTGACTTTATCTTACTAACCCTAAAAGGATAAATGGGAAAGTTACAACTAAGTACTAGGTTTTTGATAAACTACTTCTATAAATGTGAATGGAATTATAATAGGTTAAGTTAGGTGCAAGTATGGTTGTATGATTGAGAAACTTGCTTGTAAACCATGCTGTTTTGAGTTCAGTCCCACTGCATAGCACCTTAGGCAAATGTCTTCTATGGCCTTGGGTCAACTAAATCATTGAGTGGATTTGGTAGATGGAAACTGAAAGAAGGTAATTGTGTGTGTTGTATATGTGGTCCCTTGTCTTGACATGGTTGTGAACAGGCAATGTTAGTTTCCAGTCATCTGTGAAAAACATGCCTGACCATTGGGGAATATTATCTTGCTTGGAAACTAGTAAGGATTGGTGACAGGATTGGATTACAAATTCTGTCTGACTTATGCACGTATGAAAAAGTGAATGTTAAAATGATAGCAATAAAAAGGTAACCATTTGAAAAAATACCATGTCTTAATTTTTTTCTCTTTTGTAATTCTAAATCTACCTTATTTTTCAATTTGTGTCTAATAGCTATTTTATTGATATTTTGGTCAGCTGATTTTCATCCAAGTAAACTTAGGTAGGAGTGGAGTCATGTGCTCTGGAAATGTGTGTGTGTGGGTATGACTTACCAAACTTGCTAGTAGTTTAGGCTACACTCTATTTATAAGAAGTTTTACCGGCTTTTTTTTTCGACAAATACTGTAGTAGTGTGTGTATGTGTGTGCCAGCACCACAGTTTAAGCATAACAAATAGCTGCAGTAACCCAATTCTAATTATATTTAAATATTTTCCCCATTGCTGTTGTACAGCTAGTGTTTGTATGGCTGCTGAAAGTGCTATCTCTTAGGAATGATTCTTCTTTGGCTTATACTGGTGCCTCTGTATGAATTTGGCAGAAATACTAAGTATGCTGTAATCATGTATAAAATAAATAAAAACTGGGGGTGGCTAACACCCTACCCAAAATGCAATTGAGGTATACTCAAAATAAATTTCCTTCAGTACACCTCTCCAGAAACCTGTGACTGTTTTCTAAATGTGTTCTTGGAGTTGGTTTTTTGTGTGAATGACCTGTGGGTGTGTTTAGTATCTAAGCTGTTTTACTGCTAGCCGCCTCCACATCTAAGTGTGATTGCTTCCTTTTTTTTTTTTCTCCACATTCTAATCTCTTCATTTTCTTAGAAATACTTACTCAACTAAATCCCCTCTTCCTTCACACAACTAGCATTCTCTTGATGAATAATGAAGAGCCAAAAAGGATGGCTACCAACCGGGAGTGGAGAGACAAACTCTTCTCTACCCAAATGTGTAGGTGTGGTGGTGTCTGTAAGAGTTTCTACTCTTAGCTTCTTTTGGTTCATAGATTATTTACGATTAACCCTTGTTGGTTTATAAACTTTTCATACAAAGGTTCCATACTTTATACGGGATCTGTCTAATGGATATTTGACATTCATATCTTTTCCCAATAGAGCAGCATATGTGAATTGACTGTAAAAAGACAATTAAGCAGTGGTAAAAAAAAAAAAAAAAGATACATCGACACATAGATTTATTTCAAAGAGTGAAGGGGTTATCGTGATGGCACCTGTGCCCAGCGTCGCCTTCCTGGCACTTGTAAGACATTTGAGCGAGATTGTCGCCAGTGCCGCTGGACTGGCTCCGTGCAGGTGGCACGTAAAATACACCATTTGAGCGTGGCCGTTGCCAGTACTGCCTGACTGGCCTTCGTGCCAGTGGCATGTAAAAGCGCCCACTACACTCTCGGAGTGGTTGGTGTTAGGAAGGGCATCCAGCTGTAGAAACTCTGCCAAATCAGATTGGAGCCTGGTGTAGCCATCTGGTTTACCAGTCCTCAGTCAAATCATCCAACCCATGCTAGCATGGAAAGCGATGATTCACTAGTAGATCATTGGCTTTATTTTATCATTTCATCCAGACAGGATTTGAACTTGGAGCTTAAACAGAAAAAAATATATTGTAAGGCTGTATCATTTCTGCTATAGGGCTTTCCTATAAGGTGTTATCCACCCCTGATTGGAACTCTCCCATATGACATGTATGCATGCTCAGTGACTTGCTTTAACAGTTGCAATCAGCTGAATGCACATTGCCAGTGACATTTGACATAATTACCCACACTCTGTGGTCAGGATTCTTTTTTTGGTTTGATGTCGGTATCGAAGGGATTACCAGACACCGGACAATACAGTGAGAGCAGCTTTCACTCACATCGTGGTATTCGATGCTGTGTACGTGTCTGTCGTGGTAAAATATGCCACTCCTTAATTGTTGCTTTGCTTTCATCCGTAGCACGAGGTAATTATGTCATTATCTGTGAAATTCGGCAACTTACAAAGATCTTTAGATAAGGCAATACTTCACCGCGAGGAGATATAAGCTTCTGCTTATTCCTGTCTGAAGTATCGTCCGATACTTCAGACTTATCGTCCGATGAATTTACTTTGTTGACATTCTTCATCGACAGTTTTTTATTCCTTTCAACCTTTCAATCAAGTCCGCCTTTCTTCCAGTAACATACTGTCCATATAATCTTAAATTATTTCTTTAACTCAGGCACAGTAAGTACTTCGATAGCTGAATCATCAAGCTGCTTTATATCCATGATAAGACGTAAAACGGAAGTTTAATTATCTACATGGAGTGCCGCCTAGCCAAGGGAGATAACCTACTTATAGGAAAGCCCTATGTCACTGATTCAATTTGTTTGTAAATATTGTCAATGCATACTTTAGTGCACAAGAAGTGTTGGATTGCTATCATTCTGTTTGAAATGTATCTGTAGCCTTTTGTGCAACTTTTGGCTTCACTGATTTCATATATTGAGTTGTTTATATCATTTTTGACAATCAAGCAAGACTACATTCTGATTTCTATTGGGTTGTGTAGTAATCCTGGCTACTACCAAGCATATAACCTTTAACTTTGCCTATCTTTTGATATCTACTTTTTCTTACTTTTAAATCATTTTCATCTGATTTTCTGGCATGCAGAATCATAAGTTCTCTAAAGAATTTCCAGTTAGAAATAAGTTATTTTACTAAATTTTTTGTTATATTTAAAATTAATTGGAAGAAACACTGAGCATCTCAAGAGTTAATGTACATTTTAAAAAAATATTTTTTGATGTTTATTGGTCATATTCATGTTATTTTTTAATCAGTTGTTAGCTTTAAGAATGTGCTTAATTATATTCACTATATAAACTTGCTGTAATGATCAAAATTCATATATAATTTCTATTTTCTATGAAAACATTACTGTAAAGAAGTAAACTGGGTTAAAACACAAAGAGGATAGTTAATGTTAATATTTAATGTACTGATCATGAAATGTTAGAAATAATTATTCTATGAGTAAATGTCAACATTAGTTCCATAATATGTAAGTATTTTGGCACAAATAGTAAGACGACTCTGAACATATTTTCATTTTATTAAACCTCATTAGGAAAGCATAAACTTAATTATATATTTACTGTAGTAGTGATGAGAGAACCACTAAGTATATGTACAGTATTGTGAGAAGGTGTGAAAAATTATATTTAAAACATTAACAAAAGATTACTGTGCTTATCTACTTAGATTACTATCCATACTCCAGTCTGTATTAGCATATTGAATGCATTCAGATCAAAAATGAAATTGGAAATAACTTGGCAATAGAGCATGAGAACTGCTAGTTTGTCTTGAAAGTTCCAGCCCAGGAAATGACGAACATTCTTAGTGGTTGATGACTGTCTTTAGCATGGCATGTGGCATTGTTTAGTAACAAACCAAAATTGCATATTGTCTTTCACTTTGCATATTACTTTCTTCTTTCATTCTTCTGTAATTGTTTTCTCTGGCTGTAATTGAAACTATATTTCGAGTATCATCAAGACAATGTGCACTGTTTTCAGATGATAGCTAATTTTTTTCTTTCTTTGTTTTTAACAGAAGTAAATTTCTGCTCTTCAATCAAGTTTTACATTTAGTTGGTTAGGTTTGTGTTATTTCTAGTGTCCACTTCCCCAATTAATTTAACAGTCTACTCTAGGATACTAATTGATATTGTTTTGTGATTATTTTTCTTTAAACATTCTGAAAAGCTGTAATGACTAACTTTTACAGAATCTTTTAGAATGGAAAGGTATAGTGGAAATAAGTATTTGGTATGGTTGATGGAATTGTTTAGTTTAATCCCATATAAGGTCAATTGTTGAATGGGAAACATACTAGTGGGGGAGTGTCTAAGAGCTGTTGTCATGGAGAGTAAAGATTAGGTAAAATTCTTAGTACAATGTTATTTGAGATAACAATTCATAGGAAGTGAAAAGAGGTGGGGTATGTGAATTACAATCACTCTAGTATTACTGTCAATATGTTATGGTTGATTTCACTATTTGGAATGATTACATTCCAAGTCTTTGTGAATGATGCCATGCTGAGCACCTTTGGTTACTAGTCATGCCAATCCTAATATTCTGACCAAACTAAATTTATCACATTTCCTATCCTTTCTTCTGATGTCATTGCTACAAAGAAAAGGAGGAAAAGTGAGAATTCTTTTCCTTTTTACTATATGAAATGTCAAGTGCACTGAACATTTGATTATATCTATTTCCTTCAAGAAAAGTCAATTTTATTGGCAGTGTTCAAAACTGGTTAGAAAGTCGATGCCAGCCCCCTCGCCCTGACTGGCTCCTGTGCTAGTGGCATGTAAAAAGCACCATCCGAACGTGGCTGATGCCAGCACCGCCTGACTGGCTCCCATGCCAGTGACACATAAAAAGCAGTATTCGAATGTCAATGCCAGCCCCATTGCCCCGACTGGCTCCTGTGCTGGTGACACATAAAAGGCACCATCCAAATGTGGCTGACGCCAGTGCCGCCTGACTGACTCCCATACCAGTGGCACGTAAAAAATACCATCCGAACGTGACTGATGCCAGCCCCCTCACCCTAACTGGCTCTTGTGCCGGTGGCATGTAAAAAGCACCCACTACATTCACAGAGTGGCTGGTGTTAGGAAGGGCATCCAGCTGTAGAAACCTTGCCAGATCAGATTGGAGACTGGTGTGGCCTCCTGGCTTGCCAGACCCCAGTCAAACTGTCCAACCCATGCCAGCATGGAAAACGGATGTTAAACAATGATGATGATTATAGGGAAATGAAAATTAGTATGGGAAAAATACTGGTGCAGTGTATTCAAATTAGTGATAATGGGACAAGCAACCTCAGAATAGAGGTTATGAAGTTCATTGTTAATGCTTGTCTTCTAAACTGAATATTAAACGCTTGCTTTGTGGATTTCGGCAATCTTTGATACAAGCTGACCGAAATGCATGCTGTAAGAGCTAGTCATATTTTGATGACATCATATACAGATGGATATGAGTGTATGAATGAGATGAGAAAATGTGTTATATGTTCTTGTGGTTTATTATATGTTCTTGTGGTTTATTATACACCTTCAGTTGTACATATATATTCATTCAGGCATACTAATATGTGCAACATTGAAAAAAAGGCCCCAGAATGTAGGTTCTTAATTTTTATACCAAATAAATGTGTATTGAAGCAATGTTGCTCATTGTTCTTGTTTACTATTTATGTTTTCACTTTATATAATGTATTGTAAGTTCAAATTCTGCTACAGACTTTGTTACATAATTTCTTTGATAAGACATGTTCTGAAGTTTTTCAATACACAAATGGGTGTCAGATTATAATATGCCTTGTGGATGGCATAGGGTCATGCTATCACTATTTGTGAAGCAGTCGCTACACAAAACACTAATTAGTTATCCTCTGATATTAACTTTTACTTGATCTAGTCAAGTAGATTTTGTTGATCAATCATTTTGCATGTGTCTATACTGTCTTTAAGGATATATCTAGGATGGCAATTAGCCAGTGTCCATTTCTTATTTAAGATGGTAGGGTGTTATTTAAAATTTTACTGCTATTTCTAGCAAGTCAAATACCCCCAGAAACTTTCATCTCGTGTCCTTTGATGTTTAAAACTCTGCTCCTGTATTGAATTGACTTCAGTCATGCACATTTCCTATATCTTTGTCTATTGTTGGTAATATTGATTTTTTTTTAGCATTGGAACAAGGCCACATTTGGGAGATGGAGACAGTTGGTTAAATTGATTCCAGTATTTGAGTGCTACTCTATTTTATTAACATGGGGGAAAATGAACAGCTGAGTTGACCATGGCAGGATTTGAACTCTGAACAGAACGATCTGTGACTAAATACCCCAAAGCATTTTGTCCAGTTTGCTGACAAGTCTGTCAAGTCATTTGTTGTTAACAACAAAGATCTCCTGTCTGAAAATAATATTTCTTGAAATAGCTCAATCTACTAGCATAGGAGCACTGCTAAGCAACTATAAGTGTGTCTTAAGAACACACTTTACTTCAATTTATTCCTAGATTTTCTTTTGTTTTGTTGATTATGTTAGTGACTGCTTCTGTACTAATCATTAATTTCTAGTTAGTAATTTGAGGATTTTATTTACAGATCCTTTGAAATGTATTTCATTCACACTTTCACCTAACATATTAAATAAAGCCAACAAAACAGACATTCCTGTTTTAAGTATGCTAATATGGAGTAGGACTGTATTTATAAAAGATATCTGTACTGAAGAGCAGCACTGTCTCCCTCCTCTTTCCCCATACATTTACAAATATCTTTTACACACACACACACACACACACACACACATTTTGGTTATGGGTATGGTTGTTAAAAAGTTATTAATTCCACTAATTCACTTGATATTTTTGCAGTTCTATGATAGTCTGGCTTACTGACTGATAAAAAGGGTGGGGGAAGATGTTTATTCACACTTCAATAACTCTCCTGATTACAGTCTCCCTTTACTTGCTATCCACATATTAAACTTGCTAGAAATGTTAAACATTTCAATTTAATGTTTTTTATTTTTTTCCCCTTTTTATTAATTACAAATTAAATTATTACTGAAAAATTAATATAATTTATCTTTACCAACACTGGCTGCATGGTAAGAAATTTACTTCCCAATCACATGGTTCTGGGTTCAGTCCTACTGTATGGTGCCTTATGCAAGTGTCTTCTATATTCTTGGGCTGACCAAAGCCTTGTGAGTGGATCTTGAAGATGGAAACTGAAAGAAGTCCATTGTGTGTGTGTGGGTGTGGGTGGGTGGGTGGGGGTGGGGTGGGTGTGGGGGTGTGGGTGTGTCCTTCCATTCCCCCACCCTCTCACTACTGCTTGACAACAGGCGTTTGTGTGTTTATGTACCCATAACTTAGCATTTTGACAAAGAGACCAATAGAATAAGTGCTAGGCTTTACAAAAAAAATGACTGCTGGGGTTGATTTGTTTGACTAAAAATTCTTCAAGGCAGTCCAGTGACTGAAACGAGTAGGTGGAGAGAAAAAACAAAAACAAAAAAAAATAGAAAAGAAATCCTCACTGTTCTGTCTAGTCAAGGAGAGAAAGGTAGCGCTTAGGGCCTTTCATGGAAGGAAGAGGGATGTGGCTCAAATGCTTGCAACAGAAGGCATCCCAAGACCAAGTTGTGTTAAACCAAATGCTGGAATGCCTCCCACCCAAAAACTCCGAGCTTATACTGCAAGGCATCTCATCTGGGGCACTAATAATTGACTACCATAGACCAGTTCTTTACTTGAAGCCTGAAAGGTAAAGCTGGCTGCAATGGAATTTGAACTTGGAGCATACAGAACTGGAGTGAAAATGGCAAAGCATTTTATCTTGTGCTGTGATGCACCGCTTGAAAGATGTTTGCTAATAGTTATATTTAAATACACATGTGCATCTACACAGTTAAATGTATAAAATTATTCATTTAAAAGTATAAATTCCCTCTGTTTTGCAAGAGTGACTTACCATTCCTATTGATAGTGATGGTGAACCCTTGACATGTGTGTCAGCATTGATGCACTGTTTTTATGTGACATGCTCTGGACTGAATGATAAAAAAAAAGAAAATTCCCCTGCAAGGTTAGGTTAAAGAAAGTTCATAGGCATCTACCTAATGTGTGTGTGTGTGTGTGTCAGAGAGAGAGAGAAAGAGAAAAAAGCTTCAATAACAGCATTATTAAAGAAAAAAATTCAACATCTGATTTATAAATTAAGAATGACTGTCTAAATTTCCAAATTAAATTTAAGGGTAATATTTTCATACACTAAAGCTTCTTAATTTGTTAGATTGAAGTGGTCTTTCTACTGTTGAGTGCAAGTGTGTTATATATAAATCTTCATTAGCATCTCCTTACTTGTGCCAGTCTTGGTAAACTGCAATATTTAGTGGAGTGACTCATATTTTTGCAACATATGGCTGCTGGTTCTATTTGTGCAGGCTGCTGTGGTTAGGTAGTGGCTTAGTGGCACTGTATAGTTACAAGCAAGGAGGATGTGTAATGCTTGCTTTGGTGATGATAAAAATCTATGGAGACTTTCTTTGAATGTATAACATTACCTGCTGGATTACTACCTCAGAGGGAATGGGGGAGAATGGAAGGTTTTGTTTATAATAGAAATTTTTTTTTTTAAACTTTTTCATAAGGTGTGTTTGAAAAGAGTATTTTTCTTGTGCCAAATTCACAAAAGAAGAATCACTTTTAAGAGTAGAGCACAGCAGTTTGTATATAGAATAGATAACCTGATGTAATACTTCTATATCTTGGGTACAAGTCTGCTTGGGTTGTTTTCTTTCTTTTTTTTTTATATACATTGTCCATATATTTGGAAGCAATATCACATTTCAACTGATGATGAATTACCCATTTAAATGTTGTACTTGTACTATGCAATCAATCAACATCAACCTTTTATAGATTCAATAAGCTAATGATTTGGTGAACTTGGTCTTCTATTATAACCACATGTTTTGTAGAAAGGTAGCACGTTAGTGAGCATAGAAGTATTTCTGTTTCCCATCCAGAGAATGTTCACCTTTAAAAATGATTTCCTTTAACTCTCTTTGGGTAGTGGGAAATGTCAGTAATGTAATAAAAAATGGAAAAGACAGATACATCCTTTTAACTTGTTGGTAATTTAGCTTTTTATATTTTATTAGTGTATTGTTTGCTCTTGTTTCCATTGGAAGTTGTATTATTCTCAAATGTATAGATTTAAATGTTTACTCAGTAGGTAATCAGACTTTAATTTCTAGTTAATTTAGTATTTCATCAGTGTCCAGTTTAGTAGTCACCTTGTAATTTCCTCTTAATTGACCCTGGTACTTTATCTGGAACTCAAAATGTCTCCAGAGACTACTGTCAAAAGGGAGGAGGACACATTATATAATGCAGCTTTAACTGGAAAAAAGATAGTCATAACTGGAAAAGCTTTGAAACTCTTCATCTCCCATACTGAAAACTTACATACTTAAGCCTTTGTAACCTAAACGACTGCTTTTCAAATATGGTGTCATGTTGTACATATAATACAGTGACAAACATTTTTTGTTGGAGTCTGTTTTCCTTCTGGTTTTGGGTAGTCATTGATGCAAGGAAGCTATTTTCAAGTTTTCCTCTAAGTTCTCTCAGTTATGTAAATCAAGAGAAGTGTATTCTAGTGTTTTGAACTTAGCACCTTATCAGTTAGGCTGGGTTTATGGAATGTCAAATTCAGTTGCTGTGAAGAGTAGAAACTCTCTTATGTTTTGTGTTCTTGTTCTTCCATTCAACAATGAGTAGAAAACAGGATTGTTTATATTTTTTGATTAGGAACTGAAAAAAAAAAAAATCATGGAAATCACAACATATCTTAAAAAGTAATATTTTACACTTCATGTGGAACTGGAGATAACATAAAAACTTATTTCAGTATATCTTCTCTAGAGATGACTTATAGCAAGCTACATCCGGAACTAGAAATCTTACTAAAAGGAATGTGAAAAGAGAGATAGAGGAAAGAAAAAAAACATATGAGGAATTACAGGATTCAAATGCTAATTTTAATTTCTAATTTATCTGACAAGTTTGATAATGTTGGCAGAAGCCATATGCAGAAAAGCTATCTGTAGTTAGTGTATATCATTTTTATGTCTGTCTCACCTCCCTTTCCATACTGACATAAGTTGGATGGGTCACCATGGTCTGTACCAGTTCTTATTCTGAGTTATTGCCCTCCTAGATAGCTAGTGTGCACTGTGACCTGCAAAGTCCACACCCTACTGTAACATGTTTATATATATATATATATATATATATATATATATATATACCGGAGTAAGCACATGAAATGTGCAACAAGGTGGAAAAAAGAGTACTCAAATACCAGAGGTAGAGTAATATGCTTTATTTAAAAGCAGCAGAAATATAACAAAAAAACCGTTACTCTGAGTTTCACGTTCTCGGGAACGTGAAACTCAGAGTAACGTTTTTTTTGTTATATTTCTGCTGCTTTTAAATAAAGTATATATATATATATATATATATATATATATATATATATAATTGTGTGTAAAAGTGCATGTTTCAAATTTTTTTCCATGTGCTGATATGGCAAGCATCACTATAAATTCGATGAAGCCATATCACCAAACCAAATTGCTATAAGAAGATATCTCATAGCAATATGTTTATATTTCTTAGCAATTTTTTACTATATGTGTTGGTATACTGTGATGAAATAGTGTTTTTACAATGTAATTTATTTTTTTTCCAATCTTTTACATGATTTCAATTAAGTTAGCAAGGATTTATTGAGTAACCCCACAACTTTCCTGTGCCCTTCCCTTCATATCTTTTCCATAGTCTGTAAAGTAATTGTTAAGAATTACATCAGGTGCTACCCAGTTATTTTAATCTTTTTGATCCAAAAATTAGGATTATGTTTTTGTCTGGATAGTTTTTATATTTTTCTTTGTGTCACAGAATTGTGACTGCTAGGATACTCTCTTGAAGAATTAATTATAATGACTCCACTACTTAAAACCGGTCTTTAATTCATTGGCCATTCTGATTCTAATCCATTCTACTTATTCTTTCATTCACTTTCTTGGAAGCACATTAGAAGTTTGAAATTTACATATCCTTGTCGAGATGTCTTTCTGTATCATGAAGCAGCAGGATATATGCTATATTTAGACTGGGATGTCAGAATAGGATTGCCTGCATGTATGTTACTATGTTACTATTTTTATTTCATTTTATGAATAATGAAAAAGATAAAGCTACCAGCTCACATTCCTGTGGGTTTTAATTTGTTTATTCCTGTCCACCAATTTTATTTCCCCTTTGATGTAGCTTAGGACCTTGTTCCATTTTTGCTAGGTCTACACATTATTTTTAGCAATTGTGATTTTTTTTTTTGTGATCATCTCTTGCAAGGGTGTGTGTGTGTTAGAGAGGGAGGAGGGGTTTTTTGCATTATGTCCATACTACTCATCTAATCTGTAGATCTGAGCAGATCGTGATGCCCATGAAAAAAGCCATGTACATACAAATTTTTTTTAGCAAGTTTGAGAAATTTAGCATAAAGATTGTAGCTCAGTTTCTTTCTCTTACATTTTTTTTTTATAATTGATGATAATTCATCAGGGTGTAGCAAAGCAATTCAGGATTAATTGGTCCTGGTAACATTGATATGTTGATAATCTGGTTCTCTGGTGGCACAATCTGTCAAGGAGTTGAATAAAAAGTTCCAAATCTGAAAATGTAGAATTCAAAGAATTGATGTACCAGTTAGTAAGAGGGAACACAAAATCCTTCAGATTATACATTTTTTGTACTGTGTTTATCAGTGCAAGCAACATGTATAAATAATGTGCGGTGGAATTTCTGACAAATAGATATTAGATGCATAGGCATAGTATATACATTTAATGAGTAATGCACATGACCTGCATTGTTTAGAGCACTAGACAGTGCAGTTCATAGTTTCTGTTACCAAGGTGATCTAATTAAAGCAAGAGATAAATGTATAGCAAAAGTATAATAACAGGTGTAATAAAAGGGTGGAAGAGGTGGGAGTTGTCTCTATTAGCAACAAAAGGTTTCTTTTTGTATAAATGAATGAATGAATGACTAAATGTAAAATGCTGGTTTCAATGTGAAAGATCTACAGAAGCTAAAAAGGATTAAGAGCATGACCTACTGGATGTGTAAACTTAGTCTACCTAAGAAGCTGAGTACAAGTGTTAGGGTATTTAACGGATCTGCTAAAGTAAGGGAAAATGCATCTCTAATACGTGTGAGCATGCATGTGACTTGCATGTATGATGTAGTGAATGGAAGAGTTCCAGATATTAGATAAAAATGATATCAAATCTCATGATAGCAGACCTCTAGAGATGAAAGTTCAAGGCACTTTCCATATGGTGGAATCAACTTGTCAGCAGAGAAAAAGCAGAACGTGTAATGTGTGTCTACCTAAGCATGTATGTTCAAATGCACACATGTATATGTACATGTGTATGTTTGTGTGCATACATATGTACATATAGGTATGTGTATGCATATGTTGTGTCTATGCACATACATATAACACAAGTACATGTACTGGTGTAGGCATGATTCTGTCATTAAGTGTGTGTGTGTGTGTGTGTGTGTTTGTATGTATATTTTCTCTTCCTCATTGAAATTAGTTTATTCTGACTAGGCATCTGCTCAGTGGCAAAGTAGTGAAAAAAAAATTAAGGACTGAGCTAGAGATGTTCATTTTTCTCATTTTGTTTGTTGCTCAACTATTGACCCTTTGTATTTAACGCCTCCCCTCCCCTCTTTTTAAATGATGATCTTCAGCATTTAATTTTTAGAGTTGTTTACAAGAATCCAAGTTCAGAAACTCGTAGGTTGGTACATCCTTCGTCACTCCAATAATAATGGCTGCTGGATGTGTTTTGGGTATTGTATTTGCAGACACAGTCAATAGTCCATAGATGTCCTTTTCTTGTATTTTTTCCATCACATTGATGTCAAGTGATAAGCTGTCGTACACAATTGTCCTTGTGTTCCAAAACAACAACATCAGATTTGTTATGTTTTAGCTACTGGGTATTTTGTATTCCATATATATTTGTCTTTATGTAAAGCTAAAACATCTATTCTCAGTGTCAACAATCCTCATGTAAATAAGGTGGTAACTCAGCTGTATCTTATTGTTACGGTCAGAACTGGAATGAAGTAGGTTTAACCCTTTAGCATTTAGATTTCTGTCAAATGTAATGCTTATTTATTCAGTGTTTTGAATTTATTGTGCATTATCGCATAGTTTTATCATTTTGATATGATTGTATATTTTTGGATTTGACAACAGAAAGACATAGAACAACAATCATTCTGCATTATTGTTTTAGAATGTGCTGTGCACACTGCCAATGAAATTAAGTTGACAAAACTTCTGAAAGCAACTGCTTATAGTGTGTATAAACAATTTAAAGAAGAGGGAAAAATTGATAGAAAAGAACAGAAGGCTTAAAGTAATTCTAAGTGCAATCCACTGACATCAGCCGCGCCAGTGCTGGCAGCACATAAAAAGTACCATTTGAGTGTGGTTGATACCAGTGCCACCTGACTGGCCCTTGTACTGCTGGCCCTTAAAAAGCACCCACTACACTCTCGGAGTAGTTGGCATTAGTAGGGACATCCAGCTGTAGAAAACTTGCCAGGACAGATTGGAGCCTGATGCAGCCTCCTGGCTTGCCAGTCCTCAGTCAAACTGTCTAACCCATGGAAAGCAGACGTTAAATGATGATGATGATGATTAAGTATAAGGGGCCAGATCTGGTTGGTTTGAACATAAAACAAGTAGAATATTTAGGCTGGATATGGACAGTTTAAATGCAAAAGGGTTAAACTTTTAACCACGATAAAATTTTAGTCATGATTAAATTGAAAGTTATTCATAAGTTTGAGTTTTTTTAAAGATTGTATATACATGTGTAGTGTAGGGGTAGTTAATTGTTTAAACCTATATCATACTGTCATTGGTATCTGGGAGTGGATGCAGAGTAGATTATGCATAAACCAGTTAGAATCAGTAACACTAAAGGTAATGGTCATTGCTCTTCTTCTGAGGGCCAAAAAAACAAGACCAAACAAACACTGACCTTCTGAATTAGAAGTATGGTCCAGTTTTCATTTACCCAATTTCATTCTCAGTTGACTTGAGGTTGTAGAAGATACTTTTGATCCTGTTGGGGATAGAGCCCAGGACCACATCATTGCAAAGCAAACTTGAGCATACAAATATGCCTGTACCCATCTTACACCTGGTTGCACACACACACACACATTCACACATATTCACACTTAACTAAATAAGGACCTCTTACAAAAAAGTAAAGTTTTTTTTTAGTGAAAAAGTTGTGCTAAGCTGGGAGGTGTGATAAGTAACTGAGTAGACATGTGGAGAGGGACTGAATGATAACAACTCTTAAGTAAATATAAGTAAACTAATCTGCGAACAGTTATTTTGGAGTTGAGAATAGGTCAAAGGAACTAAGTAAAGTTGGAATTTTATATATATATATATATATATATATATAGCCTGCTAACATTGTTAATATAACCCCCCTTCCTGTCTCATTGTTGCATTATGACATCTTTATGGTTGTCTCGAGATCAACTATAAAGATGATGTCATGGTTGTAAACTGGTATTGAACTAAATAAAATCTACTTCAAGCATCTCGTTATCGCATTTTTAGTTTAGTGGAATATTCAACAGTTTTTATACTAGGCTGTATAATGGGATACCCACTTGTATATAGGGATGTTTATCAAGGTTTTCGATTCAGTGTATTCATGGAATGCCAGCACTTTGGAAAAGTGTAAGCTGTTTTGGAATTTTATGTTCAGAAATAGTAACTGTTGCTCTATATAATCCATGAGAGCAGCAATGACTTTTGGAGTAAGAAATTCACTTCGTAATTATGCTGTTTTGGGTTCAGTTCTGCTCTTTTCCCTTTCTGCTAAGTTTCTTCTACAGCTTCAGGTTGACCAAAATGAAATTTTGTAAATATAAATTATGCTGGAGCCCTAGATTGGGCCAATGATTTAAAACCACTTATTGTAGGTAGAGTAACACTCCTATTAGTGATATCCGTTACATTTATTTGAGATTGTTGAAGGGCAAAGCTGATGCCTTTGGGGCTTATTCAGAATATGAAAGTACAGAACTAAAGCATATAGCTCAGTACTGTATTTATTCCACTCTGTCCTCTCAATAATATATCCATTTCTCTAAACAACATCTTAGATTTTACCACTATTCATTATAAATGGAGCTTTTCTTGAAAACGTCAAATGTAACCCATAACTGCTGTATTAATGATTATCTATCTTCACTTATCCACTTTAACCTTTTGATTGTTGTTACCTAGTAGTTTTCATTGATAATGTGAGTGAGCAAGCAATCTAAATACAACTTATAGAGTTAATGAATGCATAAGATAGTTCTTCTCTGACTCTTGATGCAGTA
Organism: Octopus bimaculoides; assembly: GCF_046866305.1. Lineage (NCBI taxonomy): Eukaryota > Metazoa > Mollusca > Cephalopoda > Octopoda > Octopodidae > Octopus > Octopus bimaculoides. The sequence continues at coordinate 43,763,181 of NC_142931.1, read as the reverse complement.
GAATTGTTTTTACAACCTAATTGCCATCAACTGATGAAATATTTATTGTAAGGCAGTGAGCTGCATATTTTAACCGAATTAGTCCTTTGTATTAAGAATGTTGTTGGGTCAGTCAAGCTGGAGAAATATTTCTATGTCTGTATATATGTCTTTACATAGCCTGCAGTAAGTTGACTGTCATTTTAGGAGTATGTGAATTCTGATACTTATAATAGGGAGGGTGGGATGAAAACAGGATCTTCAGTCACTAGTGTAGGAATTTTGGGTTAATCTGTCCATGAAGGAACTAGATAACTAAGATATCAGTTTATTTTCATTTTTATTTTTTTTTTGTTCTTTTGGTGCTGTTTGCAAGTGTTTTTTCTTATCACTGAGGTGTGTATGTTGATGTGGGGATGCAATAGATAACTAACCAGCTGTTAAAAGTGCTAATTATATTAAGCAAGTCCTAACATCCAGAGATTCTCTTTCTCATCTAGCTACCTTTTGATATGTTTGCTAGAGCAACTACATTTAAAGGACATTATTTTAGAATTTATTCCAGCTGTTCTTTATTTAAATCTGAAAGAACCAACTGTTAGTGATGGCACTCAAATTGTTGATTGTGTCCAGTCCATATGTGCAATTTCAGTCTTGACCTATCCTTGTCACCTCATTAAGTAATAACTACAGCATTTCTCTTGCTATAACAAAATAAAATAAAATATAAAAAAAAACAAACAGCTTTTGATAAGCTGTCTTCCTTTGCTTTAATCTGTGAATGTTTATCAGCAAGTAATATTTTGGAAATTAGAACCAGCAGATGTACGTTTTCTTTTTCTAAAATTTTTTTTTCCTCTTTTTCCTCCTCTAAATATCAAATATGATGTAAATGCTTCTTGGGCTCCATGGGGACTTTTAGGAGTTAGTACTTAACTCCAGTTTTCTGACTCAGAGATAGGCATGTGGAAGATAACCCTCTTATTGAGTAAAGCTGCTTTTATTAAAATGGTTAACATTCTCATGTGATCAGGTACCTATTCCCCAAACTTACTATGTAATGTAGGGTGTATCCCTAACTTCAAGAAACACAGTGCCTGGAGGTTTGAACTTTGCATCTTATGAACAAACAGTTCAATATCTTATCTCTTTGAGCATTTTGCTGCTTTATATTAACTTTTTAGTGGTGTACAAAGATTTACAGTTGAACTCCACCAGTCTTTATAATATCCAAGAGTATATTCCAGTATATTAGATCAAGTTCATCTTGATTGTTTGAAGTGTTTTTCTTAACTCAGTCCGACAATGTTGACATCTTGTACTACTTAGCATTGTACACTCTTCCACCCTTGTCATAGAGACTACATGACTAAACCTTTTTAAATCATTAAAAATACTAGGCCTCCTCACAATAACTAACAATCTTCCCTTGCAGATATTATATTTGCAACATAAAAAATCCATCTCAAAAATGGTCTTAAGACCTGCAGACAGTTCAGCTCTCAACAGTCGTTGATACTTTATAAAGCTCAAGTAAAATCAACAATGAATTAATGCTCCTAATCTGTGGAGATGCTATTGATAAAATCATTCATCCGCAGTCCAACCTCTAGTGCACATATGTACTGTCTTTTCACTCTGCCTTTTCTACTGTACTTCTTAGAGTTGGCTGGTATTGGGCCATCTTCACCTAGGTCCATCTATCTCTTTTCACCATCCGTTTTGTCTTCCAACCCCTTGTCTGTATATAATTATGCCTTCCTAGAATGTTAACCCTTCTGCAATTCCCTTCTTGCGTGTATTTTCCTCTAGTTGTAGATCTGCAGTTGTTCATCTAACTGTACGTAGGTATCTCATTGCTGACATAAGCAGCAAGCTGTAGAGTGGTTAATTTGCTTGCAGTATTTGACTCAATTAATTCCACAGGAGAAATAACCTGTGGTAGACTAGTGTCTTATCCAAGGAGCTATATCTCTTATCTGTTAAATAAATCTGCTGTTATATGGATCTTTAGAAAGAATTATTTTTCAACTTAATGTCAGTGATGGTTTGAAAGAATTAAGGTTTTATAGCTTAATATTAGTGATGTTAAATACCCTATCTCAATTAACTTTGACATTGTATGTTCACTGTTTAAATGAGAAATGAAGAAACTCTCTTCGCTATTACCCAATTGTGTACAGTGATGCCATCTTGAAGTAGATTTTACTGTCTGACAAACTAGCAGTTAATTTGATTCACTGTAGAAGCATTCTCAGTGAAAAAGTAATACTATTTAAATTCCTCTTTCCTATTCTCTGTTATGTTAAATCTTAAATGAATTTCATCTCCTGTTTGATATGTCAATCTAATTTTAGCAGTATATCTTCTTTTACTCAAACTTACATTCAGGAATTATTGTAAGTATAAGCAATCATATAGTTATAGAAAAATTGTTGCTGCAGTTGGACCCTTTGACAATGTCAGTTGGCTGGTCCATATAAATAAAAAAAACTAAGAGATAGAAGAGATTGCTAATGTGGTTTACTTATTACAATCAACCATGCTGTTCAGTTGCAATGAACTCTATCCACCTTCTATTTCATTAAGTAATTGTGTCATGAACCAGCAATATTGATTTTTGAGGAGTCATCTCTCTAGTTGTTATTGATATTGTTAAATAAGCTGTGTGAAGTCTTTTTGAACTGGTAGAGCTTCAAATATTGGTGGAAAATTCATAACCCGAACATGCTTGCTTGGCTACACTTTATGGTACAATATCCATTGCATATTTTGTTGTGTGTGTTTGTTTCTTTGTAAGTAGCAAGTAAAAGGATTAGTTCTAGTTTACTCACCATCATAAATGTAATGGATTTATTTTATTCCCTTTCTCATTGTAACATGAGAAAGATCAGTTTTAAAGTATAGTTCTGTTTTAAAATCAGTTCTGAAAGAACAGCCACTTATGTTTTCATTATATTAAACTAAAAACAGCTGCAAAATTTAAACAATATTTATATTTTCACTTGAACTAAGTTACAATGGAATTTATTGCAAGTTGAAGCACTAGTTGTGAGTATAGAAAACTTCAGTGTTAAGAGTTAGCACACAACAAAATAAGTACAAATAAATAAAATTTCCTAACAGTTAAGTGATTGCAATGTTCTTTATAAAACTCCTTTACAACTTTGGTCAATTGTCTTTCCCTTCTAAATCTTTCTGATGGTTCTATTCCTATGGTGAAAACATTTTCACTTACACTGGCCATCATTTTTTAAAATTTAACTGTCAAGGTTATTAAATACTCTAAATTACTAAAGTTACCAAAATCTCTGGCCCTGCATCTTTTCATTTACTCTCAGTCAATGCATAACTCTATTGGCACTTACCCCAAATAAGCTTTTCAACTTTTTCCTTTTCATTTATCAACATTCAGTATGTAAGATTTTCTTGTCTACTTGAGCCCATTCTGATGTTTCTAGTTATTCTGCCTCAGTACTTCATGCCGTCTAAAACTTCACATTCTGTATCCCCAAAAGCTGTACACTTGTACAAGCACAATCAACATACTAAACAGTGAAGCTATTGAAATTGAAAAACGTTGTTTGATGTGCACACCCATGGCTGCAAACATTTGCAATGTTTTATGGCTTGTAAAACCCCTTACTCATGGATAATATTACAGAAAAATGAATATTTTATTTGATCCAGTCACAAAGCACACTGAAATTAACTGCGACTTTTTTCTACTTTGATGGGTCCAAATACTTGTGTAGACTACTAATCTTTGTCAAGGAACTGAAAGTCACATACCAAGTGATTGTTTTCTCTTCTGTCTCACAACCACCTGCTTTACTGCTGATAACTAAGAGAGTATACAGAGATTACAGATGACATCTCATTCTCAGATAGCAATTTAGTTAAAAAGGAAGACATTACAGTTGCAATTACTAATTAGTAGACATTAAGTACTTCCAGAAATGGTGGCGTTAGAGGACTTATGTTAAGACTGTCTTTTGAAAATGCTCAGACATGTTGACAATTGCCAAGCATTGAATTGTAACCATTTTGCTATTAATTTTAGAATTTTCATTTTATTGGTCAAATTAACTATAATCTGATGTAAGATATCACTATTCATTACAGCTTTTTGACTATAAGGTTGAAATCTAACGATTCATTTGCAATATGGACTGTAAAAAGGGAATGAATTTGTTTTAAACAAACCCAAGTTGTTGTTAAACAAATTCTCTGGTCTGCTATTTTCATTACAGTATTATTTGATTAGTGTTTTAGATGTCATATTTTGATTGTGGATATGCTAAATGAAGATGGCATACCCAGAATCTTCATAAATATGTGATTACAATTTTCAGAGATTTCTGTTTAAGTACTAAAGAATTACTTGACATATAACATTTGAAGTGGGGCAAATCACATCAGAGCAGTGTAATAAAAATATGAATTTCTGACACAGGTACAAGGTAGGAAGGTCTAGTTCAATGTTTCTCAACCATTTTTTTTTTACTTATTGACCCCCCCCCCCCCCTGATTCTTGTTTCCCTTGGATGCATTCTCATAACCATTTGACATTAAAAAAATCCTATTATATTTTTATAATTAAATATAATTACGAATCATATAAGGAAAATTAAAATATTTTGTGTTTTGTAGAAGTATAACCAATTTATTGCACATAAACTTTAATGACAAAATCTAATATGGATCCCAGTTGAGAATCACTGGTCTAGCTAATTCAGTTGGATGCATTGTTTGGACAGGTGTTTTTATTTTATCAACCCAAGAAAGAAATGATTAATGTTGGTGGAGAGAGGAAGCTTTTGTAGAATAAATCTGGACTGGTGAGGAGTTCAATCCTCTTCACTTACCCAGAAGTTTCAAGCACCTAGCGTAGAGTAGTTTGTCAAGTTGTTCACTTATTTTATCTGGTGATTAGATTGTAGTTATCTTGCATACAAGCTAGATATTCCGAATATCCCTCTTGTGTTTCGCTTCATCTGAGTGTGCTTAGTGATTGCATGCTCATTTGTAAAAACTTACATGCTGGTATGTCTGCAAGTTTTTGCAAATGTACATGTATTTTGAATATATTTGACAATTGATTGTATCTGTCTCTTTACAAAATATACACTCATAACTGATTTTGTTTGCTCTTTTGACATTTGTATATTTTTGTATCTATCAATGTTTATATAATGTTCTTATGTTTGATATAAATGTGAAATCACAACTCTTATTTTTAAAAATACTTTTTCTGGATTTGGCATCTGTCAGATGGTTAATGAAATAGATTTTATAAAATAATTGGTATGAAATTACTCAAGGACATAAATATCAAATCTTAAATATTGTGGAATGCGTATGTCGCTTTGGATTTTATTCTACTTCTAGTTTCTTAAACCTGCACTGTGGTCTGAATTATAAATTTTGGTTCGTTTTCTTTTTTTAATTAGTACCAATAAAAAATATATGAATGTATTTTCTACTACTCCTACACCATTGCTGCAGTCTTTTGCATTGGACATTTTTCTGTCATGCTGCTAATAATAATTAATTGCAGCTTTTAAAATATGATTGGTATATTATAAAGTGGCTTTTAATAGCTCTTCTGCACTCTACCTATCACTCTTTCCCCCTCTAAGGGTTACACATCCTATAGATAATGAACTCTATAAAAGCAAACTTTCTAGTGACATTATATTAACTATTGACTCATCTTTAACAATATGTTTCTCCTCAATATTTTGAAATTTTGTTCCTGTCTTGTATGCCACAAACCTAAACTGTATGGTCTATTTGTAGAAGTGCTGGTAATGAATGTATCTAGCACCCTTCTCTCTGTTCAGTAACAGGTCAAGGACTCTGACCTTGTTCAGTTGCCCTCTCATTTAGAGATAATATGGTATGTGTTGGTATGCAGTAAATATGGCCTTGTGACCATGTGTGGAATAGTCAGTGCTGGAATGCTAACCAGCATCACCACCACCACCACCACCACCACCGTTTGACTAGATAGCTGAAAAAAAAATCACTATTATCAGCATGTAACAGAGTGGAGGGCTGCTATAATGCTGTATAGAGTGTAGCTTGTTTTACTACTCTCATCTTCAACAGATGAATTGAATAGGTTTAATCTTGACATCTGTAAGACTTCACTGGTTTTTATGTATTTTAGTTTTTCCAATAATACATTTCACTTCAGTATCAATATTTAACTGTGCCGTTTATTTCAGGTTTCTGATTTAGGCACAAGGCCAGCTGATTTGAAGGAAGTTGATACCTGAAATCCCAGTACTTGGCTAATACCTTATTCTGTCGATTCTGAAAGGATGAAAAGCAAAATTGACCTAATAATAATAAAAATAATAATGTATTAGATAGCATAATGCCAAAATTTATTAGATGGCTCCGAGCCAAATGCTGTGAGCAAAGGAAATGTTTTTCACTTTACCCTATGAAAATGTTACAAACTGAGTTCCATTTAATATCAGGATGATTACATCCAGGAAGGAAAGAACTGAAGAATATTTGCTCACAGTTTCCTTTTTTGTTTTCCCATAATATTAAAGATATTTTCACTTAATAGTATTAATTAGAAGATATACTTTTGATGGAACTACTTGGAGTCTGGAATTATGATTTTTAGCATTTGTTAAATATGAGTGGAAATGTACTATATTCCACTCATGAGTAATGAAAAACACCCCCATCATGCCACCAAATGTAGATCTATTAATAGATTGTCTGAACCATTGAGTAAATGTATTTCTTCAGCTATATTCCATCAAGTGAGCAAAATGAAATTTCAGCTCTGTAGGTCTTAAGTGTGATTTACTATGCTCCTTCTGTACCAGTTGGTATAAATTAAAACCCCTAGATATGATTTACATACTATGATTTCTTTTTTTTTTTAATATGTAACATTGCATTAATAGTCTAAATTAAAACCTGTACTTATTAAATAAAAACAACTAATTCTACCAGTAATTGGAGGGTCTGTATTTCTTTCTGCTGAGTGTGTACATACCTAGTTCTCTCTCTTTTCTCTTCTCATATACTGCTTCCTTTTTTTTTTTTTTTTCCGTTTTTATGTAAATTTTTTTTTTTTCATCTTGACTCCATGGGTTTTCTCACTGTTTAATTTTCTGGTGTTTCTCTAATCCCTTCCCCACTCATCTATCATTAAACTGATTTATATATACACTGATGACCTTTTAGAAAATGTCAAGCAATCATTCTATCAGTGTGTCTAATATTTATTTTACTCCCACCTTTCCCTTCATCAATCATCTCTCCTGCGTACCAGTGCCCTTATCTCAAACATTCCCTTACCACACTATCACCCATTACTGTATATCTTTTCCCAGCCTCTGTATTAGGAATCATGTCACTAATGAGCTATTTTCATGTTAATCTGTTATGTAACTGTTGGACAGAGCAACCTTTACCTTCTTTACTTCTTTTATGAGCTGACAACAGCATAGTTGAATGCAACAAGTCATACATTACAAAGTTTTAAGTTTATTTACATATGTGAAATGTTAAAAATTCTTCAGTTACGTCATCATTGCTCTGCACAGTTTCATCTTGGATGAAGATAGCTGGTGCCAAGCTATTTTTATTCATTTCATTTTAATGGTTTGGTTTGGAAAAAAGTGCTTTACCCATGGTTTTTGCAGACATTTTCAAATATCGCTTCATCTCATTTGTTTGTAGTAGATATAGTATTAACTGGCTGTTTTTAGCCAATGCATTTTTTCCGCTTATAAAAAGCATTACAGTTCAAGTGTGGTTATACTTTGTACTTTTGAGCATTAGAGAAGTGTTCATTTCAGTTTTTCATTTTCATAGAAACTTTCTAGCATATTATAGAAAATGGATGTATTATAAGCCACATACACGGAAAATATTAAGTGACTTTCAACTTTTGCTGATATTTGAAGCAGACCTTTAATGAAATTTTTTGAAACTTTAATTACTCTTCATAAAGCTAAATTTTATAGTCTCTATAATAGTAGTGATTTTTTTCACTTTATTTCAACGTCTCTACATATAATTATTCACTAAGATAGATGTTCACATTGGTTTAATAGAAATGGATTTGATTGGTGACACTGCTAACCACATAACCTATTACAACCACTTCACTAATCACACATCCAATTAAAAGCTGCTCTGCCCAGCATAGGTACAAATGTGGCTGTGTGGTACAGTTTGCTTCCCAACCACCTGGTTCTGGATTCAGTTCTACTGCATGGCACTTTGGGAAAGTACCTTCTACTATAGCCTAGGGCTGACTAAAATCTTGGTAGTGAATTTGATAGAAACTAAAATAAAGGCCATTTATTTATTTGTTTGTGTGCACGCGCACACTTATGCCTGGTAACATAGCAGTTCAACAAAATAGGCCAACAGAAGTGCCAGGCTAAAAAAAAAAAAAAGAAAAAAAGCCTGGCCGCACTAAAACAAATAGAAGAATGAGAGAAACACCTTGATATTCTAACAGCTACTCCATTTCATTAACTTTGCTTTCCTCTCCCTGGAGTCAATAAATAAAGTACCTGTCATGTATTGGAGATAATGTGGATCTTTTTTAAAAGGGGGGCCACATTTTTCATTAACGAAACACTTTGAAACTTGGATCACTGGTAGAATGTGTCATATAAAACATCTTTTTCTCTTAGTCTTCTTAAAAAAAAAAGAAATCCATAAATTATTCCATGTTAAAGTTGTCGTATTTCTGTAATTTCAACCAATCACTGACGTCCATTCAGCCGATATACATTAAGTGCCACTACATCAACAAACGATTCTGAAACAATTAACCCTAACCCTAAGGTTATGGTTAGGGTTAAAGCAAATTTAAAATGAAAAAAGCAAATAAAACGAAGAATCGTTTGTTTATGTAGTCGGCACTTAATGTATATCGGCTGAATGGACGTCAGTGATTGGTTGAAATTATCGAAATAAGACAATTTTTTACATGAAATAAATTTGAATACAAAAATATTTTTCTGTTCTATAACACAAAATAGATAAGTATACGAAGTTTGAAAGTCTTTCGGTACCAAAAGCACTACGTAAAACATTAATGAAAAATGTGCCCCCCCCCCCCCCCGTTTTAAAAAAGATCCGATAATGTAATTGACTAAACTCCAGCCCCACTCCAAATTTCGAGCCTTGTACCCTAACTAGAAACAATTATTTCAGGCTCTTTGCATTCAACTTTTTCATCTCATTTTGTGAACAGTAGTGTTGTTTACAGGTTATGATGATGAGAAATGACAAAGGCGTGTCAGGGCAACTTAGGCAGAACAAGTATTTTTGTTTGAAGGCATTGATTTTACTGGTTGCCTGCTGCTGATGAATTGCAAACTTGCTGAAATCAGGTGATCTAGCAGTTCTGCTATTAATGCTAGCTAGATGATTGTCTGCTTCCAATATTTCTGTGTTTCTTAACACTAGACATCTATGAGAGTATCTCAAGGTGAATGCATTGGTAATAAGGGTGTTCTACAATACACCTATGTTAAGCAGGATATAAAGATTAAAGATTGCTAACAATAACATAGATAATAGTGTTAATAAATGGGTTACTTTTCAGTTTTTGTCTTCCTAGTTTTTTTTTACAAAAGGCAATGTTCAACATAAAGCTGTCCTAACAAAAATTTGCCTATTATGTTACAAGTCCGTGTGATTGTACAGTGAACTTGAGTGAGCTTGTCATAAATGTAAGAAAGCTTTCACAATTAATCTTCAGTACTGCTGCAAAACTTGTAAAATTTGTCAGTGTTGCAGGACTGGTAAAGTAAAAGGGTAGTTTTTTACTCTTAGTCAAATTAGTTCATTCAGCAGTCTAGTGTTGTATCCTTAACTAAGACATCCAACACTCCCTTGCTGTTAAATAGGTAACAGTTAGGTTTAGCACACGGCTGAAAGCTAAGCATTATATTGGCTTTCAAGAAATCTACTTTCTTGGTGCTACTGAGATCAAGGCTTAATATTAACAAGTGCTACACTGCAATCTTCATTAAACTGTTATTGTCACAACCTTGTTAATATAGACACTTTGTATGGATAACTGTTATCACATGTAACATTTATATAGGATAGCAGGGGTTTAGCTGTTGAAATGGTGATGATTTTAATAGCTTGTGTTTATTATGTTTAGTGGCTTCATTATCAGATAAGTAATAAGAAACACCTTGTAATCATTTTCCTGACATAACTTTAAACTCTTGCTCAGAGCATTTCTACATGATCTACAACTGTGCCTATTCTATACATATCAACTGGGGTGTGTATGTACATAGACAAGAATTTACGCACAAAATCAACCCTTAGGCATAAATCATGTATACGCATCCTTATAAAAATGTATTGACAAAACTACACGGCATACACTCTGCATATGGTTGTCAACATGCAAGCTTGTTATGACAGTTCACGGGTACTGTAGATGTGTGTCTGTCTCTGTAAATGCTGTTGTCAAATCTAGAAGTATTAGCAGTGTCACAACTCTGTATATGTTCTCGCTGCAGAGTACATAATTAAAGGTCATGTGGAAGAGCAATTTCTTGTTCTGATACATTTTTTTGTCTCTGACCTTTTTAAAATTTAAGCCATTTCTATCTCCCTTGCTTCTTCCAACCCCATGTCTTTTCTGTGGTGGCAGTTATAATCAGTTCTCTGAAGATTAAAAGTAATTTCTGAAATTTGTTGTGAAAAAATAAATAAATAAATAAATATTAAAAAGAAAAAAAGTTTGTAAATTTCAGAATGCTTGTTTGAAATTTGCTATTGGAAGTATGTTACAATATATTCAAATATAAACTCATGTTTAACACAATTAACTCTTGCTGGCTTAGTCTACTTAGCTGTAAATCATCATCATCATCATCATCATCGTTTAACGTCTGCTTTCCATGCTAGCATGGGTTGGACGATTTGACTGAGGACTGGTGAAACCGGATGGCAACACCAGCCTCCAATCTGATTTGGCAGAGTTTCTACAGCTGGATGCCCTTCCTAACGCCAACCGCAGAGAGTGTAGTGGGTGCTTTTACATGTCACCAGCACGAAGGCCAGTCAGGTGGTACTGGCAACGGCCACGCTCAAAATGGTGTATTTTATGTGCCACCCGCACAAGAGCCAGTCCAGGGGCACTGGCAACGATCTCGCTTGAAAATCCTACGAAGGCCAGTCAGGCGGTACTGGCAACGGCCACGCTCAAAATGGTGCATTTTATGTGCCACCCGGACAAGAGCCAGTCCAGGGGCACTGGCAACGATCTTGGTCGAAAATCCTACGAAGGCCAGTCAGGCGGTACTGGCAACGGCCACGCTCAAAATGGTGTATTTTATGTGCCACCCGCACAAGAGCCAGTCCAGGGGCACTGGCAACGATCTCTCTCGAAAATCGTACGAAGGCCAGTCAGGCGGTACATGAATATTGTATAATTGAGCAAATGTTTCTTTTTGCACATTTCGACTGAGATGGCAATGGCAAGTCACCCAAGTACTTGATCTGAGAACAGTTTTTAATTATTTAGCCTCTTCTGACTATTGTTTCTGATTATGTTTCATCTTTCTATCCTACTTCAAAATTCATCACATAGCACAATCAGATTTTTAATGTTGGCTTTAGCATGTACAAGACCAGCTTTTATGCAGATTGCAGAGAGATTTACTGTACTGTTTTAAATTCAACTATGTTAATAACATAAAATTATATTGAACATTGGGGAATTTTATAAGTGTAATTATTTTTGATAGCATCACTTTGCAGGTCCTAGTTATAAATATGAAGTTGTACTTGTTTTATATTGTTTTTCTTTTATTTATTTATTTATTTATTTTTTTTTTTGTCATCAGCAATCACTAGTTGTCATTCATTTATTGTGTTTAGATATTGTGAAAGTTGTTTGAATGTCAAAAAGAGAATTTTCATTCATATGTTGGACTTTGGAAGAATTCAAATTCAATATAGAAGATACTGCTACTGTTTCCTTTAAATTTTTGAAATATTTATTCTAGGTTTTAAATATCTAATTACATATACTAACTCATAGCAGTAATTTCATTAGGTGGCTCTAAAACCAATTTGAATAGCCACCATAGATAAGCTTCTATTCAGCTACTATTACACATTGGTTTTGTCTTTCCTTGATAAATCAATCTCTTTTCATGTCTTAGATTCACACTGTGCAGAAATAATCCTCCATTCTTTACAAAATAAAATTGAATCAGAAGATTGTAATTTGAGATTCTCTAAAATGAATGTCTATAAAGAACCAAATAAACTATCTCAGTTGTTAACAGAAGTTTCTTCGACACCAATTATGCTTTTCAGTGATGAGATTAGTTGGTATAATTTGTATATTCTAAGTTATTTGTTCTGTTCTGAAAGTGGTTATTTTAGTTTATCTAATGACAGTGTGAGATTTTCTTGTGAATCCATATTTTAAATGATTTGGTTTGTAGCTGTGGAACTAAGGCTATACATTTTCTGAAGCCATTAGATTAGCAAGGCAGTAACATTTTCTAGTTGTCTCATAGGCTTGCTTAATTATCACCATTTTAATGTTCACTTCTCCATGCTGGCATTTGTCAGTCAAAGCTTAGCAATTTTTCAACATCTGGATGCTCTTCATGTACCTAACCCTCATTTGTTTTCAAGTAAGCTATTTTCCCTAATCCTTTAAACGGTGAACACCTTTATAGCCAGACATGTTTTCACAAGCCACTAGCATCTTTATAACCAGTTTCAAGATGCTGGTAAAATATGCTCACATTTGTGTCTGCATGTAAACATACACAAGCGTTTCTTAACTCCCATCTACCAATTTCCATTCTTCAGGGAACTGGTTAACTTGAAGCAAGAGTAGAAAAGACCTGCTCATGGCACTAATCTGTGGGGGCAAATCTGAAATCCCACGGTTGTGAAGCAAACTTAACACCTTAGCATTTAAACTGGTCGTATCCAGCCCAAATATTTTGCTAAAACTGACCAGATCTGGCATGTCACACCTACCCAACAATGTCATTCTAAGAATTAACAATCACATCATCAAAATCTTAAAGCTACAAGATAATGCATGATTAATTCTAAATAATATGAATAAAATAACATTTGACAGTAATATGAACACTAAAGGGTTAATAACAGGGGTATGCAGCTAATAAATTTCCCTCTTGTCTTGCATGTGATAACCTCTTATAACATAGAGTATAAGGTTAGAACTGTCTTATCTCATGTTTGTCTAATTAGAGATTAGCAAACATAGGTATGAATTTGAGAGCATTCAAGAAGTCTTAAATGAGCACCCAGTAATTATATTTTATATAAACTCTTTTAATTCTTTCCTTCTCAGGAATCCGCCATCCTGAAGAACTTTCGCTGATGAGGAAATTAGAAAAAGAAGATCTGAAGAAAAACACACTTATCCCTGTTCAACATAAACGTCATCGACAAAAGCAACCAATGAGTCCATATGTTGATTCTCCAAACAGCCACAATAACTCCTCAAATAGTCTTGATTTTTACAGCCCACACTCAAACCGCTCACCACAGGTATGTTGTGTTCAGACACTTGTCTTGTTTTCTTTTTGTTCTGTGAAGCAAAAGGATGTACAAGCTAAGCACATCAAGCATGATTGAAGAATGTTAAGGAATCATTTCCAAATAATCTTGAACAACAATACACCTGTTTTACTGATTTTAGCCATTTCACTTTGGTCATCTATATTGAGTAGCACCTGTTAAGTGTGTAATCACTAATATTGACCCACAATTTGATGTCAAATCACACTGTCAGCATGAATAGAATTTGGAATCAAGAAATAAATGTTTTGTCTGATACTCTACCAATTCTGCCATCCATTCCTCTCTGCTTATAGTGTTGTAACTATAGATGGACTGCAGGATGAAGTGATACAGGTTTGTTAGCTTCATCACAGCTATATTGAATCCATGACCTAAATATCTAACTCTTAAATGGTGCAGCCAATCTAGCTGTAAATAGTTTACTGTTAAAGTCAGTAGGAAGATTGTATAAATATTTCGTTAGTTTGCAGGGCAGTTCAAATTTGGCACTGTTAATTGTGGTTACAGATTAGAAAAAGATTGGCTTAAGGTTGAACCATTCTATATTCATTTGTAAAGATAGTCTTTACTGCTGATGACAGCAATACAGTATGTTTGTTAACATTTTTGAAGAAATCAGATTAATTTAGTTTAGTATTGAAGATAGATGACTGATTTAATTGTTTCTGAAATACAGAGAATAGAAATTTTGGTGAACATCAACTGAAAATGCATTATCAAATTCCGTTACCTTGGATATGTTTTATAGACTTTTCTATAGCCTCTAGTAACTATCCATATTGTTGGAATGTGAGTTATATTTGAAACAAATGGTAACTTGTTTGGAGTATCTGTTGCTATATGCTTGTATTTGAGCATTTGTCTCCCAACATATTTACGAATGACTACTTATTTGTGCAAACAATGCACATGAAAAAATGTGAATGCTTTCAAAGTATCTTAATTAGGACAAACCTGAGATCAGATTTCATCATATTACGTAGGCAAGATTAATCTCTTCATAGACATAACATCCTTTGCTGGTAACATCCTTAGAAGATTAGATATCTCTATCTCTGTCTGATAGCTAGATCAACTGAGGTATATATAATTGTGCTGCCCAGATACGAGACACTTGCATTGTGACTTAGTACTCCATATCTTATCCTCTTCTACTTCTGCCATTATGTGCAATCTTGTATAAAACTGTGTGTTTGTGTGACTAGATACTGGTACAATGTGAATAAATATAAACTTCTGATATTTTCCAATGACTTAATTTCATCATTTATGTCTCATTTCAGAGCACGTTACATCACAGTCCTGGTAGCGTACATAGTTTATCATCCAACTCTCCTCAAAACACATTTAATGCCAACAACAGCTATTTTGCAGGATCAATGCACAGCCTGCACTTAGATGGAGGCTATGAGCAAATATTGCTCAATGGTCCTCATAAACCTACCAAGGAAGCTTTCAATCTGCTGTTGCGTCCAAAGACCTTTGCAGAAAAGGCCAGAATGAATAAAGGGTAAGGATATATTAGCAATGTTTAAAGTTTATTTATTTATTTATTTTGTGAATCTTTGCGAATTGTGTATTACATATTGTCTGGTTTGTGTAGCAGTCTTGTTAGATCTATATATCTTGCACATGCTCTTAGTTTCACTCATTTTCACATTACATACATTTAAAAATAACCTGTATGGTGTGTCTGTTGCTACATGTGTTGAGATGTTTGTCTTCATATATTCCCATCAGCACATATATTATCTTTTTCCTGTGGATGCACTTGTGCAATGCATTCAGTTTAACTCTTGCCAAATTTCCCATATCTGCACAAAGCGACACAAACATAACTGCATTCAAATACTTATTTATATATGCATATTCTACACATCCATACATGGTTTTGCAGTTTGCATACTCATTAAATCATTTTATTTAGTTCTATATATGCATAAACTTCTTAGCCACATGACCATGCACACACGCACATGCACACACGTGCGCGCATGTGCTCATGTATGTATAGGTGCATGTATATATGCTTATATCTATGAATTTTATTTTCTGCAGTGCTGGTACAGCCTTCTGGCTTGTCAGTCCCCAGTCAAACTGTCCATCCCATGCCAGCATGGAAAGCGGACATTGAACGATGATGATTTGAAAATGCAACTTTTTTTTATTTTTTAATTTTTTTTATTCTAACTCTTGCATTCCTAACAGCTATAGATCTATTTTCCTTGTATGTTATAATAGTGAAAGAATAATATTCTGCTTATCAGAGAAGCACTACATTTTACTCTCTGCTATTAAATTCAACAGATGACCTTTTGTGTTATTTTTTAAACCCATCTAACAGGAGTACAATACCTTCATTTTCTCTGTTTGAATACAACTTTTACCATTGATTAAATGCCAGTAGGATAATGGTATATGAATGAATATATATCATCTGATTTTCACTGTTAATTACTTTCTAGTTTTCTTCTTGTGGGATTTTCTTTTCTTTTTATATTATATGCTCCCTGTGGCATTTAACCAAACTAGTGAGATTATGCTGCACTACTTAATGTATTCTTTTGCGCAAATATTTCTTTAGCCAGCAGCATTGCTAATTGCCTCCTGTTCAGTGCTAACTTTGGATTAAAAATTTCACACTGTAACCATTACCTATATATACATACATACATACATACATATTTTATAGGTAAAGGTATACATTTCACAACGTGAATGATTCACAACAGTGAGTATTAGACTTCTGGCAAAAATATTCTCTGTGACATATTTGCTTACAAAACATGAAATGGCCCCATGGGGGCACATAAGATATTCCATGAACTTGAATGCTTTGAAAGTACATATATATTACACACACAAAACAAGCAAAAATAAGTGAACTTGTTCCAAACAAATTAGTGGATGTGTAAAATTATTACTGTAATGCATGCGACATATGGTTGTTGGTGCTACACAGTTAATAGACTCAAGGCTGAAATGGTTTGCAAAAAGTAACTGTATGAGAGGTAGACTGATATTACTACCTAATATTTTATTTCAGGTTTTGCCTCTGCCCTTAAAAACTTTCGGAATTGAGTCTAATAATGTGTTATTGCTGGATGTCTTTCTTAACACTCTGTAAAGTGGTTGGCATTAGGAAGGGCATCCAACTGTAGAATCCATGCCACATCAGACTGGAGTCTGGTGTAGCTTGCCAGCTGTTGTCATGTCGTCCAACCCATGCCAACATGGACAATAAATGAGGATTTTATATATATCACTATATCGACCATACTATTGGATGTTATACACTGCTGGGTTACAATGCTCTTCCTTGCATTGTTGTAGTTCTTCAAATGATGCATCCCATTGGCCAGGTGGGTGGGCCAACATTTTCCCTGAACAAGATACTTGTCTGTCACAGGGTTTATCCATTTACAGCTGAGTGGCCTGGAGTATCATGAAATTGAAGTATTTTGCTTAAAAGCAACACACCACCAGTCTTGGAATTGAAACCACGACCTTGTGATAGTGAGTGCAACACCATAACCATTAAACCATGTACCTTCTCTTTTACATGTAGAAAATATTGTTTGATGTTTATACTAAAAAATCTCATGGAATTTTTTTTTTCCCCCCCACAGATGGCTTGATTCTTCAATTTCATTAATGGAACAAGGTATCCGTGAAAGACATCTACTTTTACTTAGGTTTAAGTTTTTCACATTCTATGACCTCAGTCCAAAGGTTAGTGTTGATAATTTTTTTGTGTACTATCTTTTAATATCATTTGCTTAATAACTTTATGAAAGCATATTTCAAGACAACCCTCTTTTCTTTTTTTTAACGTTAGGGAAGGCGTAGCACCTTATAACCTTTACTGTCTCTTCCAGACTGGGGAGTTTGATGCAGCTAATGTCCGACATAGTCTTGACCATAAAAATAGTAACTAAATATTCCTCAAATCACAGCACTATATTAAAAACAGGAAGAACACTTTAGATAATGTAGGTTTTGAATACACTGTATAAATGATCTTAGTCCTGATTTGTAAGGGCTAAAAATCAACTCATCATTTTCTGTCTTTATTTCTTACTCTTCAAGTAAAATTTTAAGAGAAACAGAGGGAAAGAGTAATCTAATTCTGAATAATCTTATTACTGGTACTTTATCTTTTTTTTTTTTTTTTTTTTTTTTTCTATATCGATGCCTAGGCAAATTAACCTGTCGGGATCTGAACTGAAAAGTCCAGTGTTCCATTATTTTAGTTGTGTAGTGATGTCTTTCAAATGAAGCAATTTTTCCTTTTAGAAATAGTATCTCATTTTTGCAGTTCTCTATTTTTTTAATTTTATTTTAATTTTGTTCTCTAGTAGCTCTTAAGTAGGTTTTCATTGCTTTGTAATTTCTTAGTGTTGATAGTTTCCCCCCCCAATGTGAAGGCTGGATTTTTATGAATCTATTTCAATGTTTTGTCAAATGTTTGAATTGTTGGCGATAAAATCGTTTTATTCATAATAGGTTTATACTGACCTCAAGCCGTGACTCTTATCTTTTACATAATATCTTTGAAATATAATATATAGCTTGTGTATGATCCATGCTCTTTGAGACTTTGGAGAACAATTTTAGCATGTATTAATTGAATAAGTGCCTGGTATAAAATTCTGTGGCCAGCACACCAGACAGATGTCTGTTTTGACATGAATATTTAATAGGGATGGATGGTTCTCCTATGCAAAGAAGTGCTTAGTTATTGTTGTTAAACCCCAGGCCATTCATGATTGAAGAAACCTATGAATAAAACTTCATCTTCCCAAATACATGTTTCTGCAGTTTTTTGGCGGGTAGGGGTGGGGCAGAAGAACCATCAGTGTTGCATAGTAGACATGCTTTAGGTTAGATGTGAATATTAGAAATTATTTCCTATTTCGCCAAATGTGGTGCTCATTCACATTGTTTGGAGTTAATCATGAGTTATAGCTTTGAGATTTCAATGATATAATTGTTTATTTTTAGAATGATCTAGCCAGTTTGACCAGAAAAATAAAATATTTAGGCTGTATAGGGCTGGTTAAAGGTTTGAAGATATATTCCTTGGAACTGTCGTCTAGTTCTAGGTCATCCTTGGCCAAGCAGCCTTTTTTTTCTTTATTTCCAGGCATAATTGATTCTAGGATTGTGTGATTTGAGGGAGATTTGGTTATTTCTAGCTTGAGTGATGATATACAGGTTCCCTCATTGGTTTGAAATGTAAGTGGAGTCTGAGAAAGAAGTATTTCAAAAACAAATATCAGGTAGTATCTAGGACAGATGACATTATCATTTTATGTCTTTTTTTTCTATACTGGCATGGGTTTGGGTTTCCCAGTGTCTCATCAGCCACTGTGCAGTTATTTTGCTGTCTCCTGCAGTCCTTCATTACCTGATGCACATAACTGAGAACAATGGTGAAGCTTGTTGTCCATCTTATCTAATGAACTGATTGCATTTCATCATGCTATTTTACCATTCAGTTTTTTATAGCTGGATTAAAAATTGCTTATTCCATTTCTACCCTCTTTGAAGGATAGCTTGTAAGTTGACTTGTGTAGTCCAAATCTCTTCACATGTTCCTGATTTTGTCACGGGTTCATTGGCTGGAGGCTTTCTCTACCACAGCATGGTCTATGTGTATTAGTCATAACAAAACTGGTGACAAAAGTTAATTTGCAAATTTTAATTCATGAAAATATAGATATTAAGTTAAGGATGATGTCGTCATCATGACCAAAGTAACCTCATCTGTTCTTTATTTCTTATTTTTTTATCTCCTGGATGCATTTTCACAGCTAATAGGCTAAAACTGTTCTTTTGAGAAGGAAATAATCTCTTCATAGGGATATACAGAAATCAAGTGTGTATAAAGTGCTGCATGACAGTGAAACCCAATCCATAAAGACACTACATGAACTTTTTTTTTTGTGTATCATCCCAACACAGTTGTCTTAAAACAACCACAACCCATAAGCGAGAACACTAGTAAAAACTTCTCATGAAATATTTGTGTTAAAGGTTGGGTAGCATTAAATTTCTGTGGTTGACATGATAGTGGTGGGTAGTTGACTATGTATTGCCATAAAGTTTTCATAAACTATTCTAGCCTAAATTCATTTTTATTTTTATTGTAATAATAATTTCAAATTTTGACACAAGGCCAGCAATTTCAGGGGTGGGGTAAGTTGATTACATCGACCCCCCCCCCCCCCCCCAATGTTCAATTGGTACTTATTTCATTGACACCGAAAGGATGAAACGCAAAGTTGACCTTAGTGGAATTTGAACTCAGAATGTAAAGATGGATAAAATGCTGCTAAGCATTTTTCCTGGCATGCTACCAATTCAGCCAGCTCGCTGCCTTATAATAATAGTGATATTATAATAATGATCTAAGAAAATAACAATGGCTAGCCATTGCATGAATGATCCCCTAAACTCAGCTATTGCACACTTGTTTGTGCTGTTACTCTATAGAATTCTTATTGCAATGAAATGTCATACAGTTTCCTCCTTGTCATCACAAGTTGTTTTCCACTTGTAGTTGATAGTATAGGATGTAGTGTGGTGCTTAAACACTAACAGATCTGGCTGGTTGGAAGTGGGGATAGGGGAGTGATTTTCTATTGAAGTCATGTACTTCCTCCAATCCTTTTCTAGTTCTTGTGTCAATTACCATTCCTTGTATCTACAATACTGACCACCATTACTATGACTGTCAGTTATGTGTGTATAATGTATATATTGTGTGTTTCTGTATACATGTGTATATGTATGTATATTTTGTGGCAACTACTACCAATCTTGATGATAGCACCATGCTGCTTCTTCCCTCTCCCACTCCATCCTCTATGGCTGGCTGGGAGAGCAGCAGGGTGGTGGTGGTGGTGATAGTGATGCTGGTGGGATACAAAAGTATAAGCTATTGATTCTGCTAGCTATTGATGTGCTATAAACATGCTGCAAACAATGTATGTGTGGGTCTGTGTGTATGCACCGGCCTATGTTTGTTTGGATGATGGTCAGTGTTTGTATGTATGGGTCTGCTTTTAATGGGGGGGGGGGGGGGGTGATCAGTATTTTTAGCTGTCTGCATGTCTGTCTGTTAGTTATAGTTTGTGTCTATAGTTGTAGAGTCTACATGTGTGTGTGTGTGTGTGTGTGTGTGTGTGTGTGTGTGTCAGTGGAACAACTATAGTTTGACTGTTCAATACATATGTTTATATTCATAATAAATATTTTTATTACAATGTCTTGTTAACAGCTTTTGTGTGCATGATGGAAGTTATTGTTTGATTTTGTTACTGTTGCTCCACACACACACACACACACTGTTCTCATATACAAACGCACTTTTAATACTGCATGCAAATAGACCTACATACATGGACTTACATATGTGCATGTCACTCAAGCTTACTATGCATACACATTCACTGACATAATCTGCATACAGCAAAATAAATATCTCTCCTTCTCCCTTTTTCACACACACACACACACACACACACACACACCAGTCTGTTGTTATACTAGTGAGAAGAGTATTGAATAAATATATATTGCACACATTTTCTAGCAGCTAATCTATAGTCAACAGAACCGTCATGAAACAGCTGTGAGAAATATAAATTTCAGATACTGATTACTTGATTGCTGTGCACATGCATGTATGTTTGGTTTTTGTTTTTTTGCTTTTGCCTCTGATCTCTCTCTCTGCCCTAATCTCTCATCTTTTCACACTCTTTGTATTCTTTCTCAGTTGGTAGTGTCATTAGAGTTTTGGACAAAATGCCTTGTGTTTATTCTGGCATCGTGTCTTTTAAGTTTGAATCCCACCATGGCCAACTTATCCTTTCATCCTTCGAGTGTTGTTATCAACTTGGTCTGTAGATTGACAGAAATGTCAGAATGTTAGCTCTGTCTTGGAGTATTTGTTCCTATTCTTTGCATTCTGAGTAAAAAAAAATTCTACTTCAGCATACTTGGGTGGTACTTAATCTGCCATATAGTGTAACACTTCCACTTGGCTCTTTAGTTACTTTAGCAGATTCTGCTCTGTTGCAAGCACTCAGGTCAGACCTCCAGTTTAGGAAGCTTCAAAATGAGTCTTGAGCATTGTCCTTGCTATCTTGACCAAAAGAGTTTAAAAAAATAAAAAAATTGTTTCCTCACGGTTTTAAAATTTTGCTTTTAAATTACAACTTTAGAATTTCAAAATTTTCTTGAACAAACTTCAAAGTTAGGGAAATGAAAGACTATAAGAAATATATAGTTAGCAATTAAATATCTTTTTTAAAACCTGTACCTGTAAATAAATACATTGTTGACTTGTGTGCAATGGACAGCAAATAACAATGTAATTTTTCTTTTCTTTTATTTATTTTTTTAAAGTATGACAGTGTCCGAATAAACCAAATCTATGAGCAAGCTAAATGGGCTTTGATATCCGAAGAAATAGACTGTACTGAAGAAGAGATGGTAATGTTTGCTGGCTTACAGGTGAGAACAGCTTTCTTTTGGAATAATCATTCAATGCTCTACTCTTTCTCTTTCTTTCTCTTTCTCTCTCTCTCTCTCTGTAGCTTTTCTTTCCTTTTCCATTTCGATCTGTTTGCATGGGTCCTCTTGATTCTGTGAGTCCGCAAATAATTTATATAGGTTGGTTTCAGAGCACTTAGATACAGAATCATAATTTTAGAAGGAAAATATTTTTCAAACTTTTAATATATTAAATTGCTTTCTCTATATTTCATGCTAGCACAAAACCATTAATGTAAAAGACAAACCCATAATTGTATGTACTACTTTGTTGGCTGGAGACAAACATTTTTCATGCTTTGAATATTACCTTATGTTGGTGGAGTCTTGCTGTAAATTTTTTTTTTCCCATAATTGTACTTCCTTCAATAAGGCCATCACATCACTGATAAGCCTGTCCCAGGTGGTGTCATAGACTTGGAAAAATTGACATGGGTGGAACCCGTCTTGTTTAGAGGAGACCTATAAATTATGTACTTTCTGTACAGAAAATGTTCTACTGTAGTTCATATTGTAGAACGTGTGGCAATAGTACTTTGTATTGCAGAGATTTAAGATTTGACTAGACTTTGAAAGTGAAGACTCCTCCATTTGTTCTACAGTTAATGCGTTAATATATTCATGTGGGTGAAAAACCTTGCAAGATTGGAGAAACAGATGTTAGTGGTGGTGATCATGATGATTGTGGTGGTTGTTGTGAGATGTGTGGTGGTGGTGGTGGTGGTGGTGGTGGTGAGGTTAAAATAAACGTCATTTTCTATATAATTTTTTGTTGAACTTATATAAAAAGATTGCTTGTTTATTTGAAAACCTATTGATGTTTTATGCAATTGAAGGTATTTTCTATTAAGCTTCCTTCATTTATTTTCAAAGTTCAAACTTGAAGTAAATACCAGTAACATCTTGTGAACCAATTCAATTGATTATATCCCTTCCTATAAATTTACCTCCTTCTTTAAAAAAAAAAAAACCTAAAATACTCTTTCCTTTCTACTTTAAACCAATATTACACTATAGTATAAACCTTGGTATTAACAGTTATACCACACTTGAGTTTAAGAGTAATCTGTTCTCATATTCATTGTGCTAAATCCTCAGAAAGTGAATTTACCATCTGCTTTCAGTTTCTGGTAGCAATTGATTGTCGTTTATAACAACCTTATCATTTCTTACCTTATAAATAAATAGTGCCTTGAGGCATGACTAATTGATAGAATTTAGTTCACTCTAGGTCATGGATGAAATTATCTAAACTTCAAAACACTTAAAATATATTGAAAACTTGTTAATTGAAAAGTAAGCCTTTTTTTAAAAAAAAAATTATTTTTCAATTACTTAAAACCAGCTCAGCTATTATTCTTGAAGCAAGTCTAGAGCTTAAGACAGGTTCAGTGTTTGGCCATAGGAACTTTTTTAATGTTAAACTCTCAGACATACATGCTTACACACACACCACACCACACCACACCACAACACCACACCACACCACAACACCACACCACACAACCAACACATACACCAACACACATCACACACACACCAAGGCACACACACACACACACCAAATCCTTGCATTTGTCGCTGTTCTAAACAAAGAGACCTTTTTCCGAAGTAAAACTAAATATTCAAATTAAATTTAGTTTGTAATGTTCTTAAAGCAATTGATTGACCTGGTTACGCTGATGTCGCTCACCTTTTTTCTTTAATGCTATTCTGTACTTCTTGACCCAATGAGAGGCATTGCTGCATTCATTATTGTTCTGCATTTATAGTAGAGAGGACATAGAGAAGTTATTGTGTTGTTGGATTAGGCAATCTGCCAGTCATCTGTACATGTTATAAATCATTGTGTATTGGCAGTTTTTTAACTGCCATTTTCTAAAATCTTAGATGTTAAAGCTTGTTCAACTTTATTTTTTTTTCTTTTAAGCTGCTGAAGTTAATTAGAAATGCTAGCTATAAAGTAAAAGAAAATTACAATAAGCATATAAAATAACAAAAACCTTGTATTAAAAAAATGTTTCTTTTCTCAGTTACAAGTCCAATTGGAGAGTCAAAACCCACAACCTGAAATATTTGATCAAACTGACGGCCAAGAAGAGGATGATATTGATTCTGCCTTAAAAGAATTGAAAGAGTCTTTGGAAGGGACAACGGCCCCTTCTTCAAATGACATCACAAACGTACCAGAGTTAGACGCTTTCATCAAAATATTCAAGTAAGGTTTTTAACCTTCTCTTACTGTTTCTCATGTGTGTGTGTGTGTGTGTGTGTGTGTGTGCATGCATATTTGTGTATACCCACACAATTTGTTTTTGTATTTGTTTGTGAAGACCCTCTTAAGACAAAAATAAAACTTCTCACCATCTGGCATAAAGCTGCCTCTCCCAATACTGTATCCCTTGGTTGAAGAGTCTTACTTATGACTTGATGGTCTCACTGGTGGTGCTGCCCTATAAAAAGCACCTGGTACACTCTCTAAATTGGTTGCCACCATGCTAGAGCAGACATGGTCTGGCATAGTTTTCTATCTTAATTCCTGTTGAACCATCCATGCCATACCAGTTTGGAAAATATGTTAAATGGTGATATTCTGCTTTTTTTTTTTTTTTCCCCTCGCCATTTTTCAATAATCAGTATTTGGTTGATAACAATACTTGTTTTTAGCTTCAGTTCACAGTGAAGTATTGAGGCAGATATTCTATTTAAATTTCTTCAGTGTCTATAACTAGTTGTACATTAGATTTATATTAGATAAAATTAAACCAAAACGTATTCACTTTAAAAACACGTAGCAGTTCATCCAGCTCATGCTATCAAAAAGTTGGGGATGAGGTTTGACCAAGCAGTTGCCATGTGGCCCCTATATTATTTGGTGAAGACAATGGTTAGCAGATTCAGCAGAGCAGCAGAGAAAAATAAATTGCATTGCTGAGTTGTGATCCCTTTAAAGTAGATCTTGCCTTTCATTGTTTCAGGGTCAGTGAAAACAAGATGAGTCGGGTACTGCAATCCTCTATACGAAGTACCCTGCTATCACCAATTATAGCCTTATATGGTAAAAGACCTCCTTTGGTCATAAAAGACCATGGGATTACATTTAGAAAGTTACTCTCTAAGGCACAAGGTTGTTTATGGCAGACCAGCAGTCACCCATGCATACCAGCCTCTCCTCTCCAGGTCACCGATGTCATCCAAGGGAAAGGCAAAGGCTGATACAGCTTGGCACCAGTGACATTGCAACTCGTGTAATTGTGAGGCCGACACTCTAACCACTGAGCCATGTGCCTATAGCTTTATGCTGATGTCAGAAATCAGTATTTAGTGAATTTTTGTGTTGTCTGTATGGAAATTGTAGTGCTTATTTTACTTTTTTTTTTTTAATATTTTCTCTAATAGAACGTCTTTTTATTTTTAGACCCAAAAAGTTCACTCTGAAGAATTTTAAGCGTTATTATTGCGTCTTTAGAGAATATACTATTTCTTTATATAAGAGTAAAGAAGACCGGGCTGGGGAACCTATTGCAAGAATTAGTACCAAAGGTGAGTTGTTTTTCTCTGCAACTGTTATATATGTATGTATATGAGATACACACACACACACACACACACACACACACACACACACACACACACACACACACACACACACACACACACACACCAACCACCTTAATAATGCTTGTCTGTGAGGGGCTCTGCCCTTCCCCACCCAACATTTCATCCTGTAACACCCATCACTTCCTCTATCACCTAAGAGCAGAATTGGCACTTACTACACTCCTTACCCTTCTCAGTTACTTTTCTTCTCCCACCTTAACCAACTTTCACGTCCCATTGTCTTCCCCACTGCCTACTGTCTCCACCTGTCACCCTAAATACCCTCACATATTTACAAGTCCCCCTCCCCCAAAGTTTCTCTTATATTTCTCTCTATTTACTTGTCACCCAGCTCAAGCCTCTATATTACATAACCTATTCTCACCACTCCCAATGTCCTTCAATGGCACATCCCAACACGTCTTTGCCATCATTTCTCTTTATCTAACTCTTTTCAACTGGAGTATCCACAGAAAGATACCTATATATCTCTATATCTTAAATCTCTCAGCTGGTACATTCACCCAATACTCCTTATAAGTATACTTATTCCATGTTGTCAATTGGAAATTTATAACCAACCATGCTATTCACATATGGTGGATGTAAAAATATTTATTGTTCATTGGTGACAGTGAGTCATAACAAAAAAATTTTGTGATTTATATAACCTTCATCATCATCGTTTAACGTCCGCTTTCCATGCTAGCATGGGTTGGACGATTTGACTGAGGACTGGTGCAACCAGATGGCTACACCAGGCTCCAATTTAATTTGGCAGAGTTTCTACAGCTGGATGCCCTTCCTAACGCCAACCACTCAGAGAGTGTAGTGGGTGCTTTTACGTGTCACCCGCATGAAAACGGCCACGCTCGAAATGGTGTCTAACCTTGTCTATTTAATTTTTTTTTTCACTGGTAGCTTTGTATATTAGTAATTATCAACATTGGAGGCTCAAAATTATTATCTAGTGTTAAGGTGTACAAATAATTCAACTCGACTTTGTTGAAACTTTGTATATATTTTCATTGAAATAGCAAATTGCTGTCATTGGTTACTGTTCACTAGCAAGGCTGTGAGCTAGCTAAATTGTCTGTATGCCTGACAAAATACTTAGCAACATTTCTTCTGGCTTCAGTTCTGAATCCACTTTTGTCTTCACATTGTTTTACACTAAAGTTCAATAATAGTTGTAATGATTATTAGACAGAAGGGACATCTTTCTGAAGTTCAGTTTACTCCTGCTGTAATATGAGTATATCTTCCTAGAATTCTGTTTGGTATTTCAACTCTATAACTTTTGCTAGTTGATTTTACACAAATTAGAGACCTCATGTAGGACAGATTATCTACATTTACATTCATCCCAAAATATAATTTCAGTTAATTTTTATAAAATACGATGGTAATGAATTCATTCAGTTCATTGTGATTAGGAAATATATTGATGATTATCTTAACTTTGAAAGTGAAATATTTGAACTCTTAACTTCTTTTTATGCAGGCTGTGAGGCCAGTCCTGATGTAAACCTTTCAAGTCAGAAATTTGGTATTAAGTTATTTGAACCCACAAAAGAAGGAATGTCAGAAATTTGGCTTCGGTTTGACACAGTTAGTATTAACTTCCACTACCTGTTCGTGTTTATATGGCTTCTTATTACACAACTGTAGTAACTGCTTTTGTAAATATTGTAAACACTAAACACTGTTATTTATATTCATTGCTACTGAATATCAAGGAGTCCACAGTGACCAACATAGCATCTGTAGTTTTGTGTTCTTATATTGAAATATACAGGTTGTATTGTTTATATAATAGAAAAAAAGTACAAATATAATACTAATATAGAAAAAGCATATTCCAATAAAGTTAAGTGGCAATTTTAAATTGCATGAAATATTCTTTATAACTATTTAATTCAAAACGAAATCAAAATATTTCTTTGTTGTTATACCAGTTGGGTGAACTGCATCACTCACTTCAGAGAAATTTATGTGCTTGGTGAAAGCAAAAAATATATCAATAGATAATTGTATAGAATTTAATTTCCATCTTTATAAATTGATAATTTTGTTTTAGCATTTGAAAGTGAAATTGTATAGCATCTATTTTATGTGCAGTGTTAGTATGAATATCCTGAACTAACACCTGGTGTGGTAGTGATAATATTAATGGCCTTTGATCAGATGTAGCAGAATATTAATAGAATATTAACTGAGCATGTGTGAATATGTATATGGCATGTTTACGCAACAGTGATTATTTGATTGTGACCCATAACTGTGTCACTGACAGAGGTTTGCAAGGGAGTTGTGGATAAAATGCTGTTTGACACTAGAATTATTCTTATGTAAATTTTATAGGCTGTGGCTGGGACAATAGTGAATGAGGAGTTGAGATTTATTTCATAGCAACAAAGAGAATATCTGTATAAAGCAGGCAAGTTTCACAATGCAAGTGTTTGTTCTGATAATTAAAGATGTCATTATTCATCAAAGCAGTGTTAAACCAATGGCTTGAACTGAAACAAAATATTCCTGGATTTATGATTAATGGTTATTTCTTTGAATTTTTGTGTTTACTGTCATAACAGGAAGTTTAATCACACATCAGTAAAATATAAGACACAAAATACATACTGTTTCCATGTAGTAAAATAAAGGATTATTGAAGCTTGTGTCCTAATAATTCATATCCTTGTTAAAGATTTGAGAAAATGCATGGACATCAGTAATAGCATTTCTAAAAAGATTTTTAGGGTAAAACTTGTAAAAAAAAAAAAAAAATGCTTTCTTTTTAAAAAAAAGCAATGGGGTATCATTTAGTTTACCTACTTAACCCTTTTGTTACTATATTTCTGTTGAAACGAATGCCTTTGTTTCAATTAATTTTGAAATTAATGAAGAATTTAGTAAAATAACTGTCGTTATCAAGCTGCTTGGAACATAGTTTAGTATATTTTAAAGGAAGCTTTTAATTTAAACCACTTGAAAGCAGGAAGATTGTAACATAGGGGCTGTCTCAAGCAGGCTGGTACCTTGTGAAAGAGTTATAGCAAACTATTTCGTGAGTGGATATGTTTTTAAGAATACAAAACTTATTGAGTGTTCAGAAAAGAAATGTAATTGAGTATTGGAGGCCCTTGTTAGGTAACACTGAAATCTTTATATTTTAGAAAGTTGATTCGCCACAACCTCCCTTTCTAGATCTCAATGTGTAGGTCCCTTTCTTGTTTTTGTGTCCTGCCAAAAGGCAGCTACCAAATTTAATTGCCAATAACAATTTCAACACTAATGTATGTTATAAATTACAGAAAGAACTTTACTGTGACTGGATGGCAGCCTGTAGATTGGCTTCTAAAGGCAAAACAATGGCAGACAGTACATATGAAAGTGAGGTAACAACACTGAAGACCTTCCTGAGTATGCAAGAACCTGCAGCCGATGACTCAATTGTATCATCCAGTGGCTCAGTTCCAGATATCAATGTTGAAGATTTTGTTGCACCTCGATTTGTAAGAAAACTCAAAGCTGGACAGGTAAGAGAAATTTATATTAGATTCAGTGACTCTTGTACTTTTTTTTACAGTGAGTTGTGTACACTCGGTGCAGCCCAAATTGAGCAGATATATGATCAAAGAAGACCTTCCAATTATAACTAGTTTTGTTTTTGGATATAGTCTATTAAAGATTGCATTATTCAATGTGCTGAGTCGGTCTAGGGTTACACTGTACATTGCATACTTGTCATTGCTTGAGTGAAGTGGTACTAACACTGTAACATTCCTTGTTGATGTTATGATCGGTCACTGTGCTTTGAAAGACTTGTGGAACAGAGAAATCGCTTATTTAAATAAAGTAGTTTTAGTGACAGGAAGAGCATGTCATGAAAACCTGTTTCAAATCCTTCCTGCATCCAAACCTGTGCTAACCTGGAAAAATGGTTATTAACAAACAAATGAAATATATCCAAATTGTTTTCAATATCCATTTGCATGGATCAAATGGAATCTGTTAGGATGGATTTTCTATGGTTAGATGACCTTGTTGCTGATCCTCACCCATTTCCAAATAAAGTTTATATATATGTTGGTAGGGAGTGGAGGTAAAAACTTCTTTGGGACTGTATTTAATAGTCATGTGTCACTAACTATCACCGACCCTCTCTTGTTTATCACGTAAGGGATTTTTTTTATTTTACTAGTCATCTCAAGAGCCCAGCTTTGATAAAGCACTTTATTTATGAGGGATGTAAACAAGAAATTGGTGTTTTACTCAAACAATATTGTGAAGACATGCAGAATGGAAATGTTCATGTACACAATGGGGTTAACCCTTTAGCATTCAGATTACTGAATGTCCACCCTGTTGGGTAGTTGGTGTTAAAAAGGGCATCTAACCATAAAAACTGTGCCAAAACAAACACAGAAGTCTGCAGTTTTCTGTCTGGCCAGCTCCTGTCAGACCATCCAACCAACCCATGCCAGCATGGAAAGTGGACATTAAACGATGATGATGATCCTATTAAATGTAATGCTTATTCGTTCACATTGTTTTGAATCAATCTTGCAGTATTTCGTAACATCAAGATTTCGATGATGCGATTATTTAGTTCTAGGATGACATTGTAGGGTAGGTGTGAGAGGCCTGATCCAGTCAATCTGAACATAAACTAGAATACTTTGGCCAGATTAAATGCTAAAACGTTAAGTACAGTTTCTATCCACAAATTTCACTCGAAGCTTTGCTTACTTTGAAATTGTATCGAGACACCTGCCCAAAACAACACACACATTGGAACAATATCATTCCTGGCACTTCACTTGCTGTACACAGATCAATGTCAGGTAAACAAAACCATGTGTGTGCATGCATGCATGCATGTATATTACTATAGTATACACAGTTAAACCATAGCATTAGCTTGTATAGTGTCATGAGATTTCAAGTGTAATCCACATAAAGGATTATATCCTATAATCTTTCAAAAACAAACTGGATATTGGGAGATTTGTAAACATCATATTAACCTAAATTTTTCAATTCTTTTGAGAATTTAATACATGTGTGTTCATGTATAGAATTAGCTAATTTGGGCTCAATGTTAATACTCTGCAAGCTCAAGAAAAACCAGGGAAATCAGAGTTATTCAGGTCACTAGGTCACTTACAATGTAGCTGTTGGAGTGTAAAATGGATATTGTTACTGTTTATTTACAAGATTAACTCTGGAATGCTATTTAGTTGACTAGAGTGTAGGAGTTTGGATAGTTCAATTTGCTGACTCAGGCCTTCTTCACAGCAAACCAGTTATGCATCTTACTCTTGACCAATACTCTTAACTTGACAGTGTAGATTTTCAGTTTCATTTCTTATTATTTAGTCTTGGGTTACCTTGTTTAATATCTTTCTTTTTCAGGCATAGTGTATCTAAGAGTACCTGATGCAGTTTTTTTTTTTTTTATAAGTTGTGATTTGATGGAATTTGCCTGCTATTTCTAGCAGATTAAGCAACTATGTAAAGGTTTTTTTTTTCTTTTTTGCTCACTGTAAACGTGTTTAAATGCAAGTCAGTTCTTGAGCAGACATATAAGGAAAACTATGCCACTTATGGCCATCTCGTCTTTGTGTGGGATGTTTCTTTAATTAAAATGTTGGTGTTATTTAAGGATAATTTGGCTATTTCTAACAGGTAGACTGCTATATAGAAAGTTTATCCATTATCATTGGCTTACTTTTAATTTTTTTTGACCATGTCTCTTATTTTGAAAATAATCGAGATCATTTTAATTTTGTTTGGAATCTAACTTAAAAGACTTACATAGAATGATAAATTGTAACTTATGAACCCTTAAAATGGGCAGTTTCCTTTTAGTATCCTAGAAGAAGCATTCCTGGACAGTTTATCATAAGTTACGAAATATTATAGTAATTGATTGTATGTGTCTACTGAAATTCTTTAGTAGTAGTAATAATAATAATAATCCATTCTACTATAGGCACTAGGCTTGAAGTTTGGAGGAGGGAGTTAGATTACATCGACCCCAGAGCTTAACTGCCTTTCATCTTTCCAGGATCGATGAAAAAGTACCAAAGCTGAGCTTGGTGGGATTTGAACTAAGAACATAAAGATGCTAAACATTTTGTCCAGCAATCCACTGCCTTAATGATAATGTTAGTGTTGATATATTCCCACAACAATAACGAGACGAAGGAATATTGCCTCTTGTGTTATTTGATATAGAAAGTAACATGTTTATGGCTGTTGCCATTTTGAATGCTTAAAGGTTAAAATATACTAGAAGTGAATGGAATTCAGATTTACTAAATTATTTTGAATCTTTAAAAATATTTCTCAACTTTATAAGGGTATGCTATTTTTTCCTTTAATTTCAATCTCTTTTGCTAAATTTAGTCTAATCAATTGAAAACAAATACTTTTCTTTTCTGTGGTAGAATGATTGACATTAAAAAAAGTCTAACTATACTCAGCTGTTGAAATGTCTATTTTTGGATACTCAAGACAAGTGATGGGCATTATAAGTACCAAATTGAGGCTGTAAAGAGAAACCAGACCATTTCTCTTTTTGTCTCATTTTGCTGAGAAAATCTAAACTTTATTTGATTTTATAAATAGACTTTATAAAATTCAGCATCTAAAATTTTGTTCTGAGTTCAGTCTTACTGCATGGTATCTTGGTTAAGTGTCTTATATAGCACCAGATTAATAAATGCCTTATAAATGGATTTGGCTGAGATAAACAGCAAAGCCTGTTGTATGTGCACACCTCCTCTTGATATCACGTGATAGTTGTAGCATGTCATTGTCCTACAAGTGCCATCTTTCATTAACAATTTATGAAAGCATGTCTGGTTATAAAGAAACTTGCTCCAAAACAAGTGATAGTTGGCAACAAGTTGGGTTGCTGCTTGTAGAAAATCTGTTTCAATGAATTCTGTTTGGCCCACGGAAGCATAGAAAAGTGGATGTTAAATTTTTTTCAAGAAAGAATTAAGCTGAACATAGCAAAGTGATTTAAAACAATATACACTGGTATTTCTTGCAATTATCTTCTCTATCCTTGTGACAGAATTTCAATTCTGCACTGTAAGGTATAGGATTCCTTGCAAAATCAACTGTTCTCACCATGATTCTGTAAGGAATTTACCTTGTAGGTAGGTGTCCATCAGGGATTAGTTCTCAGCATCTTATAGTTATCCAGGCAATGACAGTGATATTTAGGATTTACTGTCTATGGAACTTTCATAAGCTGATGACCTGGTTCTCATATCTGAATCTGAGGCAGTTTTAATGAACAGGAAAGGACTCTATTACCATCTGGGAAGGAACCATGTTTGATATGCGTGGTGTACCTAGTATGAACTCTGTTTCCAATTTCTCTATTCTTCCTGGGCACACAAACTGAAAAAGGACTGTTGGTATGGACATGTAATACATATGAAGGATGACATTTCAGTAAAGAAATATGTGATCTAAGTGGAATGAATCAGCTGAAGATAAAAGACAAAGGAAGGACTTCCAAAAGTGATAGATGACTACAATAAACTGCCAGGTGCTGTGTTGGAGAAGACTTGTTCAACTCCAACACTATCTTAAGTCTTTTGAACTACTCTTTTCTTATATACACTGTAATTATGAAGTCAATTAAACAGAATTACCTTTTTATTTATTCAGTCTTAATGGTACTGCAATATTGTGTAGGGGAAAATATTGTAGATTTTGCTAGGTTGACATTTGTATGTTTGTGAACTTGGTTATTCCTGTATACCAAAATAGTATCTTATCTCTAATGATAAAATTTTATGTACTTAAATTTCAGTTTCTCAAACGTATTAAAGAAGCTCACTCCAATGTGAAAAATATGAGTTTGACAGAATCCAAGATGGCATATATCAAAGCATGGCAGGCACTACCAGAATATGGCATTACTTATTTTATAATAAAGATGAACAACATGAAAAAAGAGGTTTGTATATTTACTTAAAATTCAAATGTTTGTCTTTTTGCCTTAATAAATCTTAGCAAATTGTTTACCATTTTTATATTTAGCCATGTTTCTTAACTTCTCTTCTATGAGCTCAGATTTAAATCATTAAGAAACTTTATTGTAATAGCTATTTCATATTTATCCATTCATTTAGTCAAGCACTATAGCTGTGCAGTTGGTACAGTTGTCAGTTTGGTCATAAGTTCTAACTTGATGACTGTTATGCTTCCAGGTGAAACATTACTCTGCATGTTTTACTTTGTCCAACTGTTAACAGAATCGGTTCTTTCTTTAGTTGACTAATTAACAATTAAAAGGCTATTGCATCATTAAAAGTATAAAACAGTTTACACCAAGAAAACTCTCCCAACCTTATTAGCATGAAGTACTAAAAAGCAGAGCTTAAGTTTGAAATAAATTTTATTGTTTCTCTGGTTAATTCATTAATCCTATCTTAATTTTTATTACTTTCTATTCTTTAGTCACTACCTTTTCTACTAGTGCAAAATATTAATTATAGGACAAAAATAACAAACATTAGTTAAACCTTCTCGTAAAAATACTTCATAAAATGTTTCATTGTTGATGTAATTATAGTTATTCAACCACATTACACTTTGACACATATTCTATTAAGATCATAAAACTTATCTAAGTTCTTTAGCATCTGCTGGCACTCTATATATGGTTATATTTTAGCGATAATTACTATAATAAAATTTAGCTGTACATTTCTGCTGTCTGGACTTACAAAATATTTGTTTCTTACAGGAATTAATTGGTGTGGCAAACAACAGAATTATACGGATGGATCTTCAGTCTGGTGACTCTGTTAAAACCTGGCGTTACAACACACTGCAGACATGGACAGTAAACTGGGAAACCCGGCAAGTTATCCTGAAGTTTGAAGAAGAGAATATCATCTTTGACAGTCCAGCAGCAGACTGCAAAGTTGTTCATGAGTTTATAGGCGGTTACATTTTCCTCTCAATGCGTTCTTCTGACAAAAACCAGACATTAGATGAAGCTCTCTTCCATAAATTAACTGGTGGGAGATTGTAATCTTGCCCATTAACTTCTGTAGAGACTTGTTGATTTCTGAAAATGTGACCTACCCCATTACCATTATTAATGAGTTGCATTTCTGTTCAACAAACTTAACATGGATTCTTGCTGTAAACTATTGTATGTATTCCTACAATTCTATCAAGGAAGCAATTATTTTCTAAAACCCATACATAAGGCATGCAAAACTTCAGAACTTGATTTTGTCTCTACTAGCTACAAACTTCCATATTTTTTTTTGTACACTTTAAGTTTTAAGAAAATATCTTGGGGGTTTAAAATATACTTTTATGCTTCTCCATGACAAATTATATATTTAACACACACACATTCACACATTAAAAAAGGCTTTTAATTAAAATACAAAAAAAAAAAGGTAGTTGAAAAGAAAGGGAAATATAAGTTGTCAGCATGAAATTGTTTAGCCTTGTAGGCAAATTTGTATAGATGCCTTTTTATTTTTTCATAAATAAAGCTGCTTGCTTGCCATGCAGGTGATTCTGTTTAGAGTGTAATCTAGTTTTACTCTGGAAACCTCTGGCAGATTAGAGAATGTGTGCATACACATCAACACAAACATTATTAAGCAGTTGCATTTTTTAAAAAAAAATGTGAATCAATTTTAGGGCTGAATTTTTAATTACCTGTTAGAACCTGTGTTTTTATAACATAAATGCAAAGCCCAGTGGTACTTTGGTAGCTTTACTGTTTTGTTGCTTCTTCACTGAATGATAAGGCAAGAAGCTTGCAAGGAGGTTCGTGTTACCTACCAATATCACACTTCAGCCATTGATATTGCCACATCTCTCCCTTTATTGCCCCAGATTTCTGCTCTTGCTTCTGAGGGTTTGTCTTAAAAACAAAATTTTGTGGAATAAGAACAATGACATGAATTAAAACCTTAGTTAGGTCAATTCAATTTAATCCCTCACCTCAGCAGTTAAATTTAAATAACTCTCCCATTAAATCATTTCTTAAATATTAAATTAAATTTATAAAAAAAACATTGTTTTAATTGAAAATGTAAAGATTAACTTTATGCTCCTGGAGGAGTTACTATCAGCTTAAACTCGCTCAATTCTGGGAGTTTGTGTGTATGTGTGTTAGCATGCATGTTTGAGAGAGAAAAGAACAGAACTTGAGTAGTTTTTCATCTGCTCAGTTACAAATAAATTTAACTAATTTGGTTGGGAATCTGGTAGGGGTTTATTTTTAATAGTTAGGGATATGGGAGGGGTTTATTTTTATGAATTTTTTTTCTAATGAAATTGTAAAATAAATTTATTGCTTGTTTTATTGGTCTTTTGTTATTAAGATTTGAATGTTTCTTTTCTCCATGTTCTGTCTCATGTACACACTTAATTAAAAAAAAAAAAATTACTGGTTTTGAAAAATGTCGACAACCTAACTTTCTAAACTTATGAACTCGAGATTCAAAAAGTTGATGGCAAAAAATACATGAGCTGAGTTGCACTGCAGTTGGAAAGGTGTTAAAGAGGAAACAATGCAGCAATAAATGTTAAAAAAAAAAAAAAAATAATTTAAAACGGTCAATAGTTTATGCTAGTGATAGATATACAAGTAACAAGAATCAGTAAATGTTTATAGACAGATGTAAAACATTTATAGAAGTTTACTTTTGTTTGTTTGTTTCTATAATTACCTAAAGTTTAATTAGTAAAACAAGACATGCTGCTGTGTTTAACACGGTATGTTTGAGGTACCATTTGATGCTGTTTGTTTATCACAACACCATTTGGTCAACTGCTGTTTTAAGTTTACTATTTGCTAGTTTAGGCTCTAGCATTTAAACCGGCCAAATCCCACTTAAATATTTTATGTTCAAACTGGCCAAATCCAGCTTCTCACACCAACCCTGCAATATCATTCTAAAAATAAACTATCACAAAATTGAAATCTAAAAGCTACAAGATAATGTGTGATAAATTCAGAACAATGTGAATAAATAAGCATCACATTTAACAAAATAATCTGAATCCTATAGTTAAATCATCCTACCCTAAGATGATTGTTATAGAATCAAAACACTGAATATTTCCTCCAAGGATCAACAAGTATTTTTTTCTCACTTTATTCAGCTTAGAGACATTCTTCAACCTTACAAAAGGTATGTAAATTTAGAATATGAAAATAAATCTCAAGCATAAATTTGTCTATAGGAAAACTTCCATTATCTCTCTCACACACATATATAATCATAATCCACAGTGAAAGTAATACTATTAAATCGTTTGGTCAAGATTCTTTTAAAATATTTCTTTTATATATGTCCAAATTGGCTGCATCTACCAACTGTTTTTTGTATATAAGTTGCAAATTATCTACAATATATACATAATTCATTCACAATCAGATAGCTATTATGTTAGTTAAAAAATAATTTCAGCACGATTCTCCTTCCATTTGAATGAAAGAATTAAGCTTATAAGCATATTGCTTTATAAGCTTTACTAAAGCTGCCAAGAAGTGATGAAGATAGAAAATATTCATTGGAAAGTTGCTGCAATTAACTGCTGGGCTTCTTTCTGGTGTTCTGTAGCAATTCCAACAGCTGCAGATGCTAATGTTCCTCTCCCAACATAATTCAACTGTAGAAAAGAAATCAGAAATGGAGATTAACCTTTTCATTACTGTATTTATTTTGAGATGCTCTGTGTTTCTTTCAATTACTTTAAATATAACAAAGAATTTAGTAAAATAACATCATTCGGCTAGTGTTAGGAACATAAATTGTGGCTAAGGTTTGGAAGATTTTAATTCAAAACATTTGTACTCTGAGCCAGAGCTGGTTTCAGCAAGGTTGGTAACAAAAACGTTAATATTTTGTTTCAGTAATATAACTAATTGTATACAGTTTTTATTGAAACAGTATCTGAAACCTTTATTGGTTAAATGAGGTCCTACGATGATCGTCTTCTTTATCCTTTAATCCAACTTTGTTGTTCCTTCATGATCTGTCACTTTTCTGTCTTTATCAAGGAAATATCTATATTTAATTCTTTTACTCTGTATCTTTTAGATTCA
Organism: Octopus bimaculoides; assembly: GCF_046866305.1. Taxonomy (NCBI): domain Eukaryota; kingdom Metazoa; phylum Mollusca; class Cephalopoda; order Octopoda; family Octopodidae; genus Octopus; species Octopus bimaculoides. The sequence continues at coordinate 43,725,317 of NC_142931.1, read as the reverse complement.
ATATTTCTAACCATTACTGTATGCTCCAATAAGACTATCTGCTCATATTTAATAAGCCAGAAATACAAATACTACTAATTTCAAGATGCAATGAATGCTGTATATGATAATGTTCCTAATTAAGCTGAGATTACGTTTCAATTTCTTTGCACTACCAATGTGTTCCTTATCTTTTTGGCTCTAAAAAAAATAGAACCATTTATAGTAAAACAAAAACTATTACAAGATACTAACTCTATACTCAAAAAAACTGCTTCCCTACTTGACAACTTGTTTCAAGATATTTTTTTCTTCTTTTAAGGACTTTCATATTGATTTCAAACTTTGGCACAAGGCCAGCAATTTCTGAGGAGGAGGTCAGTCGATTAAATTGACCTGAGTGTTCAACTGGTACTTATTTCATTCACCTCACTAGGTTGAAAGGCAAAATCAACCTTGGTAGAATTTGAACTCAAAACCTAGACATGAAATATTCTTTTCTACTCCAGGCACAAAGCCCGAAACTTTGGGGGAAGGGGCCAGTCGACTAGATAGACCTCAGTATGCATCTGGTACTTTATCAACCCCCAAAAGGATGAAACACAAAATTGACCTCGGCAGAATTTGAACTCTTTCGCCTGGTGTGCTAATGTTTCTGCCAGCTTGCCTCCTATGAAATATTGCTAAGCATTTTGCTTTGTGTGCTAATGATCCTGCCAGCATGCTGCCCTACTGGACTATTTTCTATTAACATTATGAAAATCATGCCAAATGCTTAAACTTCCTTTTCAAGGTCCACAAGTAATGAGTGTATATAAGAGGATGTATTTCCTATCATTTTAAGAAAATATATATATATATATATATATATATATATACATACACACTCACCTAGTCCATATATTCCCACATTAAAGACTTTAATTCTTAGTCTATAATTCTGCTATATCCACTCTAAATTGGTTTTGTCAATTCTGAAAAACCACTATGCTATTCAGAAGTTGTTTCTAACCTTCTAGACAAAATCCATAGCATTTACTTCATTTTTTGCATTACCTGTGTTGATTCTCTTTCTCTCTCTCTTTGAGGACAGTTTTCTCTGTCGTTCAGTTAATGCATAATTCAATTATCAATCTTAGTTCCTGTTCTTGATGAATATTTCTCTATTGTAAACTATTAGAGGGCCAATAAGGAAGGTTAATTGTTTTACTTCCCATGACGATGGAAATTCTTGAAGTTGTCTCCCTTTTTCAACTGGAGGGAGTTATTTAATCCCTAAAAAAATTTTTTTTTTCCTTACTAAACTTTTACTGCAATTATTTCTGGTGCTTAGTCTCCTTGAAATGAGATTCTTTTTCATTAATTTATTATAATTAGCTTGAAATTTGACCAGTAGTTGAAGACCTGAATGAAGGTGGAAAAAGCTCAACTCAATGCAATTTTTAAGGTAAGCAGAAAGGTTTGAGAAAAGCAAGGTGGGGAAATATGGATCTAATAACCATTGATATATGAGCCAACAAAAGAGTTTCTATAGCTACTCAACCTGTGAGAAATAACTGCCAAATCTTACTCAAATCCTGTCTCCTGATTAACCCTTTTGTTGAAAATGCAATGCCCTTGTTGCAGTTAATTTTGAAAATAAGACTAGCAAAAGAACTTTAAGTTTGTTCGAAACATAAATGGAATTCTATGTTAGATCACTTTAAAACATATCATAGACCCAAAGATGTTTAAAAGTAAAGAAGAAAAGACAGATAAACTGCTTATTCTGTTTTACATGGTTTGGACAGAAGGAAAAGCAACCCCATGAATATTTTTCAGGATAACTTCCACCTACCAGAGATGTAGACTGAATAACTGCAATAGTTTATTCTGATAAAGGCCCAGATGATGGATTACAGTCTATACCCCAACAACAAGAATGGTCCCTTTTTTTTTTTTTTTTTTGAGAGCCTATCACAGCTTCTGTCTACCAAATTTCAATTATAAATTTATTGTAGGAGACACTTGCTGAAGGGGTTGTGCAGTGAACCTGAAACAACAGTTGCAAAGTGAACTTTTTTTTAATCAGTCATATTTGCATTCATAGATTAAGCATGGAATATAAGATGAGGTGGTCCTGATTGGAACGCCTTTCATAGTAGGTCTATTCAATTAGTTGACCTGGCTGAAATAACTACTCATCTAATCACTCGGCTAATTTGGCTCTTTAATTAGAGGTAAAAGGTTTATGGGTTTTATAAGAATATAAATTACTTGAACATCAATATCTTGTTCTTATTGACCAAAGGAAAATGAAGAAACACTCTCGGAGTGGTTGGCGTTAGGAAGGGCATCCAGCTGTAGAAACACTGCCAAATCAGATTGGAGCCTGGTGTCGCCTCCTGGTCCACCAGTCCTCGGTCAAATTGTCCAACCCATGCTAGCATGGAAAGCAGACGTTAAACGATGATGATGATGATGATAGCATTTGAAAACTAGTATCCAACAGCTTCATAATAATGATTACTTAGACAAATGCTTAAAGTAAAGATCACATCTCTTATAGTGAGTATTGAAAGAAAAAAAAATAAAGTGTAGTTTTCCTTCCTCTTCTGTGGCCTTATATTATCATCAGTAACAATGCAATTTCATTCAAAATTAAGAACTGGAAACAATTCTAGTGTGTTGTGTTATGAAGAGCAAATCAGAATAGAATTCCCCATAATTGCAGACCACCTTGTGAAAATTACAGACTTGACTGTGTCTTTGCATAGTAATTACAGAAGGAAGTTCCTCTTAAGTAGGAGCAGTTATTAATAAAGAGTAATAAATGATACACATTTGTAGTTTGATTCTAAAAGCAAAACTTCAGAATAATTTTGCTCAGTAAACAGGAAGTGCCTAAAATTAAACTTTTCCTGTTTTGTAATTTTAGATTTTTTTTTTGTTTGTTTTTTTATAGAGTGGTAGATTGGTCAAATCATTAGTCTTGGACAACACATCTCATGATATTTAGTTCCTGCTATTTATGTCCTGTGTTCAAATCATACTCAGGTCAGCTTTGTTATTCATCCTTTCAGGGTTGAGAAAACACTCTCCCCTTATAAATTGGGTTTGTTACATGCTACTAGGTTGGTGGAGTTGCCCCTCTCTGTTCTGCACTCCTGCTCTATGGGACTGGGATCATCCCAGGTTAGCGGTCCCAGAAGCATTATTGTATGTAGGGCCGACCGGGTCCACCAGTAAGCCCCCTTTGATGGCAGTCCCATGCCACCTCTCTGTATCCTCCAAAGTGACATTGAGCCTTTGGATGGTTAGGGACATGCAAGCGTCCGTTCTGATGTGCAGTTTGGTTACTTCTGGTCAGTGCCATAACAAGTTGAGGGTTCTTCTGGGGTGGAAGAATTATTACAGCATCAGAAAAAATGCTTTGTGGTATTTGTTCCAGCTCTTTACATTCTGAGTTCAAATCCTGCTAGGGCCAACATTGCCTTTCATCCCCACTGAGTTGATAAAATATTAGTCATGTATTCGGGTCAATGTAATTGACTAATCTAGTTTTAAGTTTGTCTGAAGCCTTTTTATTTCCATTAGTCTGCTAATGCCTTTCAGAAATGAGCAAGCATTCCAATATCACATTCCAACTTTGACTGATTTCTCTCATTAAAAAAAAACTCCATTAAACTGCTGTTGACGTCATTCTTTTTGCTGACTTCAACACTAGCATAGGTAGAAAATACAGACCTTATTTATTGCTTTATTCTCTCAGATGAAGAGCTTCCTAAAAATGCAACAACAACAATCCAAGAGAGCTTCTCCACAGCTGCTTAATCTGTGAGAAGTAGCAGCCAAATTTTCCTCAAATAATACTATCTTATTATTAAACGCAAAAAAGAAGATACATTTGGCAATATAGACTTGAAAATACAAAAGGATTGGATAGTGATGGCTGACACGCAGGGCCAAGGTTTGGCTTGGCCTAAGTAACAACTACAACTCTGTGACTACCTTTCTTGGTTATGTAATATTGTCTGAATGTACAAGTGTCAAACACCAAAAAAGTAACAGTAGTACTGACTGTGTTAAGGGAGAAAACATCCAAAGGAGCAAAAACAGTTTGTTAGCCAAGCTAACAAGGAAGTTTGTATGGGTAGCTTAACCTGCTAGAAATAGCAGCCAAATTTCTTTAAATCATATTTTTTACAGAAGGACACATTAAATAACATAGTTTGATATATAAATAGATGGTTTGATCATGGGTTGCTATGCAACTAAGCAACAACAACAATTTGAAAGATAAATTGAAACAAATAGCAATCTATTTTCAAATCTTAAATAGGATAAACTCAGTTATGTGTCTTTAAAGGATAACCATTGGGTTCTGGGTTTGATTTCAGAGTTTGCCTTCTAGCATAAGCTGAGGCTGACCAGTCTTGTCAGTGGATTTGGTAGATGGAAACTGAAAGAAGCCCATCATATACATGTGTGTTTATTACTGTATCCTTGCCTTGACATTGCATGACAATATAAACAAGTGTCAATGTCGTGCAAACAGTATCCAATCTTCCATGACAACATGTCTGGTCATGGGTGAATATTACCTTACTTGGAAACAGGTGAGAGTCAAGAATAGGAAAGGTAGCTGGCTGGAGAAAATCTGCCTCAACAAATTCTGTCCAACTCCTGTAAGCAGGGAAAAGTGGATGTTAAGATGATGATATTACAGGTATTTGAAGATAACTTACTTTACAGGCTAAAAGATTCTGAAATCTTGGTGCTACAAAACTCCAAGGTCCCATATTTCGATGTTCTTCTTGACTCCAAATAAACTCTGCAAAGTAGAAAACAAAAAAAACTAAAGCAAGTGTATTCTTAATATGCTTGAAATGTGAAGATAAACATCAATCCTGAAGGAATGTATGTGACGCTATTAATAAGTAATCTTAGCATTTATATCAAGTCAGTCATAGCTGCCTTTATTGAAAGATAAATATAAATGACCTAAAAAAGAATCTAACATGAATTCTACATGCACAGCAGCTGTGTGGTAAGTAGCTTGCTTACCAACCACATGGTTCCGGGTTCAGTCCTGCTGCATGGCACCTTAGGCAAGTGCCTTCTACTATAGCCTTGGGCTGAACTTGGTAGATGGAAACTGAAAGAAGTCCATCATATATTTATTTATATATATATATATATATATATGTGTGTTTCTGTGTCTGTGTTAGTCCCTGCCCACCATCGCTTGACAACCGATGCTGGTGTGTTTACATTCTCGTAACTTAGCAGTTCGGCAAAAGAGACCGGTTGAATAAGTCCTGGGATCAATTTGTTCGACTAAAGGTGGTGCTCCAGCATGGCTGCAATCAAATGATTGAAACAAATAAAAGTAAAAGAGTAAAATGGATAGGAGTATTACCACACTCAGTTTAAAAACCAAGAGTTGCAAGTTCTCAAATACAGCTGCAACACATTGGTAGGATATCTACAAGGATATCATGGTTTCTTAAAAGTACAATTTAAAGCTTTAGGTAATCTTTAAGCCTTTAGCATTCATCTTTCTTTGTCAAAAGTAATGCTTATTTGTTCACATTGTTTTGAATTAATCATGCATTATTTCATAGTTTCAAGATTTCAATGATGTGATGGTTTTAGTTTTAGAATGACATTGTAGAGTAGGTTTGAGAGGTTGGATTTAGTTAGTTTTAACATAAAACAAGTAGAATATTTGGGCCAGATATGGCAGGATTAAATGCTCATCATCCTTCAACCAACCTATGGTTGGTTGGAATTCCATTGATAATCCCTTTCGACACTACATGGGCCGGCATTGCTGCATTAAATGCTAAAAGGTTAATCCTATCTGAGTGTTATTCACAATTTTGTTATAAACAAATACAATTAATAAAATAATATATGCAACAGATTTCTATACATTTTCTAATTATTTAACTTTAAAACAGACTTTTGATGAAGTTCCTTGCAAAAGATTTTACCAGCAATCTTTTGTTTGACTTTTAGTGCACCAAAAAGTCAAAAAGACTGAGAATTACTGTATTATGCAATACATTTAATCTCGCACAGTCTTGATGGGACAGAAACGATAATGATATTTTTTTTAGAGTAAGTTCCGAGGAAGACAGAGTAGATTAAATTGACCTTACCATTTACTGGGCTTCATTTGAGCCATTGAGAGAGCCTTGGCCTGCTAAAAATGGTAGTCAAATCTCATCTTGTTATTTTTATTGTGTATTGTGTAATGTAGTCTTGGATACAAGGTATCTGGGGAAAATGGGATGGTCAAGGCTAGAACACCTTTCTTTGTAGGTCAGCACATTTCAAGAATCCATCTGGTCATTTTTTCCAGTTTGATTTTCCACATCACATTGTAACAGAAACAATTGATAATCAATTTGGTGGTATTTTATATAAACTTGGGGATGTGTTATATCAACTTGATGGCAATTTATATCAACTTGAAGATGATCTGAATCAACTTAGAAGTAATTTATATCAACCAAAAGAAAAAAAGATGTAGTTGCCACTTTTGTTAGTATTCTATTCAATTACAAAACCAAAATTATGAAAGAAAGCAATGTTATACCTTTTGCTTTGGGATATTTCTTAATTTCCTTTAATAAGTCTGCAACAGGGAATGGACAAAGGCTCTGGAATAAAATATAATAAAAAGAAGGATAAAGCATAAACAAAGAATTTTAATACCAGTACCCAGTCCTTCAATTGGATGCTCTAAGTGGAGTTTACACTTTGCTGCAAACATCCAAACTAGAACCCTATTACCTCTCAGCAATGCTTTCCATAAAAACATTTGTTTATGGGCAGGTGTTTATGATGAGCATTACCTGCATCAAAATCTCCCAAGTCAAGGGGAGATGCAAAGATCACATTCACAGTCTCCACCACTGATTAACTTAATAATCCTTCCTACTTTCAGCAAAAAGCCCGAAAATTTTGGTGCGAGGAGGTAAGTTGATTACATTAACCTCAGTGCATAATTAGTACTTATTTTATTGACTCCCAAAACGATGGAAGACAAGGCCAATCTTGGTGGAATTTGTACTCAGAATGTATAGATGGATGAAATGCCACTAAGCATTTTGTTCGGCATGCTAATGAATCTGCCAGTTTGCTGCAGTGACTAACTTCTTTTTTTTTTTCAATAACAACAACAACAGCAACAGCAACAGCAACAGCAACAACAACAACAATAGTAGTAGTAGTAGTAGTAGTAATAATAATAATCCTTTCTACAATTGGCACAAGGCCTGAAATTTTGGTGAGTGGGGATAGTTGATTAAATCGGCCCCAGTACTGCACTGGTACTTACTTAAAGAAGCCTGATTGGATGAAAGGCAAAGTTGACCTTGGTACACTGTCTCCTCATTTGGTTTCCTTTAAAGGGGAAGCTTATTTGTCATAAGGTCTAGTATAATATTTAGGAATTCAGCTATTGCTATGTTGGAGGTGATAGTTGTTTTAGTCAAACTCCTTGCATATGCAGATCCTTTCTAAATGCATTCAGCTGACTCTGCTCTGTCATAACTTCTTGTGGAGATATCAATCAACAGAACTGACTCATTTTTTACCTAGATGAGCATTTCTCTTAGATCGGTTTCCATCAACTGACTTTAAAAATGTCAGAACATCAAGGAATTAACTCCCTTACAAAGAAAATTTAATCTTAGTGAAGTTGCTTCACTTTTATCCCAGTAGTGCCTTTGCTAACAGACAGAACCACATTGTCTAAATGGCATGCCTATGAAAAATTACCCTGAGTCTTTTCAGTAGTGTTGGTCACATGATGAGCCTTGTCTCATATGGCCCATTTCTTGAGAAAGGTTGCTAGTGCCCACTTTAAATTAATATCTAAGTGGCTGATTATCTCACAGATGTGTGTACCCATAATGTAATTCTCAAGGCAAGATTGGCCTAACATAATATATGAAAAAAGATGGAACTTTGAATTAAAAGTACAATTCATCTGAAAGGCTTCCACAAAGATTCTCAGTCAAAAGACTTGAGTCAACCTTAATCTGCTATAGTAAAGACATCTACCCAAGGTGTTGTGCAATGGACTGAACCCAGAACCATGTGTTTGCCAAGTGAGCTTCTAAACCACACAACCATGCTTACATGTATGTGTTTGGAAGTATCAGTTATTTCTCCCAGATGGATATATGGTAACAAACTGTAGCTGAGGGTGCTACAGTGTACAATGATGATACTGAAAGATCTCCATAGACAATGGACCACATTTTGTGAAACTCATACAACATGCTATAAGGACAATCTGGTCAGAATTAGTGCAGCTCAGGAAACTCACAAAAGTTTTAGAACAGCCAAGAGTAGCTAGAAAAGTTTTATTAAAGTGCAGAGTATGTAATATACATGTAATATCCCATAATTTATTTGTTTGCCAAGAGGAGTAAAAATACACTACAATAGTTAGCACTGTTGGCTAACAAAACAATTGGCAATTATCCAGTGTCACACTGTTGACATTAAATTACCTCGTGCTTCCTACATACATCTAGGACAATTAATATTTAAATGTTCTTGTAAGAGATAGAGCAAAAAGCTAGTGATAGACTACAAACTGTCACTCTGTCAACTTAGCTAATCCTGACTCTAAAGTAAACAGCAGGAGAAATTAGTGATGATCTACATTAATAAATGGTAAATACACATACGTCAAAAGTGGAATAAATTGGTTTGCTGAGTGGAAGAGGAAAATCAAATGTTTCAGCTAAGATACTTCATCAGAAGATCCTGCTTGGAACATTAAACTTTTCCTCTTTTTCATGATAAACCAATTTATTCCATTTTTAAATAGTTTGTAGTCATGACTGTAACTGGTAGTACTAATTCTCCAGTAAATATTAAATGAATACTAATTCTTCCATGAGCATGGAATTAAGAGTGTATTTTGTTCCCCAAATAACTATAAAATTCTTCAGAAGGTCTCCTGTTATTGAATGTATTGTTGTGGGTTTTATTTCTACAGATTGTTATCGTAATCATCATTTTCATGTTTGCATGGGTCAGATGAAAATCAATGAGGCAGATTTTCTGTAGTTGGATACCCTTCCTGTCACCAACCCTCACCTGTTTCTAAGTAAGTTTATATATCCCCCATCATTAGATATGTTTTCATGGAAGATTGGAAGTGAAGAACACTGCTTGTATGACAGTGACACTCATTTACAGCCATCACAAGAAATGAAGGCACACACACACACACACACACACACACACACACACACACAAGGCTTCTTTCAGTTTCTGTCAACCAAATCCATTCACAAGGCTTTGGTCAACTTCAGGCTATAGTAGAAGATACTTGCCCAAGGTGCCATGTAGTGGGAGAGAACCTGAGACCATGTAACCGAGAAGCAAACTTTTTACCACATAGCCAAGTCTGTACCTAAATATTCAGAATATAAAAGTTCAGAAAAGAAGAAATAAACTCTTACTTACTTCAAGTCTAATAATGGCTACATTGTGACTGTTTGAAGCATCTCTTTGTTTGTTTAATGCATAGAAATGTTTGCCAGAACAAAACACTAATCTAGTAACAGACTCTGGGTTAACTTTGTTGTCTCCTAGGACAGGCTGGTAGCAAGTTCCAGGTGCCATATCAAGTAAAGAAGACGCTGCACTAGAAAGTCTCAGCAAAGTTTTTGGTGCTGCAACTATCAAGGGTTTGCGGTAATTTCTCACCATCTGCAATGAAATATGTTAATTTACTTGAAAAATATATTAGAAATGCAAGACTGAAAAACAGAAGATAGATTTTATGGAGAGACTAGGCTCCATAAACCGCAATGAAATTCTAAGAATGACCAATCATTGTGTAGTGTGTGCTACAGCTAACTGTGAAACTTGTTTATAAACTTATTTTAGTTTCATTCTGTCAACATTAAAATATGCAACATTTCCAGAAATTTGACTTTTATTTCCAATAAAAAAACCTCCAAACCACAATTGTCAATAGAATGAATAGTAAAATATGGTCTAATAGTTAACTCATGTCAACTATATAATACTGATATGTTACATAGGCTGCCCCTTAAAACATATTTAGAAACAAAGCAAAATTTAGAATTACTTGAAGTGAAAAATCAATCAATTAATCAATCATTATCAATTGTTATTATCATTATCCTTGCTGGTATGGGTTAAATAGTTAAACAGGATCTAACAGATTGGATGATCACATCTTGCTACAATATTTCAAATTTAGCAATTTCTATACTCATATGCCCACTGTATGCCAAACACTTTACAGAGTGAAATGGGTGCTTTTTTTATGGCATCAACACTAGAAATATTACTTCATAACTCACAAGACTAAAAAACCTCCATAACTGTGAGGGAGAACAGGAGAGAGTATGGTGTTAGCAATGTTAAACCACCAAACTTTGTTTACAAAGGACAGCATTCTTCACCCTATACAATGTCATCTGGTGTACCGCAGGGATCTGCTCTTGGTCCTCTTTTGTTTGTTGCATACTTTAATGACAGAGATGCCAACTTAAAGAATGCCACAACACTGAAATATGCAGATGACATTAAGCTGTACTTTGAGATAAAAAGGACAGATCCTGAACTCTATAGATCTTTCCTGCAATTGGAACTGGACACAATACAACAATTGATTGTGGACTGGCAACTCAAGCTGGCTGTGGACATGCGTACCACCATGCATTTTGGGAGGAAAAACCCAGCATCCACATACTCTCTCCACAATACTAATATCAAGAAACCTTCTTGTGAATGTGACCTGGGCATTACTGTCAGCAGGGATTTGCACTGGACAAAGCACTTCTCTAAAACTGTCAAGAAGGATGAGGGTGTCTTGGCATGACTCAGCAAGACCTTTGTCAGCCGTTCTCCAGCTATGTATTTAAGGCTGTATATGGCTATGGCGTGGCCACACTTGAAATTTGCATCACCAGTCTGGAATCCCTATCTTGCTCAGGACATTGACCTTCTGGAAACTGTTCAGAGATGTGCAACCAAGCCAATACCCTCTGTCAGGCATACTCTGAATGCTTTGCTTCCCTGGGCATAGATACATTGAAGCTCAGACACCTGGCAACTGACTTGGTAAACACCCACAAAATTATTAACCGTCATGCCAACAACCCTTTGAGCACCTTTTTGAGCTCCATGTGTCTAACACACAAGGGTACGCCTACAAAATCAGAATACAGCACAGCTCACCTGACTTTCGGAAACATTTTTTCATGTTCAAAGTTGCTGAAGCATGGAACAAACGACCTGCATCAGTTGTTAGTTGTTGAAACATCACATCTTTTAAAACCTCCATGCTTCCTGAAATTTCTCAATACTACACCTGATACCCCCCCTCCATATACATGCACACATGTATATCATGACTCATACATTGTTCACTTTCCTGACTTGTGTACATAATTCTATGTACTGTACATGCACCTTTGATGAGCTGTAGTGCACCTGAGCATTATACACAATAATTTCATTATTATTATTATTGAGTGAGAGAGTAGTGCATGCCATCAAAGTGACACTAGGGTGCAATATATGAAGCCCAGTATACCCATCATGACTACCCATCTGATAAGGGTACACCAGGCACATGCATCACAACCATATGTGTGCGACATGAAAATCTCATATCAAAGTAAAAAGTGCATGACTTTGCAGGTGGGGTCCAGTTAGAATTTTCTTCAGGTTGAGTAGCCCATCCCGTGCAAACGGTTCCTGAATAAGAGTTGTTTAAGGATGTTGAAGGAAACACCCATGTTTCCAAAGGTGAATTATTCAAACTCCAAAGAATTCCTCTCAACACATGGCTATGATGCTCCCCAACTACTTCTGCTCGTTCTCAGAGATGCACATGTCGTTAGCCACTAAGAGACATGCTGAACAGGGTTAAGGTCAAACAACTGACAAGAAAATCTGTGGTATTGAGCAGAATATTATTATATCAGTGATTAAGTCTTGCTAATTTCTAATATTTAATTGGATTTTAGCCCTTCAAATGTTATCCAATGGATAACAGAGGTGCACATGATGATGCTAGTGCTAATAAACATAAACCATTATGTATGCTTCAAAAGGAGGAATTTATAACAGAATTAGTCAAATCAATTGCATGTGATGTAAAGAAACAAAATGAGCAGATTTTAAGGTTTTTTTTTACTAAAAATAGAAGAAAAGTTTAAAGTTTTGGAAAGCACTGAAAAGCGTCAGGATTAATGAATTTGACCATCCTTATTGATAATTGCAGCTAACTAACAAAAAGAAATCCAATAAATTTTGTGCCTTTAACAATCAAAACACTACAGAGAAGTGATGATAATAGTCTTGAACGCTGAGCTTAAAATTTATAAGAAATAAAATAAATGTTTTGAAATATGTATATTATGTATATAGATCCATTGGCTGAAATCTGTCAATTTCTTACTATATTTCTTTTTTTTTTTTTTTACAAAGTAAAATGAAATCTGAAAGTTCAAGGGAGGTCACTCTCTATGAATCATACAGCCTTTTTCAAAATATTAATTAATCCAACACACGTAAACGAAGATTTTTTTTTTTATATGTCTGACTATAAGAGTTAAGATTTCAATTATCAATAGAATTTTTTTTTCACAAGTTTGACCAACTAGTTTTAAGATTTCAATTATCGACAATAGAATTTTTTCATCTATTCCTGTTCCCTTCAAAGAAACTGTTACAAAAGCATATAGTCTTAAATCTTGAAACAAGCTACCTTACAGTAAAAATTAGATGGCCATAGGCAAAACATCAATTGAAAGAAATTTGGGATTACCCAAAACAATAATAACAATCAGGATAGATATGAAACCTAATGATTTCTCAGATTACAGTCATATTCAGTTTAATGTCAGTTGTTGATTTATCAGAATATCACTTAAAATTATAACCAAACTTTCCTAATAAACAAACAACTGATATGAGACCAAAGTGGAATCACTGTCGCCACTTTGGACTAAAATAGATTTTGCCACACTAGAGGGTATTCTGTTGCTTTAATAAGCCAGTGTGAGTATCTATAGAAATATCTTATTGATGATATGGCACTGTTAAACATGTCTATAACCTCATAATCTTAATAAACTTACCTGTCTGCGGAGCAGGTGAAAATACTGACCAGATGTTGTGGGATGAACTATTTCCATATTAACATGGTCACTATCAATAGCATCCTCCTTGCTATCACAAAGCTACATAATAAAATAACAAAAGAGAAAAATAATTATATTTAAATGATAATAAAAAAATTGATGAAGCTTAAGCAAGATAGAGAAAAAAAATCAAAGCTTAAGCAAAATTTTAAAAAATAGTTTTCTTAATTCTTTAAATATTTTCTTTCATGAATGTTATTGATAAGACAGCTGATTGGATAAGATATTTGATGGGATGATGACAGAATCTGAATCATTTAAATGGTTCAGATTCTGCCATCATCTTCATTTAACATCCATTTTCCACACTGGTATAGGTTGGACAGTTTGACAAGATACATCTCGCTACAAGGCACTAGTGTCAGCTTTAGTATGATTTCTACACCCGGATACCCTTCCTAACTCTATAATCACCTTACATATGTATTGGGTGCTTTTAGCTTGTATTGTGTCTGTAACAAAGAAATTTAGCTCTTGAAAGATTTGATTTACTAGGCTGTAAATAAGTATGAGAGAGTAAGAAGAGCTATAAATTTGGTAAGTCCCTTATTGTTCACAATTCTAAGTTCAATCCCTTCCGTGAGTGTGGAAAATTGACTCTAGTACTAAATTTCTAAGCTCTGGGTTCTAACTCAAGTTGCAAGTGAGGATGAATTTGCAACAGTTCATTTCACATTCAACTCATCGCATACAGGTATCCACTAGGTGGGAATCTTCAATCATGGTAGATAACTAACAATGTTTGATTGTACAATTTCAAAAAATTAAGTGATAGAAAACCAGGTAAATGCTAACTGAGCGAGGCCACAGGCTATCTGTTGAAATTAGCTTAACTGACATAGTCAAAAAAAGATATATATATATATATGGCTGAGAAGCCTGAAGATTTGACAAACAAATATGAAAATATGACTGACACAGAAAAAATATGAAATATAATTTATAAAAGATAGCTATTGACTTATATATATATATATATATATATATAAATATATATATATATATATATATATATATAAATATATATATATATATATATAAATATATAAATATATATATATATATATATATATATATAAATATATATATATATATATATAAATATATATATATATATAAATATATATATATATATAAATATATATATATATATATAAATATATATATATATATAAATATATATATATATATAAATATATATATATATATAAATATATATATATATATATATATATATATATATATATATATATATATATATATATATATATATATATATATATATATATATATATGTATGTATGTATATAAAAAACACTACAGTAGTAATACTAATGATATTAACAGTGAGGCTAAGTGTCAAACTAGCATTTACTGTAAAATTAATAACCATAATAATTAACACAACTTCTTTTCTCATTGTAGTCATTAACACTGTCTGACTAATGAACTAGGTATTTTACCTGTAAGAATCGTTCAATACGGCATGAAGAATGTTCGGGTCCAGCACCATCAAAACCATGTGGAAGTAACATCACCAAGCCACTCTGAAGTAGCCATTTTGCTGAAGAAGACATACATAGATTCAAGAACATTCTGATAGGAAACAAAAAAAATAATGTAATCTGGAATTTTCTAAACTATGAATTAAACAAATGTAAAATTGTTTAGACTTAAATTCAATTATTTTGCTGAGTTTACATCCCAATACTGCTTAAGAAAAACTTAGAAATAACTACGTTATAAATAGATAGAAATGTTAGCAGAACAGCTGAGTTACAGGGACTATATCATTAAACATCACTCATAGCTAACTTGAAGCTACACACCAACTAACACTGCTTTTCATGTGTGGGTAAGACAAATAATTCTACTGCACTTAAGTCAAAACCTTCATTTAGCCAGGAAGGGCAGGCAGTTTTTATCTGTTTAGCGGCCTAGGCAAAAGAGATCATGTATGGATGAGACT
Source organism: Octopus bimaculoides (assembly GCF_046866305.1). NCBI lineage: Eukaryota > Metazoa > Mollusca > Cephalopoda > Octopoda > Octopodidae > Octopus > Octopus bimaculoides. The sequence continues at coordinate 43,710,167 of NC_142931.1, read as the reverse complement.
GAAAGGGCTTAAGATAGGCACTTTACCCTTTGGCTATAAATTCAACAACTTTTTCCAGCTTTACTTGAAAAAGAAAGTAAGGGTCTAGACTCTAGACCATTCAGGATTTTAGAAATGATTCAATGGGGCATGGTCAAAAATCTGTTGGGTACTACTGGTCTAGAGGGAAGTGCTGCCTCCTATAAAATTTGTTGAAAGGAGGATGAGAGTGCTAAGCATGGTCTGAGTGAGTAGGCCCTGTGATTATACAGTAGAACAGCTAAGGACAGGACACTCGCCTTAGTAGTCAGGGCGACAGTAATTTTTGTGGGATTTCCATGAGTAGCCCTCAGATTTCCCTCGTCTGGAGAATTTTTTCAATTTTTGTTTATTTCTCTTATTTAATTTTTTTTTAATGTAATCTCACCCTGTATCTTCGTGTACTGTTGCCAGTCTTTTTGTAAACCCCTGTGGTTATTGAAGCAAACACGTGTGGGTGAATGCGTGCACGCATGAGTGTAATGTTCATTGTAAATATGTTTCATTATGTGTGTGTACAACCAGTTTAACATAATATGAAAATACATTTTAATATGGAGAAAATTGTCTATATCAAACGAAAATAAATAAAAACCTAAAATATGTAAACTAATATACACCTCTATAAAAGCTACGACTCGATAGTTATAAAATTAATGTGCAGAACTAACTACAACTACAGAGATAACACGTCGTATGTTGAAATCGTGCTATAGCTATGGTAGTGATACTGCACAAGGGACGTAACTCTACCTTTCTCAATTTGTCGGTGAACGGTTGTTTAGCAGCTGGTCAACACTGAATGAATAGATCTATGAACAAAAGCAGTCTAGTTATGACTACCCGTTTTTTTTAAGGGTATACCTAAGAATACATTATCCAATGTGTCCTTTTTTTTTGAAAGCGGTAGGGTTCTGTATTATTTGAGAGAAATTTGGGCACTACTTTTAGAATGCATAGAGTGATTACAAAGGTTTCTTTTATTGACTCATCTAAGTCCACAGTTGAATGGATTAAATGAAAAGACATCCAGCTGAAATAACAATTGCTCTAAAATATACTCTCTTATAAATGCTAGAAAAGGAAAACGTATGAAATAAATATATAACAGATTTCTTAAAAAACAAAAAAACAAAATGGTATACTTACTTTCTCCACTAGTTACATATGTGTCAATAATAGGCTGTGCTCCATTAAAGAAATCACCAAATTGAGCTTCCCAAATAACAAGGTTTTTAGGATGCTCCAGACTCATGCCATATTCAAAACCAAGCACTGCTTCCTCTGATAGAACGCTGTTAGCTGCCTTTAAAAGCAAACAAAATTACAAATAAACAATACGATTGCTGCCACCAACAAAATTACAAGTTCTCAGTGGTTTCTGTACAAAATTCTGATACAAAACCGAGAAAAAATAAAAATTAAAAGAGGATTTTGTCAAAACTTCCAGTAAATTATTTTAGAATTTGTAGATGTTTATGCCAATAAGATGTTGAAAAGGTTACCAAGATATCAGCGGGATTCATTTTCTGTCACCAGCAATGCATTGTATTTATAGTCAGAACACCGAGACTTCAATAGTAGACTTTATCTACTTTACGTGGTTAAGAAGCCTACTATGTAACCACAGAGTTTTGGGTTCAGTCCCAAAGTGCAGCACCTTGAACATCTTCTACTATCGCCCCAAGCTGACTAATGCCTTGTGAATGAATTTGGTGTGTGTGTGTGTGTGTGCATGCATATAAACACGTACATACACACAGAGACACACATGTATATGCTTATATGTATGTCTTTGTGTTTGTGTTTGTCCCCCACCACTGCTTGAAAACCAGTGTCAGTTTGTTGTTTTGTTTTTTTTCACATCCCTGTAACTTAGTGGTGCAGCAGCAAAAGAAAAGTACCAGACTTCACAGAGACAGTCAGAGAGAGTGCCTTGTGATATTTAAGACTCTGCTGACGTAACCTTTGCTTTCCACCCTTTAAAGGACAAGCAAATGTAGCACCAAACTATAGCAGTAAATTGATGGAATTGTTAGAGCATCAGCCATGATGCCTAATTGTATATATTCTGGCACTTTCTCTCTAGAGATTCAAATCCTATTTTCGTATAATAATACTCTTTAAAAGAATTGTGCCATAGATACAAGAGCTTTAAAGACTAAACACTGTAATATCAAACTTATGACTATCTTTTACTAGACTATTCAAATTCACTAGCAAATGATTCAGGAGTTTCAGAAAGCTAAAGAAAAAATTTCTTCAGTGAGAAAATGTAGCCACTGCTGATGGATTCACTGGTTTCTGCACAAACATCATGCAGAAGTTCATCATGTGCAGATGTGTGTTTATATTTCATAAATGTCACTTGTAAATGAGTATGATGTAATAGCAAATCAAATACTATGCTTTTACAAATTGTTTTAGGTTCATATATAATCATGAGTAGACTGACTACCACCCTTGATACTCTAGAACATCCAGGATATGACAGCCTTGAGAGGAATGACCCTACCAGCATTTGGCTGGTACTCGTTTTAGCTGAATAAACAGAAGCAATGTAAAATTAAGTATTTTTCTCAAGGTCACAGTGTAATGCACTACTGAGCCTAGGAATTAAACCCAAGGCATTATGATCACAAGCCCAACACCCTAATTGCCATTTTTTAAAATACAACACTGGCTATTTTACTGGTTATCATTAACAAAGATATGGACACACAAGATATTCCTGGTATATACCTAGGTAACATGTAGGAAAAATACATAAAGATTAAGTAATGTTACCTACCTCAAAGCAACCAACCTGGTCAGATGATATATGGTTCAGTGGTATATAGATATCATCTGACTTTTGATCAACAATCATTGCATGACGATGACTAAAGGTTCCCCGGCCAACATCTTGTCCACTAATGCGAACATTAAAACCTACAGGATTAAATAATATACATGCCTTAAGACTAGAATATTGCAATTTGATACAGAAAATGTCAGTCATAGCTAACAAACTTTATAAGGATATTGAACCAAATGGAGTGACAATTCTTATTTCAGGGCCAGCATTGCATTGAGTCTCAAGTAAAGTTACTTAATTTTGAATAGCCTATTATATGTGTATGTATACATTTAATTGTGGGTTTTCTTCATTACTTTAGGTTTCATGCTTTATAATTTGCAACTTTCAAATTCTCTATTTATAAAATGGTGGTGACACTATCTCTGTTTTGGATTTGGTTACGTGATATTTCATGTAACTTCACATGATATTAAGTGGTGTACAATAAAGGCACGTGACTTAGTTGTTAGAGCATTGGGCTCACAATCACGAGGTAGTGATTTTGATTCCTGGGCCTGGCTGTGTTGTGTTCTTGAGCAAGACACTTTATTTCACATTGCTCCAGTTCACTCAGCAGTAGAAATGAGTTGCAACATCACTGGTGCCAAAGTAAAAGGTAGACTGTATGACGCATGTGTGCGAACAGCCATGCCACATGGCAGTGAAACATGGGCCATAACTGCTGAGGACATTTCAACAGTAAGCATTCTGTATCTGTTGAGGGCACCATGTCAAAAATGTAAACAGTTTTGCATGCAGTTTTTATTTTAAGATCAGTGCAAAGTTGTATGAAGGTAATTTTGTGTAGTCTCAAGTTAATTAAAGCTATCTTTTAAGATTACCCTAGTATACTTCTCTAAATAAATCAAACTGTTCTTAGCTAAAAACATTAAAATATCCAACTATATCCTGATTATAATGTGATCTCTGAAAATTATGAAATAAAATAGAATTTTGAATACCTTGGTACAGAAGAGAACCAATAGCCAAAGATTCAGCAGTTGCCCAGTCCAAGTCTATTCCAGCTTCAATTTGCTTTTTACGGCGATCAATATGTGTCTTTTGAATAGTCGGGTGGACATTCTGAAAGATAAAATATAGGTATTGATGTAGTAAAAAATACCATTAAATTAATTCTAACTCAAAATAATACACACTGGATTTCACTAGCAACATACATTACAATTTCCTCCCTATTGTTCTGGTATAGGTTAACAACTTATTGTACCTATATAAATTGTTTGTTCCTTTTTGAACTAATGGAAATTAGCATACCTTCTCTACATTTGGCTAGTTCAGCATTGCACTAAAACAATATAGTATTGTAATAAATTAGTAAATTTAACTAATCAAATATTAATATCTTGGTTACATTCTTTGATAGAATCTTTTAAGTTGAGTCTTTCATTTGTGTAAATGACACGACACGTTGAGAAGGAACCAGGCATCCAGCTGAGAAGCTAATGGTTTACATCATGTTACTGGCACTGTGTTCAGTCAATGATCAACATACTAATCAATAGGTGAGACTAACTTGAACTAAGAAGGTTGTAAAATTTACTGCCATAGTGACATTACTAGTGTTGTGAAAGTGACAAGGCAATCATTGACTTACATTGCAAATTCTAATTCAGGGCACAAGAAACATTTCTTATAATAGACCAGTCATATTCAAGAGTGAATGAGATGTTATCTCTTATGAACGTAAAATGCAGTCCTATCAATCTGATACACTGGTTTCTACACTGGTTTCATCCTCTGACTAATTTATGAAATGTATTTGTTCATAATGAGATACAAATCATTGGTTTCTTTTATTAATGCATCTTAAATGAGTAACATAATCATCATCACTAAATGTCTGCTTTCCATGTTGGCATGGGTTGGACAGGAGTTGGCATGCCAGAAGACTGCGCCAAGCTCTACTGTCTGCTTTGGCTTGGTTTCTAGGCTTGGATGCCCTTCTTAATGCCAACCACTTTACAGAGTGTACTTGGTGCTCTTACATAACATCAGCACCAGCAAGGTCGTTAATTAACTTGCAAGACAAAGATGCCTCAACTGAGCAGGGAATAGTATTGAGGAAGGTGGTTTTGTGCCAGGTGATGAGAGGTTACAGAATGATAGAGAGATAAAAGAAAAAGTGTCTTGCAGTAGAGGAGATACATGGTTACCCCATGTGCTAAATATTAAGTTATGGTAAAAAGGAAACCAGATTGAAGTAGGTATTAAAGAAACACATGCCAAACTGTCAAACCCTTCTAACTTAATTTTTCTTTCTTTTCTCCCACTATGCTTCATCTCACTTCCAAGGCCCTATACTGTGCACATGTTTTTCAATAGAACCCTTTCCAAAACTGCATCACTCTAGAACCATCTCCTCCCATTTGTATCATTATTACCTTATTCCTCTCTCACACAAATCATCTTCAATTCAAAATTAATATTAATGAGGTTAGTCTCCCTCACATAGTATTCCATTGGGTTCAGTCATGCTCTTCCTCCTTCTTTAGAGACTAATGAATAAAAAATGAATCAGTCAGTAAAAAAGTATGCGGAAAATAAATATGTGGCCACTTACTGTTGTCTCTGGAACAGTCACAGACTTGTCACCAATGAATTTCAGTACATCTACATCAACTCCAGTATCCCAGGAAGTAATGTTGTCAGAAGCTTGAACATAACCATCCCATTGTTTCAGCAGGTGGAATTGCTGTATTTCAGAGTAAAGAATTGGGAACATTAGTGAAGAATCATGCAAAGAATTTATCAAAACTTAATCTGGCAATTAGATCATCTATGAACAAATTTCTAAGTTTTGTTACATATTCTAGCTTCCTTATCAAATTTTTCACTTTTTTTTGTCCTATTTCAATTTACATTTTCCTGTTTTATATGCATTTTGCCATGTTGAGTAATTTAGATTTCAAAAATAGGCCATACATCTTGTAGAGCAAATTTGTTTTATAATTGTCTGAAATAATAATACTTGGTATTGATCAGATAGTCACCACCATCATTAATATTTTACATTTATTTATCCTCACTTGATGCATACACTAAAGAGAAAACTACCAATTTCTATTGTTATTTGAATTTTTTCATGATTGGTGGTGGTGATAATTTTACATCTGGATGTCTCTCATATTGTAATTTATATTTAAGGTTACAGCTCTTCTAGGTAAGATGTCTTTGCTAAAGTTGGCAGAATTTAGTCTTACTTAAAATTAAGTTCTTTACTTCTTTAAAATGCATATAGCTGGCCAACAAAGAAGCCAGTGTATAGTTGCTTAACCTGCCAGAATAGCAAACAAATTCCTCTCAGAAAATATCTTAGCTTCTTAAAGAAAGGACACAATGGATAATACAATCTTTCGTTTCTTTCTAATTGTTGGCGTTAGGAATGGCATCCAGCTGTAGAGAATCTGCCAAATCAGATTGGAGCCAGGTGTAGCTATCTGGTTTCACCAGTCTTCAGTCAAATCGTCCAACCCATGCTAGCATGGAAAGCGGATGTTAAACGATGATGATGATGTTTGTTCTTCTGTAGATTCAAGTTTTTCTAAAATTTAAATCCAGCAGACACTGCCAATTAGTTCTGCAATAGGTGTATATCTCTTATTCTCAAAACTATCAAAATGTCCTCCCCATCAAATACAGATGGATATTTCTAAGACCTTAAGGTTTTCTCAGTGTTTTCATTGTCTAGCGCTTCTCCACACACCTAACAGACCATGACCAACTCATTTTTCCAAATTTGATGGAAGGAAACCTCATAATTCAGTTTGAGCTTCTAAGTGCTATTCAATCTGCTAGAAATAGCAGTAAAATTCACATCAAATCACACCTCTGTTAGCATATTAAAATGAAAAAGGTCACATGGTATTTAAAAAATATGATTTAAGGCTTTAGAAAGCCCATACTAATGCTTCAGTGTCTTGAAAGATGTGTTATACACAAGTATGATTAATAAAACAAGGTAGTAAATAGTTTTTCTAGAAGTATTTTTTTTTAACTTTAAGGCATTTTTTAACCTTCCATGTATGGAAGTAATATTTTCTTTCACCTCCAGCACATTGCAAAGTCAAAAAGATTGAGAACCACTCCAATACATAATGTAATTTTGGATGCCATTTAAAAAGAATGCTTTTGATTATGGCTCTAATTAATCAGAGCTAAACTGGGGCTATCAGCAATATCCAGAGGTCTCTGTCAGTTGAGATTGACCTTTAACCTGCATCTGTATTTGCAGGGCCACGTAAATTTTCTGAAGAAAACTGGCAATTGCCCATGCAAACAACATTTTAATCAATATACAGGGTGTCCACAAAGTCTGGGTACATGGGAATTGACACATACTTTAAGAAATTATTTCTTATATTTAATTGTTTATGTTATGATTTTATTTACTCCATGTACCCACATGGAGATTAACACATACTTTAAGAAGTTATTATTTCTTATATTTAATTCTTTATGTCATGATTTTATTTACTCAACGTACCCAGACTTTGTGGACACCCTGTATAATGCAACAACTTTTACTCAGTTTATAACCAAGAAGCCTATGTTTACCTCAGGTATGTAGCTATCTGTTTTATTGAAGTTTTCAACCAGGACATTATTCCATTCTTGAACAAAGGATTTCAGTTCAGACTCAGTGCACAGATCTTGTTGCTGATTAAATAAAAATATACATAATAGTTATAATATGACATTTTTAGAAAATAGCAATGAAACCTCATTGTATTTACTCTACTAAATGTTGTTCTATTATTGCCATTAAATTTTCCCATCATGTAACTTTTCATTATTTCAGATATAGTATTTTTTCACATAAGCACAAGGCCTTGACTCTGTTGGGTGGATATAGCTGATTATATCGGCCTTGATACTTTATTTTACTGATGCATACCCATCAGAAGAATAATGAAGTTGATCTCTGAAAGATTTGAACTTAAAATATAAAAGGATGTAAATAAATACCACTAGGTATTTTGCCTGATGCTCAAATGCTTTTGCCAATCCAGTATAAGATTAGGATAGAACATCTAGATATAGAGGTTAGCAGTGAGTATGAAAATAAGGGGTCCTTGACCAAATGCTGACTGCCCTGGTGAAGATCTCTGTAGATGTTCCGACCCCTTTCACAGCAACACCAGAGTTACCAAAGGCCAAGTGACAAAACTCCTGCAGAGTAGCACAAAATTGGTTAAGTCAAATGTTGTGACTCAGCTAGACATTTGTGTCAGCCTCAACATTTGATCTTTTTAAGTAGAAGTAACTAACTGTACCAAAAAACATCACTCATCTTTTCTTGAGCCAGATGTCTTAAGTTGCTTTCTCTGCAGCTTCTGGCAATTTCTTTGAAAAGTATTTTATTTCTTTTTCATCTAGCTTAAACTCCTAAGCAACAAGTAAACCCTGGATCAAATAAATCCTTTAACAACTTCTCTACAAGAAGGCATGTTGCCTCCTATCCAGTATATAAGACTATCTTGCATATACAGTATGTTGTATATTTAATTTTTGTTCAATGATTTTATCTTTTATAGAATTTATTTAAAGTACCATATTTCCATGTTAGCTTTCTAAAAATATATATTACAAGAAAGATTATATATTTGTAACAGACCAGTGAACTAAATACTTTATAATATGTAATTTTATCTTTGTTCATTCTGAGTTTAAATCCCACTAAAGTTAATAGCAAAAATAACAGCAATATATCAGATTTAATTCAGTTGCTTACACTCTGCCTCCTCTGTAAAAATGAATCTTTCACAAGTTACAAAGAATAAATATTTAGCAAGGTGAGACACACATAAGAAAGAAGGAAACAAAGGACCACTGATGAGGTCACAGAAGTGTGACGAAAGAACTCTGGCCGAAATAAGATTAAGATTAAGATTAATGTAATATAAAGCTGAAAAAAAAAAAATTAACACCAAATATACAGTGCGTGTGTTTTTATTGGCTAAACTGGCAATATGACCATCCCCAAGTACAACAACAATAAATATTTATTTAAACTAGAAATATGAATCTTTCAGTGACAAAAAAAAAAAAAATCATATAAAATAACTTTAAGAAGCTGTAATAATTACTTTGGAGTAAATAACATTTACACATGATTCAGAACAAAATAAACATGCAAAGGAAGAGTTAATGTATTTTACCGTAAGTTGCTGAGCATACATATCAGGTATACTCATACGACTTTCTACTGCTTTATACATGATAGGCTGAGTAAACATTGGGTCATCAAGTTCATTGTGGCCCCATCGACGGAAACACACTAAATCAATAATTATGTCCCTGTGGAACTGCTGCCTGTAGTCCACTGCTATAGCTGCTGCTTGGATTATAGCCTGGCAGAGAAGAGAAACAAATAACAAAAGTGTAGAGAAATAATGAATTATCTATCAGGTGTTTTATGACATGTACAGATTTTTTTTAATAAATTTTTTTTCTATTGTTATCTATTATGAGTTAACAATGGGGCATCTATGTGGATGTCTGTCATTCTAGAAATAGCAGTCTTCATCTCTAATGTAATTTCGTTAAGATAATTACTTGCCTCTTGGCTTGTTTAATTTCTTGTTTCTTTGGTTTAATTTCTCATCCGCCATGAACACTCTGAATATAAATTATTATTACTGCTACTACTACTTTCGTTCCTCATGCCATCTTCTCAAATTAAACTTGCTTCTGCTTGCAGTTTCTATCTAAAAATAAAAATCCTTATCCCATGAGCTCTCTTCCATTCCAATCTGTTCAGCTCTGTTCCACACATCTCCTTCTACATATTCTTGCCCAGTCGCCAAGTGTTGATGACGTATTGCTAAGTTAAGATTCTCTCGTTTTTTGCAATCTTTCATACATTCATTCCTCATTAATACTTTAAATGTATTGTTTACTAACAGCTAGTTTTCAGAAGCTAACCATTTAAACTGATCCCCTCAATATATAACCTCTTCATCTCTTATGTAATTTCGTTACAATAATTACTCGTTTCTTTGGTTTAATTTCTCATCTGCCATGAACAATCTGAATGTATATTATTATTATTACTACTACTACTACTTTCGTTCCTCGTACCATCTGCCAAAATTAAACTTTGTCCGCGGTGTGCCCACCTCTCCCGCCCCAACAACCCATACCGGATATCTCTATCTTCCCACCATCTACGCCAGATATCTCTCTCTCCTCTCACCACCATTACCTGATGACTCTTCTCTCAACCTCTCCTCCTCACTGGGCTGTTCTCTATATATTACCTGCACTCTCTCTCTCTCCTGGGACAAATGCAACTAGCTCAGCTGCCCATCTACTTAACCAGCTATCTTTCATTTCATTCTGTCTAGAAATTTGTCACGTCCATTACCAGATGACTCTTGTCTCAATCCCCCTTCCTCACTGGTGCTGTTCTCTGTATTACCAGCATGCTCTCTCTCTCCTGGGACAAATGCAACTAGGTTAACTGCCCACCTACTTAACCGACTATCTTTCGTTTCGTTTAGAAATATGCCAACAACTACTCAGTAATTTTCCATGCACATATCAATTGAAGGAGAAAATTAATGGGCTGTACGTGTGCGCTTGTTCTTCTGTGTGTGAGTCCTCTCTTTCTCTGTCTGAAACACCTTCTCCTTGCTGGTGGTACCCTCCATCATACCTTCAATCCCCCCCTCTCTGGACAAATGCAACTTAATCTAACTTAATCTAACATTGAAATATCCATATTTGCAACACCTCTTAAATTTATATTATTATTATTTTTTTTTTTACCATAATGCTTATACTTACAACACTGCTAACACCTATTCCTACCTCCAGTAAGGACAATAATCTTAACATGCTTGAATATTTGAATGATGTCAGGTCAGAAGTGAGAATGGGTGAAGCATGCCCAAAAAACAAACACAACAACCTTCCTCTCTTTTTCAAGCGCTGAATAACATCTCTCCTCCCCAAGCCTCACCCCACATTCCTTTCCCAGTTTTCAGAGTTGGCACTGTCAATGTAGGCACACTGAAGGGTAGGTCAAGTGAGATTGTAGAGATGCTTGAAAGGAGACGTGTCGATGTATGCTGCATACAAGAGGTAAGATGGAGAGGAGCTTCAGCTAGGGTCCTCACAGGCAATGTAACATGGATGGAATAGGGGGTGTAGGCATACTCTTTGCGGAGAAATGGGTAAGGTCATAGAGATTGTCAGGGTATACGATAGAGTGCTTAAGCTCAGGCTAGTCCTGCAGAACAGCACAGCTACAATTATCACTAAAAGCTAAAGAAACAATCATCTTCATGCCTTAGCCTACATGAGAGACCTAACATCCACAGTATAACCCCAACAGGGTATAAATCAATGGTGTTTAAACTACCAGGCTGATTTCATAATAATCTGGCTGGTATATCAGATATCTCTACTTTCAAACTGGTTCACTTATACAATTGCTAATCTACTACAAATATTAGCTCAAAGATGCATGTTTTCTCATCTCTATTCCTGATGCCACTAAAATATTCCCTATTCCTGAATATCTCCACAAACCTAGCTCATCCAATGCAGCAACTGTTTGCCATCCTTGCTGTATCTCTCATCCAAAACCCTGCACTTAACTCATTAGCCAATGTTTAGTCCTCTTATTTGTTTTCCAACTGACATTAAACTACAGAAGTTCAAACTACACATTCACTGCAGTACCTCACAAAACTGGATACTTTGCAAAGATTAGGGTGCCATTGCACTGCCCCTCTTCCTTCATGTAATTAACGAAAATAAAAAGAAACTTTATTTGAAAATCAATTTGAAAAGAATAACTGATAAACAAGTACAAGTGATTTGTCTATATATGGATAAGGGCTTTGAGTACATGATAACAAAATATGATCAGACATTGCAGAACATACTTTTGGGTCATCAGCATTCACATGAAGAACAGGGTAACCATTTATCTTTGCCTGGTCTGAGCAATACATGGAAGACCTGGAAGAATAAGAATACAGAGAAGACACATTTTAAATACATTCCTGAGTCTTAATATACAATTAGAATGGAAAATAAATAAATAAAATTATTTCTTTTCAGAAAGTATGAAGTTAACTTCATCAGGTTAGTGAATACAGTCAACTAAATTGAACAACCACCAAGCCATAATATATTGTTGTAGCTAATTTTACTGATTCCTATACACAGAAAAGTGAGGTACCAAACAAGAAACCACATTCAATCAAGTTGGCTTATTTTCATCACAATTGACAAAAGAATAGATGAGTAGATACTTAGTAAAACACTCGAAAGAAATTTATTATTATTAGAAAGTATTACATGTTACTTTAGTTAGAAAGGATGTTATCTTGAGGTTAAGTGACAAGTCTCAAGACTCAAGCATCTTCCTTAGGGTCCTTATAAAATACAGGACAGCACTTTTCTGCAGGTCTCAATTCCAGTAACCTTCAATCTCTTAGGTAGTTGTTTGGATTTTGTGCCAAGTGCACCACTAATAACAAGAACACAATCTCTTAATCTCTATGGCTAGATCCTGATATTTTTCAATTTCTTTGGTAACACTCTATTATTATATAGTAAAGCCTATGATCTTACACTATTTTTTTATGTCCTCTACAATCATATCTAGTCATCTGGTATCAACAGTATGGTCAGTCTTTATGGAAAATCCCATAAAATTCTGTAATTATTATTCACCATCACAACCTCTGGCTGGTAGGTTAGAGTAACATGAACTGAAATGCTTTGCTAAGAGACACACCATGCCACCTAATCTGGGAATTTGTACCCATGACCTTGTGATCATGAGTTCAACACCTTTACCACTAGGCCATAGACCTTCACCTACTGTACTGCATCTGAAAAGTATATAATCTACTGTATTAAGTATTTTTACAAATAGATGTCTTTCTTAATAATAACCACTTAATAATAAAGAATAGAATCCATTTTGTCAGTCACAAAAGTTCAACTATACTGATAAATATCTGCCTTACAGAATCATAGTCATTTAGAACCTTGTGTGAAGTAAAGGTTTGATTCAAACTCAAGCCATGGGCAAGATTTCAACACTTGAAACTTTTTTTTAGCAATTATAGCATATACTAATTAAGGTCATTGAAAATTTACATGGACTCACCTTCCTCTTTCAGCTTCAGTTGTGAAACCAATTTGGTTGTTAACTATCAGATGTATGCTGCCACCAACAGAAAAATGAGCACACTCAGCAAAACTAAAGGTTTCACTGATAATACCCTGAAAGTGTAATGTAAGCACAAAATAATAATAATCTTGATAACAATGAAGAGGATATTGGAGATGGTGATGATGATGATGCCAATATTGATGATGGTAGCCTTCTTTTTTCATATAAACATAGCTAATTATTCAAATCCCCATTGAAAAGCGGCTGTTTTTGGTTAAAGACTCTATTGGGGATAGAAAAGTGAAAAGCTCCAATTTGAGAAGACTGGTGTTGGTCTATCTCAGCAAATAGCATTTCAACAACAGTGAATTTCATCTCTGATGAGGTTCCTTGCTCCAAATATATTACAATTCTTTTCATATCAAGGCACACAAACTATTTGGTGAATTCCAGTGACGAGACGTTGCTCAATATGCGACAATAAGATATGGGCAAGTTAAACGGAGCACAGTAAATGGATATTAGAAGTTTCTAAAATAACATAGAAAGCATATTCTATGAAGAGTTGGTTAAGTTCTCAGTAAACCAAGTAACTGCCCTAGTTTCAACGTCAAATTTTAAGTCTCATTCCTATCACACAGCTAATATAATACCCTGGAGAAAAGGTACGTGTGTGTGTGTGTGTGTATATACTCTTTACTCCTTTTATTCTTTTACTTGTTTCAGTCATTTGACTGCGGCCATGCTGGAGCGCCGCCTTTTAGTCAAGCAAATCAAACCCAGGACTTATTCTATCGGTCTCTTTTGCCGAACCGCTAAGTTACAGGGACGTAAACACACCAGCATCGGTTGTCAAGCGATGTTGGGGGGAAAACACAGACACACAACCACACATATATGTATATACATATACATATGTACGACGGCCTTCTTTCAGTTTCCGTCTACCAAATCCACTCACAAGGCTTTGGTCGGCCTCAAGCTATAGTAGAAGACACTTGCCCAAAGTGCCACGCAGTGGGACTGAACCCGGAACCATGTGGTTGGTAAGCACAGATTAAAAATAAAACTATAAGTACCTGAGCTGAGAAGGAAGCATCACCATGTACTTGGAAACAAAGTACATCTTTATTTTGAGTTACACCGTCATGACCATAGTCTCCGATCTTCAGAGATTGTATCTTTGCACGTGCCTTACCCACAGCCACAGGATTATTAGCCTGTTAAATGGAACAAAAATTATTCTTTTGACAAAAGAAAATAATAATATTAATAGTAATTTCTAACATAGGTACAAAAACAAAAAGCTAAACAGATGGAATTAGTCAATTAAATCAACACTAGAACTTGACAGGACTTCATTTCATCTCTAACTAAATATTGTAAAGAATTTTGCCCTAAAAGAAATTATGATTTCAATATTGGAACAAGATCACACATTTGGTAGAGTGCTTCAATGGAAGAGGTTATGCTGGCCTCTATGGTATCTGAGTTCAAAACATTGAGATACAAATAAATTTCACATATTTTTATCTGATGCTCAATGAATTTACCCCTCCATCATTTACCTGATAATAATTTTTAACAAAGGTATAAAGGTACCAATTTTAGGGTACCATTTATTTGACTAGAATTTATTTATAAAATTACCAGCTGATCAAAAGGCAAATTTGATTCTAGTGAAGTTAGAACTAGAAGATATAACCAAATATTGCATTCCATCTGTTAGCCTGATGATTCCATCAATCACTGTGTTTTCTAATAATGATAATTTTCAGGCACAAACCCACACATTTTTAGAGAAAGACACAATCAATAAATATGATACAAGTATATTAACAGTATTCATTTAAGTGACGATGTTCATCAAGTTATAAATCATCATCATTATTATTATTGGAAATCCATCCATACAATGTGCATGCATCAGGCTATAAAGAAAATGGCATTTGAATAGAAGGAATAGCATAGGTGCAGGCATGGTTATGTGGATAGGGATTTTATTTATTAGCATAAAGTCTGGAGTTTTATTTCACTGTATGGCACTTTAGGTAGAGTAATGCTTTGTGAGTGAAAGTGACAGATAAAAACTATACAGAAGTCCATTGTATGTGTATAGGCATAGCATAGGTGCAGGCATGGCCATGTGGATAGGGACTTTATTTGTTAGCATATAGTCTTGAGTTCTATTTCACTGTGTCAACCAGAATATCTGTTCTTATATACCATTTGTCACAATGTGCTTCCTTGCATTGTTGTAGCTTTTGAATGAATGCCACCCTGATGGCTAGGTGGACAGGGCTCAGTCTGTGTGCCTGTGTGCTTACATTCTGCAACTTACCATAGAGAGTAAAGAGCAAAAGGTGGTGACATTAGTTGACAAACCTTGCTTATGAATCAACCCAGACGACTAGTATAAATATGTTCCTCACTTGAAAAACAGATGAGGTTAAGCAACAGGAAGAGCATCTGGTTCTAAAGACAATGTTTCAATATGTATTTGTTCACTCTAAACTAGCATGGAAAAAATGGACATAAAATGAATGAACAAACCTGTGCCATATGATATTTTAAACTTACCTCTAAATGAGATGGATTAGGAATCAAAGACACATGAACACTATTATCACCATATTTCAGATCTTGTGATGTGTCTGAAAACAGAGAAATCAGTCAGCGTAACTGCAGTTACTAACTATCAATTCTTTTGGTTCAAATATAAAACAATCCTATTATTCTAGGCAGACAAGCTTGAACAGATACGCATCCAAGTGTTAGTCTAATAGTTTGTAGTTTTAAGATTTCCATTCTTTTACTTTTAGATTCAACCACTTCAGTCACTGAAGTGTTATACGCACTGAACTCTAATCTTTTGTGTTTCAGCTACTCTATTTTTTTAAGTTTCACTCTTTTCTGTGTTATTCTCAGTGTACTCCTCAAAAGTTATACAGGCCGAAAATGTTGTTTAGCTCCAGGTCAGCCGTAATTAGGCAAATTTATAGTTAAAAGCACTCTATCCATGATCATCCTGTTTTGTAAGAATCTATAAGATTACATCATATAAAGCATCTTTCTCCTTTCTCTTAAGGCAGTAGAGTATGATTTGAGAGATTTGGCTGTTGTATCTAACTGGTTGTATCTACATGCTATTAATATTCTTTTCTTCTTAATATTTCATGTTACAAGGTTAGTGTAATGTATAGCATTGGATGAAATGCTTTACAGTATTCAGTTACAGACTACTGGGTTTGGTGTTCAAATACTGCTGAAGTAAACTTAGCCTTTTATCTTTCCAAGGTCAACAAAATAAAACCATTTAAGTACTGGGATCAACAAAACCAACTATATCCCTCCACCAAATTTGAGGTCTTGTGCTTATGTAAGGAATCAATATTACTTCTTGTTACATATCTATAAAATACATAGATTGTGCTTTTAAATAAGCTTTCTCAAGATCTCTTATCAAACAGTTGCCTCCACATAAACACATATATACATTCAAAGTTGAGGCTTCACAGTCTCTATTCCAAGTTTCCTGTTTCTTTTATGTTCTTCAAAGCTTCCCTACATAACTATATTTCTTCAAGGCTTTGAAGAAGCAAGCAAAAAATTAGAATCAGATACTTAAAGTAGTGACAGAGTATAGTTTCAATATTAAATTTCTGAATTGTATGAGGTACTCATTTCTCTCAATAATTAGTGAACATTTCGAGTTATTCTACCTGTTGATTACAACAGCTCAGGAGAAGGCATGTGGCTTACAGGTTAGGGTGTTCAGCTTATGATTGTAAGGTCATGAGTTTGATTGTCGATGGGGTGCTGTATCCTTGAGCAAGATACTTTATTTCATGTTGTACCAATTCACTCAGCTGGCAATTATGAGTAGTACTTTTGTTTCAAAAGGCTAGCTTTGTCACATTCTGTGTCACACTGAATCTCCCTGAGAACTACATTAAGGGTACACATGTCTGCGGAGTGCTCATCCACTTGCATGTTAATTTCATAAGCAGGCTGTTCGGTTGATTGAATCAACGGGAACCCTCATCATCATATCTAACATATAGCTTGGGGAACCAGAGATGTATAACAATGCATGTCTCAAAAGGTAATTTGTCTTCTCCTGGACACATTCTTCCATCCTTTGTTAGCTTTTATTGTTAATCCTCCTCAGTTCTCCATACACTCTCTTCCTCCACTTAACTGGAGGAAAGAGGGCTGATTTAGTCATCCAAGCCACTTGACAGATTCCCAGGGTTACTAGGAACCAGTAGCAGCTAAAAGAGACATAACGTTTATATTGGGTATAGATAAAAACAACATTTACATAGACATATAAATTAAAAAGTCTTATTTATGTATGTCTACATATAAAAGGAAAAAAACCCCCAGATAATTAAGAAATTTAAAACTTACATAAATGTGATAAAACATCACCACTTCCCTTGGCCATAGGAGGTAACTCTGTCAGACCTTTCATCTATAAGAGAATAATTTATGAATGTCAAGTATATTAAAATATTAAAAAAAAGAAAAATTTGGTTTATATATGACTTAACACAGAGAATTACTACTTCAGCCAACTTTTTTTACTAGACACTGACTTTAGGAAGAGCATATGCCAGTAAAGACCATGTCAAAAATTGAAACATATGAGCAAGACATGGTCCCTTGATTCAGACCATGACAACAACCTGTACAATCCATGCCAGCATGGAAAGCATATAATAATGATGATAATAATCATATCTCAAACAGCACTGTACCAATGTTAACAATCCATAGTGGTTATAGTATTACAAATGTACAGGCACACAGCATGTAAACTTTGAAGCATGTAAAGAATATAGCTATTTGAAAACACAAATACGCAGCAAGAAAACACAGCAAGAAAACACAAATACGCAGCAAGATACAAGAAGCTGATGTCACTCCAGACAATGCCAAACAATCTCATTTTTTGTTCTTCTTCAAATATTTCAAGACTAGTCTAGGAAGGCTCAGCAATGTTATTTTACAAGTGTATCACGTAAAATACACCATTTTGAGCGTGGTTGTTGCCAGTACCGCCTGACTGGCCTTCGTGCTGGTGGCACGTAAAAGCACCCACTACACTTAGGAAGGGCATCCAGCTGTAGAAACTCTGCCAAATCAGATTGAAGCCTGGTGTAGCCACCTGGTCCACCGGTCCTCAGTCAAATCGTCCAACCCATGCTAGCATGAAAAACGGACATTAAACTACGATGATGATGATAAGTATCATGGATAAGTGAAAATTTTTCAATGTAAGGGATTTATATAACCAACACACATTTTATTATTTTGTTGTACTAAGTTCAACTTCTGTTAAGACTAAAGCTTAAAATGAGATGTTTAACAAACCCTGCCAAGATGGTGTTCCCTATGTATACTTTATAAAAGAAAATAGGGTTCCTCTAACCAAATTGCTTAATAGGACCACCAGTTTTATTTAAAAAGAAATAGACAAATTTCTCTACCTAAAGGCACTTTAGGTAGAAGTAAAAGAAGTAATCTGTGGCAAAGAAATAAAAACATACCTTTCGGAACATGCGAACAGGAGGGAAATCCAGCATTGTAGTCAGAAAGTTAAGCCGACCACGATGGGGCATACACATGACTATGTCTGTGACACCATCTGAAAGAAAGGCATTGCAATTTAAAATTTACCGTAATTTATCTTTTATCATTTACTTGTTTCCATCATTGAACTGTGGCTATGCTACCACAGTACTTATTTTTTTCAAGTTTAGTATCTATTCTTTTGGCCTCTTTTGCCAAATCAGTATGTTTCAGAGATGTAAACAAACTACTCTCAGTTGGAAAATGCTGGCAGAGGAGACAAAGACAATGACACACACATACACATACACACACATATACAGATATGCAAAAGGCTTCCACACAGCTTCCATCTCCAAAATTCACTTACAAAGCATTGGTTGGCCTTCGACTATAGTAGAACTTCCTTGCCTAAGATGCTGTGCAGTGGCACATTATGTGTTTGCAAAGCAAGTTTCTTGATCAGCATAGACATGCCTATTAAGCTTTGATTTATCACTTCATTTAAATTCACAAAATGGCCAGAAGTATAGAGGTATGTTATTAGTGAACTAAATTAATAGCAACTTTGGATGTTTTTCATTTGAAAAAACAAATTCTCAGAGCAGTAATGTCAGGACCAAAAGAAAAATTATTGCTTTTGAACAGTCAAAAAATTGAAAGAAAGAAAGAGTCAAACTTACATTGGGATGACCTAGAAAAGATTTCATCAAAAGCTGCCATCATACTTTCACAACCTTCTCCTCCATATCTTTTGACAGTGGTAAACTTGGAAGCAAGGAATTGGTCAAATGCCTGATAATAGTAATAATTTACAATTGAAGTCAGAAGTATGGTTATCCAACAACTTAGTATGTTGACAGGATGATGATGATGATGATTCAAACAATGTTATTGACATAATAAATGTATGAGCAGTATCTTTTATCAGATATGGAGCTAAAATTGTAGATTGGACAAAAAGTGACATACAGAAACTTGACAGAAAAACTGGGAAGCTGTTGACTATGTATGGAGCCCACCATCTGAAAGCTAATACTAACTGGCTATACTTGAAGAGAGACCAGGGTGGAAGAGAGTATGGACAGAAGAAAAAAAAAGCCAACTAGAATATTTACACACCAGCATAGAGAAATTACTAAAGGTAATGAATAAAAAACAGGTGATCAAGTGGGAAATTGACCCAAAAGGATGAAAAGTTAAGTCAACCTTGGTGGGACTTGAACTCTGAAAGTAGAGCTGAGAGAAATGTTGCTGAGCATTTTGTCTGATGTGCTAAATATTCTGCCAGCTGGCTGCCTTAATGATATTTATAATAATAAAGGCCTCTGCCAGGGGTGTAGCCAGCCCACTTATGCGTACCTTCCTTTATTGGACACTAGACTCTGCTTGCGAAGACCCGTTGAGGCAAGTGAAATCGAAATCGAACTAAATTCGTCGACTGGCACCCATGCCAACGTCGTCTCCTTCATTGGACACTAAACTCGGCTTGCGAAGACCTGTTGGGGCAAGCGAAAGCGAAATCGTGATGGCACCTGTGCCCAGCGTTGCCTTCCTGGCACGTGAAAAGACATTCAAGCGAGATCATTGCCAGTGCCGCTGGACTGGCTCCTGTGCAGGTGGCACACAAAATATACCATTTTGAGCGTGGCCATTGCCAGTACCACCTAACTGGCCTTCGTGTTGGTGGCACGTAAAAGCACCCACTACACTCTCGGAGTGGTTGGCGTTAGGAAGGGCATCCAGCTGTGGAAACTCTGCCAAATCAGATTGGAGCCTGGTGTAGCCATCTGGTTCACCAGTCCTCAGTCAAATCGTCCAACCCATGCTAGCATGGAAAGCGGACGTTAAACGATGATGATGATGATGATGATGATAGGCAGAAGACCTGAAATTTGGGGAAGAGGCTAGCAAATTATATTAACTCCAGTACCCAACTATTACTTATTTCATTGACTCTGAAAGGTAAAGTCATCCTTGGAAGAATTTTAACTCAGAATGTTAAGATTCACAAAATGCTGTGAAGTATTTTGGCCATGGTGCTAACAATTCTGCTGTGTATGTCTTTAATGATCCAAGTCAAAAACTAAAATTGCAGTAACACTCCCACCCAATACTACAGTTGAACTGCTGGCCTTATGAAGAACAAAATGTCTGCTATATTTGCAAAAAAAAAAAGAAAAAAATAGAAAAAATACATCTGAGTATAAGAGTTATTTATCAAAGATAATCGAATCAGTGTTAAAAGAAACATATCTAAAAAAAACAAAAAAAGCAGATTTAAAATGTTCACAACATCAAACCAATAAGTCATTCAAAGACATACAAAATTTTGAATACAATACCTGGCAACGAAGCATCAACTTGGCCAGAGATATCTGACGTTCAGCAGACACTTCAATGGAATCTTTTGTCTCAAAAGCATGAGCAAACCATTCTCGTTCCACTTCATTCTATGAAAGAAAATAGTAACAACATTTTGATTTTTGTTAAGTAGAGTGGCTTTCACTTATTTGTTTGTTTGTTGCTATTTACTCCCAAACTGATTGCTCTGATTGAGACAGTCTAGCCAAGACAATCCAATCTCTTTATCAGTCACAGCGTACCCTAGACTACATTTTCCAATGTGTTTTTATAGATAGTACGGTGTGGTTTGAAGATGATTTGGCTGCTATTTCTCATAGGTCAAGAAACACATAGTACTCCTTTACTGGTTTGTGTGTGTCCAACACATGCCAGCAAGGAGCAGACATTAAATCATGATGATGATGATGATATGCATTTGTAATTTATACTTGTAAAACTAGACATGCATAATTTATGATGCAAAAATTACATAATCTATGCAAAGATTACATAATTTATGCTAAGATAAGTATGTAGTAACGCCGTGCGCATGCGTAGTCTCACGCATGCATGGAATTAAACAAGCAAGCTTTCCCGCTTAATTCTATCTCTTTCTTGCTGGCCAGCAATAGAGCATGGACGTGTCAAGCAGTGTCTCTGACATTCCAGCCTGGAGACAGTCTCTTTACGTGTATAGCTGTCACTCTCCATCTTTCGGACTTTTGTTTCTGTGTCTTTGTATGCATATTGCTTGTGTAGTGGTGATGATGTTCATATCTCATATAAACAAAAAGTCTGGTAGCTTAGTAGTTGGAATTATAATAATGAAAGACATGGAATTATAATAATGAAAGTACATTATTTGTAAACAAGTAAAGGCTGGTATTAAGAAGGTAAACTCAGCCATAGAATACTGCTTCAAGAAGTCTTGTCCAGCCTATGCAAGCATTGAAAAAGAAGACATAAAATCATTGATGATGATGATGATGACAACAATGATGACTTAGCTACTTCATAGCAATCATAACGAAATAGAATTCATTGCTTTGAAGTATGAGGTGGTATCAAAAAGTTCCATGACTAGTTATGGTTAATAAAAAATAACTTATTTACCCAAGTTTTAAAATCATCTCCTTCGAAATAGTGACTTTGCGCAGCAACACACTGGTCCGAGCCAGCGTTCCTGCCACTTTTGGAATCCAGCCTGAAAGTTGTTTCCTGTAAGTGAGTTGAGGACCTTTTGCAATTCACTCCGAATCTTGACAGCGGTATTAAAATGGTGACCTTTGAGCTGCATTCTCGTCTTGGAGAAGAGACAGAAGTTTGCAGGTGTTAAATCTGGCAAACATGGAAGGTGTGGAAACGATATCATGTTGTTTTTGGCAAGAAACTCACAAGTGAGGAGAGCTCAGTGACAGGGTGCACTGTCATTGTGAATCTTTGCGCTCTACAGATCCAATTGTTTTTGCCAAATGTCCTTTAGATGCTTCAAAACATTGCAGTAGAACTCTCAATTGACAATCTGGCCCTTGGGGATGAATTCTTGATGCACAATTCCACTTTTCCAGGGGTGATGCTTGTGGCAGGTCTTCCAGATCATTCATCATTTCCCAGAGATGTTCTTCCACTTCTTAAGTGTCTGTGCCGCTCAAAACACTGTGTACAATCCATTGCAGGGTTATTTCATCTCTACTGAGCTGTCACTAGTACTCATTTTCAGCTAAATGGACTGTAACAATGGGAAATGAAGTGCCCTGTTCATGGATACAATGTGCCACCTGATCCAAGAATTGAACCCATGAGCTGAACACCCAAACCATAACTCCACACACTTTTACAAGAGCATGCATACAACTCACTGACATAAAGCCACATGAATGATTTCATGAGATGGATTTTTGTTGTATACCAATTCTACAACTATTAACCTTCTTCTTTCTTACAACTGCTCAGTCAAGCCCACAAGGAAGCCTCTATGCACTTACTCAACATGCAAGAAATAGCAGCCACATTTCTCCAAAATCATAACCTACCTATCCAAAAAAATTGGATAATGCAACCCTAGGTGTGCTATATCTGAGTATAATTCAAGATAGACATGCCTGGAACCTACCTCAGCAGAGCTGAACTGGGGTACAAATAACAATAACTACAACACAGTGCTGCTGCATTATCATCATCATCATTTAATGTCCATTTTCTATGGTGGCATAGGATGGATGATTCAATAGGAGCTGGCAAGCCAGAGAGCTAAAGCAGGCTACATTTGTCTGTTTTGGAAAGGTTTCTATGGCAAGATGCCCTTCCTAATGCCAACCACTTTATAGAGTGTATTGGGTACATTTTATGTAACACCAGCAGAGGTGCTTTTTACATGGCACCCATTATTATAAGAAAGACCACCAACAGCTGAAGTTACAGACAAATTTGTGTAATCTTACCTCTAAATGTTCAAATTCAGCACCGATATGTCCGCAGTACTGTCTTTGGAGATTCTCTATTAGTTCTTTAGGGGACTGGTAGCCATATCCACAATGTAGGATACCTTTAACATTTATGTCTGCTACCTCATTATCTCCAGAGAAGCCATAGCGTGATGGATTCAGTTGTTGAATGCTCCTGTAAATAAACAAGGGAAAACAATAAAGTATTAGTTTGAGATTAACCATTGTCATCATCATCATCATGAAGAGAAAAACACTGTCATCATAACAAACATATCATTGCTATATATGCTAGATGTTAGCATATTGTTGGGCTGCCTAGATGAAACAGTGTAAGAACATGAATAGAAAATGGTAATATGCTCTACTATAGAATCGTATGAAAGGAAAATTGCAAGTTAAACAATGATCACACAATTATACACACATACACACAAATATATATTCATACTTGTTTGTTTGTTTTCCATGTTTTTCAATCTTAGCATGGATTAAATGACTATATTGAAGTCTTGTTTTATTGCTAGATGCCCTTTCTGTTGCTAACCCTTATTTGTTCTTCAATGTGAATAGAAGTATGTGCATATATGTGTGTGATGCAAAGATACACAGAATTTATACTTCAGAAAAGTGAAAGGAGAAAATAACACACTGCTACAAAACTTACTGTGTTTCTTTAAGTCCAAGTGGATCCAATTTAGCAAGTTTGTGGCCATAGCGTCGGTAGTTCTGTACCAAGGCATAAGCGTTGCTATGTTTTATTCGATTTTCAATGGTTTCTGAACATAACACTAGAATTAATATAAAATATAAAATTAAATTAAAAAAGAATATTGATAAAAATAAACTGCAAAAAGTATAACTGGAGTGTAACAGAGATGAAAACAAAACAAAAACAAAACTAGTCTTCCAAAAGGGATTGGATTTTCACTTTTACTAGCATTACATTCCAAAGAATGTGAAAATATTGCAACAGTACCAATCAGAAAGAAAAGTAGCAGGACTGAGTTAGTGAAATAGCTCGACCATAGATCAAGACAATACTAGAGAGTGAAGAAGAGAGCTTCAGTATAGTTGAATGACATGCTAGAAACAGTAGGCAAATTTATCTCATATGACTCCCTACAATCTAACAAAACAGGGAAGAACACATTATACTGGGTCATCCCATAAATAATGTAGTTTTTGCAATTGCATGAACTAAAATTAGGAGGGGGTGGGTGGGATAAACTACCTGCATCAACTTGCTATAAAAGCAGGGAGCAATTTTACCTTGTACTTATTCTTATTGCAAGTTTTGAAGAGTGTAGTTCGATTTTAACAGTTATTTTTTCAAAGCTATAATGGAAGTGACAAAGGAGCATATTTGGTTACAAGACGAAAGGTGTTCTTCCATCAGGATAATGCTCAACCACATACGGGTTGGAGTAGTTTTAATGAGAAACTGATGCCCCACCCACCCACCATATTCACCAGACGTTGTCCCATCTGATTATTTTTTATTCCGCA
This sequence comes from Octopus bimaculoides, assembly GCF_046866305.1. Classification (NCBI taxonomy): domain Eukaryota; kingdom Metazoa; phylum Mollusca; class Cephalopoda; order Octopoda; family Octopodidae; genus Octopus; species Octopus bimaculoides. The sequence continues at coordinate 43,685,275 of NC_142931.1, read as the reverse complement.
TTTTTCAAAGTCATTTGGATGGAAAAAATACGAATTCTGCAGACAAGGTCAGAACAGTACTGGAGGAGTATTCTTCATCACGGACAAGTGAATTTTGGAAGAGGGACCTTGCAAGTCTAGCAGATAGATGGAAGAGAATTGTAGAAAATGAAGGAGAGTATATTTTAGATCAAAAAAGGACTTTATCTTAATTTTGAAAAATAAAAGAAGTATAAAGAAACCACATTATTTATGGGATGACCCAATATAATACAGTTTAAAACATCCCCCAAAAAGATAGGATGATCACAATTAGAATGCCATTGAATGGAATACAGTATTGAGGGAGGTGGCTCTATGCCTGGTGATGGGAGATTAGAGTATGGCATATACACACATGTATTGAGTGCTATTTCTCTTCTTTGTTCCACTAAACCTGCATGTGTTTCTTTCACCAATGTATAAGATATGAACATCAGTGAGATAACCAGATAACCAAATAACCAGCACTTATAAAGTCCTTTGAGATATTAGTTCTGCATCGAATTACAAACTCTCTTATCATGGCCACTATCAGACATAGTTAACCAGTGATTGGCCTGCTGGAAACCTGTAACTCATTTACAAATTATGAAGACTTCTATAGTATTTTTAATGCAAATTGATTCTAAATCCCTGAAATTTTGCATCTGCACCGTTGTTTAGCTCAAAGTCAACCCATATCAAGCAGATTTATGATCAAAGTGAGATGAAGTGTTTTGCTCAAGACCACAAGAAACAAAACCACAATCTCATGACTGTGAGTGAAAGACCCTAACCACTAAACCATGTACCCTCAAAGATATATATTTTATTAATAATCAGAATAAATTATAAATAAAATATATGTATTTATGTTTTGAGTTCTATTTTCCTGTTTGCATCACCACACCTATATATAACTGGCTGCTAAATAGTTTCTGTCAACTAAATTCCACTCACAATGTATAGCTCAACCTAAAGCTAAGTAAGATTGAACTTGTGATAACATGTTTCTATAAAGTGAGCCCCTAAATCACATAGCTGGATTTTTTGGTGACTTCTGGTTTTTTTTTTATTTTTGTTTGTACAAAATATCGGTTCCCATTCTAAATCATATTTTCTTGTTTTAATCATTTAATTTACTGAATACGAAATTGAGTTAAATTGGACATTAAACTCCACTTGCGAAGACCTGTTGAGGCAAGTGAAATCGAAATCAAGTTAAATTTGACGTCTGGCACCCATGCCAACATCGTCTCCCTCATTAGACACAAAACTCAGCCTTGCGAAGACTTATTGGGGCAAGCGAAAGCGAAATTGTGATGGCACCTGTGCCCAGCGTCGCCTTTCTGGCACTTGTGCCCTCGGCATGTGTAAGGACTTTCGAGCAAGATCGTTGCCAGTGCCGCTGGACTTGCTCTTGTGCGGGTGGCACATAAAATATACCATTTTGAGAGTGGCCGTTGCCAGTACCGCCTGACTGGCCTTCGTGCCGGTGGCACGTAAAAAGCACCCACTACACTCTCTGAGTGGTTGGCGTTAGGAAGGGCATCCAGCTGTAGAAACTCTGCCAAATCAGATTGGAGCCTGGTGTAGCCATCTGGTTTCACTAGTCCTCAGTCAAATCGTCCAACCCATGCTAGCATGGAAAGCGGACGTTAAACAACGATGATGATGATGATGAAAATGTGGCTCAAGACCTCAATTTGGGTGATCTTCCTGAGACACCATATCCAGTTTCATTTTACTATTCATTTGAGATGACCTGTTTTTATTCAACAACATCTCCAGTTTCATTTATCATTTTAGATCACCTGCTTCATTCCAGGTCACATCATCCTACACTGAGATACAAATGCTTTTTGCCAAGACAGTAGTATTGTCTTTAACTGTGCATTTTAATAGCTATGTAGTAAACAGAGTTACATTCTAGAAACCGTTAGCAATAAATAAAGCAGGTCAGCATAACAAGACTGGGTACCAAAGAAGAAGAAGAAACATTCCTGGCAGAAAAAAACAAAAGATTACTATGCATATTGGTTTGGACTCTTATCATGTGAAAATCAAAATTTAGATTGGCTTCTCAAAGGACACATGTCAGTCATATTAAATTAGCAATATGTTCTAATTATTTGTGTTATCTGTTATCATAAATTACACACAGGAAAATAAATACAAGCATTTATAAAAAACCTGTCATACTCTTTCTCTCTTCTTATATTATCTTAACTTTACTTTTATTTCTTTGTAGTTTTATTGTGAGAAATGTACCCCAACACACACACACACATATTATATATATCAATCATCATCATCATTTAACATCTGTTTTTTCATGCTTACAAGGGTCAGATATGTGGCTGGGAAGCAAACTTCTTACCACACAGCCACACCTGCACTAATACCATTTCTCATAAACATTGTGTTTATGAGAAGTAAAGGTTAACATATTTAAGTATGGGTTAACATTTAATGAAGAGTAAGAAAATGGTGGGGTATAACATGGTGGGTTGGCAAATGACATTTGAGGAATTAAATTCAGTATTCTTTTTTTAACCCTTTAACATTTAATCTGGCCCAAATATTCAACCTGTTTTATGTTAAAACTGACCACATCCTATTTCTCACACCTACCCTACAATGTCATTCTAAAAACATACAAACACACCATTGAAATCTTAAAGCTACAAGATAATGTGTGACTAATTCAAAACAATGTGAATAAATGAGTATTACATTTGACAAAGAAATCTGAATGCTAAAGGGTTAAACATCTAGTTGGGTTATAAAACTGTAATAGCACTTAGTGATTCTCTTGTTACTACTTTGGCAAGTATGGTGACATCTACGCTTAGCTGATGAGGTGTAATAAGTTAAAACATGCTTGATGTTATCAACCATACTTGCCAAAATTATTACAAAACTAATCATCGAGTTAATGTTTTGATCTTCTAATCAAATTTGTATTTCTAGATCTTTCTTTGTGTAGCTGTGCGGTAAGAAGTTAGCTTCCCAACCATATGGTTCTGGGTTCAGTCCCACTGCATGGTATCTTGGGCAAGTGTCTTCTCCTATAGCCCTAGGTCAACCAAAACCTTGCAAGTAGATTTAGTAGACAGAAACTAAAAACCCATTGTGTGTGTGTGTTTATGTCTCCTTTTCATGACATTATGATAGTTGTAAATGAATGTTACTGTCATACAAATAGTGTCATTTATTGTCAATATTCTGTGAAAGCATGTCTGGCCATGGGGAACTATTACTTTACTTGAAAACAGATGAAGGTTGGCAACAGGAAGGGCATCCTGCCAAAGAAAACTCTGCTTCAAAATAAGCTCCAGCTGACCCATACCAGCATGAAAAAGTGGATGGATGGATGATGATGATGATGGCATTTGTGTAATTAGCATCACTTTTTTTTCATATATCTAATATTGATTTGTGGAACTGTTTGCTCACTCTTTACTCTCTTTTACTCTTTTACTTGTTTCAGTCATTTGACTGCGGCCATGCTGGAGCACCGCCTTTAGTCGAGCAAATTGACCCCAGGACTTATTCTTTGTAAGCCTAGTACTTATTCTATTGGTCTCTTTTGCCGAACCACTAAGTTACGGGGACGTAAACACACCAGCATCAGTTATCAAGCGATGTTGGGGGGACGAACACAGACACACAAACATACACACACATATATCTATATATACATATATATACGACGGGCTTCTTTCAGTTTCCGTCTACCAAATCCACTCACAAGGCTTTGGTCGGCCCGAGGCTATAGTAGAAGACACTTGCCCAAGGTGCCACGCAGTGGGACTGAACCCGGAACCATGTGGTTGGTAAACAAGCTACTTAACACAGCTAGCTAATTATCATTATCATAATTGTATATTTACTTTTGTACTGGCTTTTTATTGAGAGCTGAACAAAATATCAATTTCTGCATTGCCCCATCTTAGTGTTAAATAATACACTGTTAGGAGTCACTCTTCAAATATTGCATCTTTAAGGTATTTTTCCTGCCCATCCATCCATGTGTCAGCCTTTACAGATTAGTAATTCAGAAGGTACATCAGCTGTACCAAGATTACCAAACCCTTTCCTTCTACTCTTTATTATGACAACTGACAACACAATAGTTACATATGCTAATAAGGAGTATACAGAGTGACACACCCCACTTATTTAGATTTGAACAAATGAAAACAAATTTACAAACCCATTTCTTTGTTGCATAACATGCAGCATATCTTTCATGCATCTACTATTGACTATTTAACCATTCATCTGATGCATATCAACCCACATCACAAATGCTAATTGCTATTGCATTTCTTTCCATGCTAACTCCTACTTTCTCACTCACTCAAAGCCCCTTTCTTTTATGTTTTCTTTCTCACCAAAACTTATACACAGTAAACTCCTCTTATCCAGTACTCAAATAACTGAAACTTTCAAGCAACCAGAAAAAAAATTAAAAGAAGATGTATTGTTAATTAGAATTAAGAGAATTTGTGCTACTTTGTATTCATTGTCATTAAAAGAAAGCTTGTTTCTACTGTAGCTAAAATGGATAGTTGTTTCTCAAAGTACAGTAGACTATTCAATTTTGCTGCATTTACAGTACTCCTATTTGTCTGGGTTAACCATTTAATACCTGGATTACTCTGTCATGCTTATTTATTCAAATTGTAGCTTGAAGATTTCAATGATGCAATTGTTTAATTTTTATAATGACATTGTAACATAGGTGTGAGAGGCCAGATCTGGCCAGCTAGAACATACAAAAGGTACAAGATTTTGGCTGGATATGGCTAATTTAAATGCTAAAAGGTTAATAAAGCTTATTCTTTACTTAAATTATATTTTTATATTCCTTCCTATTTCTCTCATTTCTATGTATATTCAGAAGACTAATGCTTATACTGATGTATATATAGAATTTTAATAAATTTTTGTATGATAATTTAAAACTGATGATCAAACATCTGGAAAATTCAGTTGTCTGGTAACCCACCACTCCCATTGGTGCCAGACAGGGAGTTTATTGTTGTTTCTCTTAATAAAGCCTCGTGTTTGTAGAGTTCAAAACAGGGTAGTTGTGATTTCTTACGAGAAATAACAATATATATATATATAGTTTCTGTCTATCAAATTTACTTACAGGGTATTGGTCAGCTCGGGGCTATAGTAGAAGACACTTATCCAACCAAGGTGCAGTGCATTGGACTAAACTAGGAACAATGTGGTTGCAAAGCAAGTTTCTTAACTACCACAAAGCGATGCCTGTGCACATATATATCATCATCATTTAAAAGCTACCTTCTATGCTGGCATGGGTAGAACGTTTTGAAAGGACATAAGTCTGTCAATTGTGTTGAGCTTCAGTATCTGTTCTGGCAGGGTCATCTACAGTTGGATACCCTTCCTAATAGTAGCCACCTTACAGAGTGTACTGGATACATATTTTACAGTATTTGTGCTCACAAGGCTGTTAAGTAACTTGTAAACACATAATTAGTGTGGAAGACACGTATTAATGATTCAAAAAGACAAAGTAATAATAAAGTCTTGGTGTTTTTGAATGGCTAATATGGCATCCATGTTGTAATCACTTGCCTGGCAAGTACACCAATATATATGAATTAAAAGTTTGAACATTTTAAGAGTTGAGGATTATATTTTCGTGAATAACTGCAGAAAGAAAACCAAAGATCTTGAATTTTCAGCTGTCATTCAGACACAATATGGCTGATGAGAGGAAAGCAGATAGGTATGTTAAATGTTCATGATTGGAGGTGGCACAAAACTTTCAGTTCTAAGATGAAAACGGGATGGGGCACTAGCTGGTGACAGAAGAAAAAGAATACATAGCATGTCTGAGGTAGCAGATCAACAGCACATCAAGCAGCCAAATGGCATTTTTCAATGCAAAGAAGGATGTTTGTATGTTCGTCGTTTAACGTCCGCTATGTGTAGAAGCAATTTTATATTGTGGGTCTCATTTCAGCTTTGTAGAATCTTGACCCTTTAGCATTTAAACCAGCCATATTTGGCTCAATTATTCTATGTTTTATGTTCAAACTGGCCATCTCTGGTTCCTCACACCAACCCTACAATATCATTCTAAAAAATTAACAGTTACCTCAACAAAATCTCATAGTTACAAAACAGTACATGATTAATTCAAAACAATCATCATCATCATCATCATCGTTTAACGTCCGCTTTCCATGCTAGCATGGGTTGGACGATTTGACTGAGGACTGGTGAAACCGGATGGCAACACCAGGCTCCAATCTAATTTGGCAGAGTTTCTACAGCTGGATGCCCTTCCTAACGCCAACCACTCAGAGAGTGTAGTGGGTGCTTTTACGTGTCACCTGCACGAAAACGGCCACGCTCGAAATGGTGTCTTTTATGTGCCACTCGCACAAGCCAGTCCAGGGGCACTGGCAACGATCTCGCTCGAAAATCCTACAGGAGCCAGTCAGGCGGTACTGGCAACGGCCATGCTCAAAATGGTGCATCTCATGTGCCACTCGCACAAGAGCCAGTCCAGGGGCACTAGCAACGATCTTACTTGCCAGTGCCCCTGGACTGGCTCTTGTGCGGGTGGCACATGAGATGCACCATCCGCACAAGAGCCAGTCCAGGGGCACTGGCAAGTAAGATCGTTGCCAGTGCCCCTGGACTGGCTCTTGTGCGGGTGGCACATGAGATGCTCCATTTTGAGCGTGGCCGTTCAAAATGAGTGAATAAATAAGCATTACTTTTGACAGAATATTCTGAATGCTAAAGGGTTAAAGAATTACATGGGGGTGAGTATGAAGAATGAAGTGAAGATAAAAAGTTGTTGCTTAATTCCAAATCAGTTCTAATTGAGCAGGCACATGATCAAAGCCATTCCTGTTGTGAATGTCCTGTCTTCTATGTTCAAGTATAGGATATCTAGGACTACATTATCCAATGTGTTCTTTTTTAAAATATAATGTGTAATAAAGAAGATTTGGCTGCTATTTCTAGAAGCTCAAATAACTGTATAGTGGTTACCTCAGTAGCATTTGTTGTTCCGGTAAGCTCTGATCAAGCACATTACATAATCAAAGGAATTCCAACTGTGACCATCCTGTCTTTTTGTATATCAGGGGTTACATTGTCTTATGTATCCTTTAAGATAATAAGGTGGCATTTGAGGGAAATTTGGCTGCATTTTCCTCTAAGTTAAGTGACTGCTTAGAAGCTTCGTGAAATTTTAAAATGGAGTTAAACTACTCTCCCTCTCTACAAATATTGACCATATATGTAATGAATATAAAACAATAATTAGAAATTATTTTATTTGTCATATAGAAGACTGATTTGTTTAATTCATTAATTTCCAAAAAAACATCAGCTAGGTAACAACTACATTATGGGTGAGTTATTTTAGCCTTTAAAGTTTTTGATACCAACTTGTCTGAAACTGCCCTTGGTCCTATGATACAAACTTCCTGTTTTAAATTGAAACCTTTCAATAAAATTTCAAAATTGATTTAAACAAAAACAGTATGTTTCAACAGAAAAACGAAAGCTGACGTGTCAACTCTTTCCATTCGCTCTTCAGTCGAAATAGGGTAACAAAAGGTTTAAGAACTGAGATCCAGTGGAAAGGTGTCTGACCAGGTCACTGAAGTCCGACGAAACTTTTTAACACTTCACAATAGACAATACTGTTATGAACTTAAAGAACAGATCTTCTATACTCTTGAAGATAAAATGCCTCCTCTAATGATGCGATTGTTTCAGCTTCCAGCATATGATCTCAAATTAACTAATTTGCCAAAACAAAGTGGCTGAAATTATGCAAAAAGAGGGGAAAAGATGCATTAGGAAACTTGAATTAAATTTAATTGGTATCATAAACTAGTCAGGTTACTTTAATTTTAACTTTATATATATTTCTAATAAATAATAGATATCAGGTCGCTAAATAATGGGTGGCTATCACGTCCGAAACTTAGGGCACATTAAATTAAAACTAGAACGAATAAAGTTGTAAAAATACTGCAGAAACTACATTATTCATTTCTTTAAAGGCGGGTAGGGTATGATTTATGGGGATTCAATTAGGAGTGTATGTGGTCGTGATAAATATATTTGGTAGTAAAACTGCAGCACCTGCTTATTGACCTAGCACAATGTGTGAGTATATCCGCTGCACAACTGCGCGTGTTAACAACTGATGCACTAAAATATCTTGCATACCGGTGCATTCACGATAAATATCCAATAAACCAAAGAACTAGAGCGACTATTATTATTATAATTATAATTTATTGTCTTTCGTTTAATAAAGAAAAAGAAAAAGGCACGAATGACTGTAGGAAATATTTTGTTGTCGTGAATAGCAAATGATTTGTCAATAGATAAGGATTTATTTAAAAAGCTATAAGATCAGTTCTTCGTTGTTCTGCGTTCAAATTGATGTGTCAACTTGTTTTTTATTTATTTTAGAGTTGAATAATATTCATTGAATATACTTCATGACAATCCTCAAAACCTTACACTAAGAAATCATTATTATCGTTATTACATAAAGTAGATATAAAATTTTCCATTTTACTCAACAATGATTAAGAAAAAAAAAAAATGAAAACATTTGAAATTGTGGTAAATTCGCAGGATGAAATCGAGACTGATTTCTACAGAACACGAATAAGATGTATCTTTCTTAGATACCAAGATAGGATGAAAAACTCCAGGAAAGGATGTACAATCGATTCTATGATAATTTGTCTCATTAACTACTGTATGATAAAACTTATTCAGTATTGCTTGTAATCAGTGAGCGAGCTGCGTAACCAGTAAGCGGACAAAAATATAAAGTGCACATTTGATACCTTAAACGGACAAAAATATATGCAGAAGTGCACACTTGGTAGCTTATATAGCTTCAATGAATAAAATACAAGAGAGCAGACTGGTTCAAATTACATGCAGCTTAAAAAGTCCTACCTGAATACTCCTATGTAACTGCAGGTGTCACAAATTTTAAATACTTTTGAATTAAGAATTTGATCCATAAAGCAATTTATGTTATGAGCTATTCAATAATGAATACAGATTTTAAAAACAAAAAATTATTCCGTTTTAGATGTATTTTGTTTCAATAAATATCAATTTAATCAATTCAGAGCTTATCAATTTCAAATAAAGGATTAATTATTCTTCAAATCAAATATAAAAATAAAATAAAGTACGTAAGTTCTCATAAAAGATTTTACTCTTCACTGACCGGGTTCGTTCCCCCGACCCAACCAAATTGGAAGATCTGATTTTTGATGATCACAACACATGCTTCTGTCGTCTACTAGTGTTTATTACATTACACCCCGGAGGAACATGATACAAAATTCTACCACTGATATTCGAACTCACAAAAGTGGGTACCGAATATATAATCTACTAGGTCGAATTTTTTACTACTTATACAATAACTATTTCTTTTATATGGGAACAAATTTTTAAGGGGAAAACGAATTAAGTTCTTTCTTCCATTGAACTAATCAAATTTCATCCTTGTTAAAGGGTGATTAGTACATTGTATAAAAGGGAATGGCTCAACTAGTCAGCAAACCTATATTTGAAGTGGGGGAATGGGTCATCGCTATTTCGCCCTACGCCAGTACTGAACACGCAGACCTATAACCATTCTTTCCGTTTTTCTAAAGCGTAAATTTGGCTGCTATTTTTAGCAGGCCAATAGGCCTGGTAGAGGCTCTTATTGCAAGTATGTTTGGTAACGTCGACTTTCGCGAAATTCGAACTCCAAATGGAGAAAAATGTAATTAAATACTTTAAAATTACTATTGAATTGCCGATAGCAGAATCCGATGAAGGTGATAAAAAGGGTAACCGAAAGTTTTAGATAACCTAAGCTACAGCTTATATATTCAACAGAAAGAAGGCTACAAACATGAATTTAAAAAATATTCTTTCTTTGTTAAAAGTCAATATATTTTTTTCGGCCAAAATATATTTTAGAGATGTAAATTCTTCAGTCACCTTTCAACTCGTTTGTTTGTTTTTCTTTTAATTACAATCGGAATTTCAGCACGTTTTAACATATGAAAAGCGACTACATTAAAAGGGATGCTAGGACAGCTGGTGTTATTATCTTGATAGAGGGTCTGGCCGACACAAAAGCCAACAAAACTTGTATATGTTATACCGCTAAGAGATATTTTCTTTTCTTTTTCCGTTTAGAGGTTAGATATGACTGATATCATTTCGACTATACAACCGGAATTTACTTTATCGCCCTTGAAAGCGCGAATTTCAGAGTCTGGATTCAACGTAGACATATACAACTGTATACGTAGTTCAGTGCCCTACCGTTATTTTTCCATTTCTTCATTGTAGCTGATTAATAAAAATGATAATGATAATAAAAGAATGTCAGAATATTACAGTTGCCACCCTAGTAGCAGTATTACTACTATGATCACTACTGTGCTGTGATACACATGCATATATTTTATGTATATTTTCTTTGTACAACCTGTAGCTATAGCCTATGTTCATCACATCGATTGTATGTACACAGTCACAAACAGAGATTTAGCAGCTTTGTTTACAACACACATAATCCGTATAAGAAACATATGTCAATTGAACATAAATTTATATCCCGTACATCGATACGTGTGTACATATGTATGCATATAGCTTACAAACATTCTATAACATATACTATGTAATTATATATGTATATATATATATATATGTTAATCGAAGTGTACAATATCATATATCCATTACCGCCGATCTTACCAATCGGTTTCGCACTAGGGATTCAACTCGATTATGTGAACAGTAATGGATATATAATACGGTAAATAATGTGCACTTCGATTAAGATACTCACTATAGTGGCAAATATACGAGTGCATATTTTTTATGACTTATGGATTCTTAGACGGTATACACACATCTTACATACAGACACACACGCATCTAGTATGCATGCACAGAGAAAACTGGAAACACATCCAATGAGGTTGTGTTTATAGATTCAAATGCAAACCTTCTTCAGATGTTGATTTGTTGCGTGGTCTATAGCCATACACCCCACTTTTGGAGTGGTAAGCTGCAGTGGACTGTAGTTTAGTTGCAAGCCAATTCTGTCTCAGAAGCCTCCGTGGAAGCATCAACATTTTTCAGTCGTCCACTTCCGACTATCGCCCTGCAATTACAACTGAGGTGAATTCGGTGTAAACCGAACTTGAAGCTGGCTAAGGTTAAAGACAGAAGTAAAAGAAGAAAGAAAGTTGGTTAGTCAATAGAAGGAGGTAAAAAAACAAAAGAAAGATAAAGGATATACAGATAGTATTAGAGAGAAGGCGTGATAGAAAGAAAGAGAATAATATAAAGAGTATTATGCTTTTTTTTTATTGCTTATCACATGAAATAAATAGATAATACGAAACAAAAGCAGAGTGATATCTTTACAACAAAACAACGGTAGATCTCGATCGGGACTGACAAGGGCTGCACAGCAACAAAATTTAACCATAGGCCTGCTTGATACAGGTTGATTGGGGCTACATATCGAACAACAACGAAACATAACAATAGGTCATTTCCATAGGGGTTGACCGAGGTTACACAGCAATAAAACGACGACCGTAGGTCTACTCTACAATACTTTAGCAGAACGTTTAAATGAAATGAACACGTGTGACTGAGAGAATGCAAACACGGAAAATACTTGTTAGATATAAATAACAGCACATACTATGAATTGAAATTCTAGTAGTTTTTAAGCAACTGGGCTTAGCTACTCAAAATCATAGCCATTAATATATTTTTTCTTTTAAAAAGGGATATAAAAATGAAAAACGTGTTACGACCCGATCGTAATCTCGCTAGCTTTTCAAGAAACAAATAAATAAGCCTGGGGATCATAACATACTTACGGAGAGGAATAGTTAGAAAATTCCCATCCAACTCAACTAACTTCTATCGAACTCACAAGCTCTCTTACATGTAACTGAAATTGACCTTTTAACCTTTCCATCTAAAGTACTTTTACTCTACCCTTACTTCCAACTTCCACAAGCACTGAAGTTGCGTCATTGATGAAACAACTTCACTCTTTTACATATTTTTAGCTTCGACACTTTCATATATAAGATTAAGACACTTGAGAGTTTTTATAACTAAATGAAAAATGAAGCCTGTGTGTTCTAGTAAGAATTATTTCTTCTTTTAAACCGAGATTTTCATGGATGGTGTGTGATAAAAAAAAATATGCTAAAACTTCTCTCACAATATCTTAGTAAAATTAGTCCTAAATAAAATGGAAAAGCAAAGTCACGACAGCATACTTAAGAAAAACACTCTCAGGTGCAGGGCTTTGCCAAAAATCTTAAAGGTTTCTTGTACAAGTCTCAGAAACCAGTGGTTTGTATCCTGTAACCGAAGTGGAGTGATCCATGGCAAGGGCACATTCTTTGGCTTAGTAAGGAAAACGGACTGTGTCTGAATTTAGCACACACATCTGTAACGGTAGGGTCACCAATTGTAACGGTTATTGATTGAACGATGAAGATGATCAACATTTTTATAGAAATATTTATTTACCGTTACTTTATATGTTGCCATACCACGACGGGTAGGCCAGTGTAATAGTACAACAGTTTGTACGTAAAGCATGCTGAGTAAAGAATTTCGGCCTGTATCTGTATGTACACTTTCTCATAGTAGTATTTATATATAGAGAGAGATGGTAGTGTTAAAGAGAAAAGGATGCGAGCTCGTATGCCTGCTTGTGTCCATGGCCCCAGATGCCCAGTCGCCACCGACAGGCGACCAAGCTGTCGAGGCGTCACCGCTGGTGACTAAAAAGAGGAAGTTTGCTTGGAGGTCTCCTGTTTTTATAGCTATGGAGAAGGGTAGTGAGTGCAAAGGATTTAGCTGGCGGTCTTCTTTATTCTAGATGGAGGAGAAGAGGTCAGAAAAGGGTCAAGTGGTGGAGACACCGCTTTGAAAACCGTTGTTCCACCGCGGGAAAAGTTCTGACGCAGTGTTAATTCAAATTTGTGGCATAGTGGATCGAATCCACTTCACGCCTGCAAGATTCCTATACACCCTACCAAAACTACTAAGATTTCTGCGCTTTATATTAGGCTTGAACATTTGCAAGTCGACGTCAGCAGGAAAACCTTGGCAAGAAGAGGATTCTAGTGTGTCGATATTCTTGGATGATAGAACAGGGAATAATGGTTAGTAGAATAGGAAGGAGTTGTCGAAGACGATTGTTACCGAATGTTTCCATCAACTTTCGAGATATTAGAGGTGAGGACGGTAGGTCTGTAATTGGTAAACCCTTCTTTATGACGGGTGTAGGAACGACCGTGCGAACTCAAAAAGGAGAAATGGTGACGAATGGAAAAACAGAGGACTCCTTTTATTTAAACGCGTCACACGGTCGAACACAAAATAATACATCAAAGATGATATACAAATATGTTATACTACGATAACATAAATAGCCAGTAATGAGACGATAGAAAAGACAACCGTATAAGATGATGAATAACAGAGATATTTATTATGGCGTTAAAGTGTATGTCTGTGTGTGAGTGTGGATGCGACATATAAGAACATAAAAGACAGGCCGTTGTACAAAGAAAAGTGTGTATGTGAGTGATACATGTGTGTATGAGTGTTTACAGCAGATAGAAAGAGAGTCAATAACACGTGAGCAATTATACCAGATCGTTAGTACACTATAGGAAAAGTTCTGTATGTGAAAGTGAGTTGGCTGAGTGTGGCAGAGCTTATCACTAGTTGTGTTTTGGCTTCGATGCCAGGGCCGTGATTCTTGTTATACAGATGTTCGTCGCTGGCTGAAATCTCTTGTCTGTTTATTATCGTGGTGAAGCTAAGTCACCTAACAGAATCGAAGAGAGAGATGTGCCGCGGTGGTTTAGTTTGGTGTACATAGAAAGTCGTGTAGACGCTGGTGGAGATTGATGCTGGTTAGTAGTAATCGTAGAATCGTGTTGGTCATGACGATGATGCTGGTTAGTAGTCGTAGACTCGTGTTGCTGATGTGGCGACGGCGGTGGTGGTCATCGTTGGACGAAGCTGTTGATGTGTCGCTGGCTGCCGCTGCCGCTGCTGCTGTTGTGGTGTGGTACACGGAACAGATCTCAAAGAGAAACTGAACCGAGACAAATTTGCTGGGTATGAGTTGCTCTATTTAAAGCGTTAAGGGGCTCCAAGACGGTAGTAGAAAAACACTATCACGTGACCTTATTAACGGCTGTGATTGGTCAGTTTGCGTTCTGGCGGGAACGGTTCGAAGAAGTTGCCGCTTCGAATATTGATCAGTCACGTGATGACAAGGAGATAGGTTCTCCGCTACGCCCGTGCTTGTTTATATTTAAATGAGAAGAATGGCGATAGCAGTATTGTATCTAATGGCGATAGGTAGTTTCACTACACTAGCCTCGCACCAGTCGGTTTGTCGAAGGCAAACAGACGAAATAAAAAAAATTGCTGTAGTAAAAAAGACTGATAGAACGGTTGGTCTATTACTGGCATTTAGTCACCATTTTAAAGTGAAACTGTGTGAACAGGATCACATAGGCTGTACAGATCAGAAGGGCTGTATGAACGAATCACGTCGGGGTCACCAATTGTAAGAACGACCGTGCGAACTCAAAAAGGAGAAATGGTGACGAATGGAAAAACAGGACTCCTTTTATTTAAACGTGTCACACGGTCGAACACAAAATATATATCAAATATGATATACAAAATATGTTATACTACGATAACATAAATAGCCAGCAATGAGACGATAAAAGATGATAAACACAACCGTATAAGATGAATAACAGAAATATTTATTGTAGCGTTAAAGACGTATGTGTATGTGAGAGTGTGAATGCGACATATAAGAACATAATAAAAGACAGGCCGTCATACAAAGAAAAGTGTGTATGTGAGTGATACATGTATGTGTATGTGAGTTATTACAGCAGATAGAAAGTCAGTACACGTGAGCATTTATACCAGTTCTTGAGTACACAATTGGAAGAGTGTGTATGTGAAAGGAGTTGAGGCTGTGTATGGCAGAGCTTATCACTAGTTGTGATGTTGTGGCTTCCATGCCGGACCGTGATTCTTGTTATACAGATGTTCGTCGTTCGTCGCTGGCTGAAATCTCTTGTCTGTTTGTGTATCGTGGTGAAGCTGAGTCACCTAACAGAATCGAAGAGAGAGATGTGCCGCGGTGGTTTAGTTTGGTGTACATAGAAAGTCGTGTTGACTATGGTTGGAGATGTTGGTGGCGAAAAGGCTGCTTGGTAGTAGTCGTAGTCTCGTGTTGCTGATGTGGCGACGGCGGTGGTAATCGTTGGCTGGACGAAGCTGTTGAAGTGGTCGCTGGCTGATTGTTGCTGCTGCTGTCGTGTGGTACACGGAACAGATCTCAAAGAGAACTGAACCGAGACAAATTTGCTGGGTATAATGTCAGTCTATTTATAGCGAATTATCGGCTCACCAGACATCAGAAAAATACTCTATCACGTGACCTTATTAAGGGCTGCGATTGGTCAGTTTGCGTTCTGGCGGGAACGGTTCGAAGAAGTTGCCGCTTCGAATATTAATCAGTCACGTGATGACAAGGAGATGGGTTCTCCGTTACGCCCGCGCTTGTTTATATTTAAATGAGAAGATTGTATGTAATGGCGATAGTAGTTTTGTATCTAATGGCGATAGGTAGTTTCACTACACGGGTTTTCAAAGAAAGAATGACTGAAGAGCTCGAATTGTTGTAATGTTCACTGAACACTTTGGTTTTTGCTGCCTTATGGCAGTCTGGTTGTACTTTCCCTCCTCATAGAGTAGGGTAGGCCAGGTACAAAAATGGAAGATATCAGATGTTCAGTTAGCAGCTACACGGAGGTATCCGATTCTGAGCAGTCGGACATTCCATGGAACATTAAGAAAGAGAAAAAAAAGCAAGGCTAGATAGAAGCTTTGCAGAGGTGGCAAAAATATCGGAGTACAATATGGAAAGGAACGAGTGGAAGGACTATTCAAAAATGATGAAAAGGAAAGGAACTAATGGGGAAGTGGCAACCCCAATGGATTTTATTATTAATAGAATGGAATATACGGTGGTATACGAGACACACTCAGTGGACGCAGGAAGAATCAACGAAATGACGACGAATCAAGTAGAGAAAACTGTAAGGCCCGTCTAGAAGGAAATCAAATATCCAACTAGAGGGAGAAAATTTGGAACAGTTGAAGTTCAATTTAAGGATGCAACCGTAGCAAATTTGAACGCGGCAATAATCTTAAAAACTGATGAAGTGGTGATGTTGCCGATATATCGTGGAAGGCGTACCACAAAGGTCAACGTAGAGGGAATCCCCCCGCCCCAGACGTCGACGTGGCCTGGATAGCAGTCGTTTGGCACGAGGGAGAGATTGCGGTTCTCCAGGCCACTAAGACGGAAACAAGAAACTGGAAAGGGCAATTCCTAAACATGATGATACAAGGACCGAAGGAAATAAAAGAAGAGTTGCAGGAAACAATAGCATTTGACGGTGTAATAATGGTAGTTAGAGTAGAGGGCAGGATTCCCAAATGCTACAAGTGTGGCCAGAAAGGCCACGTTAGAGCAAACTGCCCTCTACAAGATAAAAAGAGAAAGGAAGAACTGACAAGAGAAAAGAAAGAAGTAACACCACCACCAGAAACAGAAGAAGAGGAAAGCGGAACGGAAGGCGGATGGGTGATATCAGGTAAGAAAAGGAAAATAAAAAGGAGGAAACCAGGTAAAATAAATACAGAACTCCTACCCCACATTACTGTTCAGGTAGTACTTGTATTTGGAACTGACTGATGTTTTTTTTTTTACCCATTGACTTATTCAGAGGTAAACTGGCAGCACCTCTGACTCTTTTAATCTCGATCTTCGAGAATCATAGATGGAAATGAGACAGTTATATTCAGACCAATGATCTGGTCGAAAGCCTTCAACAGAGTTAATACCTTTAAAGGCTCCAAGGAACAAAATGCGTTAAACCGAGAGACTGATTGTCCAACACCCAGAATAGGAACGATCCTTCTGACAAAGTTCCATTCTGTTCCTGTCTTGCAGATTTCATTGATCTGATGTTATGGTAGGATGCAATTGCCAAAGGTACTGTGCAGAAGGATCGAACTTGAAACCTAAAGCTGCGAAGCAAATTTTTTAACCACGCAGTTATGATATTCGTAGTTCGCTGTTACGATGTTTTATTTATTGTCTTGGTTTTTCTAAATCATCACTTTGATCCCTCTAATATTTCATGTAGCTTCGTTCGTCTTTACGTTCTGAGTTCAAATTCCGCTGAGGTCGATGTTGCCTTTCAGCCTTCCGGGGATGATAACATAAGTACCGGATGAGCACTGGGGTCTATGTAATTGAATTAATCCCTCCCTCGAAGTTGCTGGCCTTGAGCTAAAATTTGAAGTCAATATTTTATGTAACTGAGTGTATGTCTGAGTTTACGGCAGTGTATACTGAACTCGTCCTCTGACCTCATGTTTTACACTATCGAACACAATTTCACGGTTAGTTTGATAAGCCCTCCTACAATTCTCCACGGAATTATTTAGTTTCAAAGATTTGGAAAGTATAGTAGAAGTGGAGGAATTAGTTTTACCCAGACTGAGAAACCTTTATCTAACTTTTCATTGGGGAGGAAAACATTTTGGACAGTTTGTACATAATATTGATAACGCCATAACCTTTTTTAAAGCAATTATTTTAAGTATATATTCATAAAAGTATTGTATTCAGGAAATACTGAATTTAAGCTTTATTACTGTTTATTTTATTTTATCTTTGAAAACGTCTCTTCATGAATAAAATATTCAGTGAGTAATGTAATTCTAAATACCATCTGGAAAGCATGTTATCTATAACACCCAGCTGTTTCTCCAGTTTAAGAAGTGTATAATGGAAAAAACTATCTCGATTCAATCCCACCCAAGTTATTTTATCAATATTGCCACAATCGTGACAAATATATATATATATATATATATATATATATATATATATATATATATATATATATATATATATATATATATATATATATATATATATATATATATATATATATATATATATATGGTACTTACAAAATACGCAGAATCTTTAATAGTCATAAAGCAATATTAATTTCTCAGTCACAGACAAAGCTAAATTAAAACAAGTATATTATTCGGCTAACATTTCAGGGACTGATTCATTAAAAAAAATCTTAGATTTCAACGTCACTGACTTTCACTGTTTTAAATTTGATATATATATATTGGTTTGTGCCTGTAATTCAAAGGGTCAGCCTTGTCACACTGTGTCCCGCTGAATATCCCCGAGAACTACGTCAAGGGTACACGTGTCTGTGGAGTGCTCAGCCACTTGCACGTTAATTTCACGAGTAGGCTGTTCCGTTGATCGGATCAACTGGAACCCTCGACGTCGTAAGCGACGGAGTGCCAACACAACATATATATTGGTGACTTATTATTTTAAAGTTTGTCAATAGGTATTCAGAATAAAAAAATAGAATTGTTTTAATTCTGAGAATGAATCTTTAGTTTGAAATATTTTAAATACGAATGTTCATTTGCTAATGTGATTCTGTACCATTTATAGCATTTCAAGGAGTTTTAGTAAACACTCTGGCAATGTTTGAAATAGTTGTCACATATCAGTACCATCGCTACATAGCAGCTATCCTCAAGCCAACCGGTTTCTATCCTCTCTTCAGGGTCTGTATCGTTTCATTGTAGAGCGGTATCTGTTCTGTGGTCAGAGTAAATGGCTACCAATCGGAACCGTTTCAGACCACGTGCTCATCCCATCAAAAGTGTCCTATCTCATCTTTTCTATATGTACTAACTCTCGAGTAGCTACTGCGAAAATTGGAGTTGCTGAGGAGAATTCCGTTTGAACTGAAAAGAAGAGCTGTGTCAGCATATGCGGACGATGTCATCCTAATGTCGAACACCACAGAAGTCGAGGTAATCCATACCATTCAACACGAACAAAAATTAACCAGGATTGTCAGTGGATTACAGTTCGGCACCTAGAGAGGCAAGTGCATACCGTCATACAGTGTCGTGGGGACCTAGAGGGGATGATCCTGTAGACGGTTGCGATTCGTTTCGGCCCAGGCCTTCTTGAAAGGCCGAGCAGAGGTGGCGAATGCTTACATCACCTTCATTATATATTACTGCCCGTCTGACGTGCCTTGCTCTAGCTTTTACTTGAACAAACTCGAGAGTTTGTTCCTTTGGTTCCTGTTGAAGGGACCCGTTCCATTAGTGAGGAGGTCTATCTAGTGTGAACATCCCCAGCACAGAGGGCTTCGTATACCGTGGCTGCTGATATTTTTTGATTCCTTGACGGAGAGTAGGTGTGCTTTTTAGTTAGGCACATCTTCTCTCAGCTTGTCTCTTTGACAGAGCTGCAGTTTGGGGTCAAGTTGAGACTAAGACTGGGTGACTGGCATCTGAAATGCTGTCAGGCGTTCACAGCCCTCTACAAGTTGGACAATGCGGTCGTTGGATTTTCCATTCTGATATTCTATAAAGGACTAGTGGTGGAAAGAGTGACGGCCTTGTCAGGGCGTCTTTTAATGAGGATCAACTGGGTGATCTCTTCCTAAGAACGTTCGACTCAGGAAGTAGAGCTATAATTTGTTCCTTATCAACTAGCAAGGATTTCTTCTATTTTCATCCTCTGCTATTGAAAAAAAAAAAAAAAAAAAAAAAAAAATTCCTAGTTCGCTGCTCGTCGTGTCTTCTTTCAACTAGGGTATTTTGACTGCTATTTCTAATGGCGTTCCTTCAGTTGTTCTTCGTGCCGTTCCGTTTTCCTACTATCGTCTAAGATGAGTCATTTTCCTCCGCCTCAATATCACGGAGATGCTAAGATGTAGTTTTCACAACTGGAATCGTTCTTCTAGCATTCAGTCAGCACAGAGCAAACTCCACATCGCTCTCACTGGCATTCCTTCTCCGCTTGCACTTTCAGTGCGAGATATGATAACAAGAACCCCACCGGATATGACTTATGAAGCCTTCAAAGCCGAGGTTCTCCGGCGTAACTCTACCTCGGCTGAGAATAAATTTCTCACACTCTTACAGGATGAGCATCTCGGGGACCGAACCCCTACCAACTTTTTACGACGAATCCGAGAGTTGTCCGATAGCTCATATGAGGGACAGGCATTTGTCAAACAACTATTTTTCTCGAGGATGCCTTCTAATATACAGTTGATTTTAGCTTCTATGATGGAACACACGGCCCTTGAACAACTCGCCGCCTCCGCAGACAGGATTATGGAATATTCTGACTCACCGTCCTCTGAAGATAACCTTGTCGCTTCCTCATCTTCCTCTCGAGATTCCACTTCTTCTGCTCCGGTTGACATGCAATCCTCTGAAATCTTCGAGCTATCGAAGAACTGACCCGTCAGGAAGGAACAGGCGCTGCCCCTTCTCGCGCACACGCGCACTTCCTGCTCCCTCAGTTTGCTGGTACCACGGGAGGTTCAAGGACCAGGCCGAGAAATGTACACAGCCCTGCTCCTACTCTTCTCTTGGAAACTAGGCAAGGAGACACTGGGCACGTCAGTCATCTCCCCCATCGATTCACCCTATCGTGCGTTCCTTATCAGAGATGCCAATTCTTTAAAGTCCTTTATGGTGGATACGGGTGCCAGTTTAAGTATTTAGCCTCGACGGTTTACCTCCACCAATACTGCTCTCACGGATATCACTACGTGGTGAATCACTCCGCCATCAAGACCAATGGTCAAATATCCCTCACCCTGGATTTGTCTTTCCGTAGGGATTTCAAGTGGCTCTTTGTCATTGCAGACCTGCCCCATCCTATTCTTGGTGTTGATTTCTTACACCACTATTCTCTCATTGTGGACGTTAGGGGACGCCGACTCATTGATGACACCACTTCACTCGCTGTCCCTGGAAAGGATTCTTCTTCCCCCATTGTGAGCTCTTCTTTCTTCCTGGCCACTTCTGGTGACTCCTACCAACAGTTACTCGCTTCGTTTCCAGAGCTGACCGATTTTTCATTTCATCCGTCGAATCCAGCCCATTCTATGAGACATTTCACTACGACCAAGAGACCTCCAGTCTTTTCCCGACCGCGCCATTTGTCTCCAGAGAAACTCCGGATCACCCGGGCTGAATTTGAGCACATGCTCCAACTGGGCCTCATTCGTCACTCCAGGAGCCCGTGGGCAACACCCCTATATATGGTCAGGAAGAATGACCCTGATTTCCGACCGGTGGGAGATTTTAGGCGTTTTAACGCTGTCACTGTTGCAGATCGCTATCCCCTCCCTAATGTCCGGGATTTTACGTCTACCCTGCACGGCTGTAAGATTTTTTCTAAGATCGATTTGGTACGCGCGTACCATCAAATCCCCGTCAACCCCGACGACATATCAAAGACAGCTGTGACCACGCCTTTTGGAGCGTTTGAATTCTTGTTTATGTCGTTTGCGGCCAGCACGTTCATGAGGTAGATTTTGTCTTCGCGTACGTCGCTGACCTTTTAATCGCCATTGGTACTCCAGACCAGCACCTCCAACACTTGACTCAGCTGTTCAAGCGCCTACCTTTGTTAATAATAAAAGAATTATCAAAATTCTGACTGCCTCCTTTTCTTTCTCTCTCTCTCTCTCTCTCTCTCTGTATATATATATATATATATATATATATATATATATATATATAAAAATTTGTTCTATTTTTTAAATACGTTGAAAGAGAGCAGGTCTGTTCATTTATAAATAATAAAGAATTTAAAATTTTATATGGTATTCAGCTCAAAACGATTTGTAAGGCTTACTAGTGTGATAAGAACTTCGTCTTGCCACCGACTTGTTTTGTGCTCAATCCAGCTGAGCAGTACTTCGGACAAGTAGCTTCTTCCTTAGAATTGAGTCGCCCAATACCTTGTGAATGAAATTTGGACGACGGAAAGTGTGTGAAAATGATATATTAAAACAAAATACAAAGCGTTATTCATATCCGACTGAGTTATTCCCCCTTACACTAATGCTTTAATCCAATATTTGGAACTTGTATAAGAAAGAAAATAATCAAAATATTTTTTGCCTGAAAGAAATTCTGGAAACTGATTTGATGATGTAAAATGCTGTTCCTATTTAGAAATAACATATTTTTGAATTTTATCCGTTTGGTAAGGGACTTAGTGTTGCAATTGAAACAATTACATAGTAAGAGATGCAATTTTTGCTATTTAAAGACATACAGAATCTATTATAATCACTTTTCGTTTATTTCTCAATAGTATTAGCTATTACAAAGTGCGACGAAACTTTCTGATACTTTGTGTTAGACTGTACTACTAAGAAATAAACGGAAGTGAATACTGCAGTTTTGTATGTGTTTTTAAACAGCTAAAATACTTCTGTGATGTAATAGTAATGTTTTTGGAGTTCGCTAAATTTATCACCCCTTATTAAATGAAACAATTTAAGATCTTTTCCGATGCACTGAATCAGAATACATTGGAAAATTAATTACACAAATTAATGAAATTATTTTTTAACATTAGATGTCTTTGATGTTCATTTTGGTGCTTACTTCCTTTTACCATAATGACATTAACTTTACTGATTCTTTTTCATATTCACTGCTTATGTGTCACTCTGGGTCTTAAGGTCAAAGCGTAAAACATAGCAATACTGAATTTTGCTAAAATAGTCGCATCGTAACCAACATTCAATGGTACTTTTTAAGATAATAATAATAATGGTTTCAAATTTTGCCACAAGGACAGTAGTTTTGGGGGAGAGGATGAGTCGATTACATCGACCCAGTGTTCAACTGGTACTTATTTTATCAACTCCGAAAGGATGAAAAGTGAAGTCGACTTCGGCGGAATTTGAACTCAGAACGTGGCGACGGGCGCAATACCGATTTCATTATTATCCATAAAGGACTATACAAAGAATTTTTTAAGACATCACAAAACATAAAGACAGTACAAAACGCAAACATAAAATCGGGGTAATTAAAATAAAATGATAATATGCAAGAATGAAAAAAATGAGGCGCAATCTCCACTCGATCCCCAAAGTCGGGTAGTTACATTTATCCAGTTTTACACTTTTACGTTCAATGTCATGTAAACATTTTAACGGTTTTGTAACTCAAAAAATTCAAACAACCGCGTTACCTTTCTTCCATCAATCATTGTTACTTCCGTCCTTAACAACTGCAAATAATGTTCTAGGGGTGGTGTCTCCACCAACCATACCCGTTTCGTTATTAACTTTTCACCAAGTTCTTTTATGTACTCCCAGAAGTTTCCCTCTTGTATCAAAATGCATTTCTCAGCACATTTCTCTGGCATTTTCACTGTTATTGTTTCCTCCAACTTCTCGACTTTTCTCTCAATCTGCTCGCAATTCTCGTACTTTATCAAAAGCCCCTTGTATTTCACATCTTTCTCCGTTCTCTCCTCCTCTTCTTGTACATTATTAGTTTCTGGCTTTTCTATCTGTTTTATGTTGACCGTTCCTTTGACTTATTTTTCCTTCGCTTTTTAGGGTTAGTAGCTCCATTTTCGTTCTTCTCCTTTGTTTTCTGTTTCACACTTCTGTCTCTCTTTCATTTCCTCAGTGTGGTCTACAATGTTTTCCTCCTCTGCTTGTGCTTTCTCTTGCTGTGGCTGTGTGAACTCATATAGGGGGAATTTGGTCTTCATATGACCTCTTTCCCCGCATATGTAGCAATTTGGTTTCCTTCCCTCGACTACATTTAATGTTCTCTCATCCTCCACTTCTATCTGGTAGGGAATTCTTTCTATGTCCTCGAATGTGGCAAAAAGCCACATTTCGAGTCCAAATCCCCACCATTTGCACACTTTTGATTTCGCCACAGGTCCCAATTCCAGCACCTCCTTGGTTGCAGCCAGCACTGTTGCAACCAACCACTCTGGTTTAATTTCTGGTGTAACGCTGGGAATACGTATTTTCACACTTCTTCTTCCTCTATAACTTGGTAGTAATGCTATTTTTTCACTTCTTAAAATGTTGGTCGCATGCTTGGTTGCCTCTTCTATAGTGGCAAACCTCACCTCAACCGTACCGAACTTTCTTCCTCTGTTGATGTACGTAGCTTCATTGACAATTTCACCCAGGCACTCCTCGATTTCCTCTTCTGTCACCATTTCAATTTTACAGGTTTCGACAGCCTGTGTACGATACACTACTGTCCTCAGCGTTTTGTTTTCTTTAGTCTCTTTTGGGGGACACAATTTGTATGAGTATCCCTCAACTTCTATCAAATTCCTGCTTCTGGTCACCTCCTCCATATCCAACTTGATTAACTTGGTTTCTAGCGGCACTGGCTTCCTCACCGCAGTGGCCTTGGCGTAGCTCTCCATACTGAAGACACTACTATTTGCCATAGCTGGGAAAAATGCAGCAGCTCACGTGAAACGTAACCGTAATAATTCCACAAAAATCACAATTATTTACCGAGACAATTTTCACAAAGTAAGACAACCGTATTCACAGAGCCGTTATACCGCGAGGCAGTTCGACCGGTGTGCTAACGATTCTGCCAGCTCGCCGCCTTACTACTACTACTGGATCTATTTTAAAACGGGGGCCCACATTTTTCATTAATGTTTTACGTAGTGTTTTTGGTACGGAAAGACTTTCAAACTTCGTATACTTATCTATTTTGTGTTATAGAAAAGAAAAATATTTTTGTATTCGAATTTATTTCATGTAAAAAAATTGTCTTATTTCGATAATTTCAACCAATCACTGACAAGTATTCAGTTGTTTATATTTACTCCTTTGGCTGATTAAGCGATGTAAAGCGTATTTAATCTCCATACCTTCGTTTTATTTGCTTTTTTCATTTTAAATTTGCTTTAACCCTAACCCTAACCCTACGGTTAGGGTTAGGGTTAATTGTTTCAGAATCGTTTGTTTATGTAGTCGGCACTTAATGTATATCGGCTGAATGGACGTCAGTGATTGGTTGAAATTACAGAAATACGACAACTTCAACATGGAATAACTTATGGATTTCTTTTTTTTTTTTAAGAAGACTAAGAGAAAAAGATGTTTTATATGACACATTCTACCAGTGTTCCAAGTTTCAAAGTGTTTCGTTAATGAAAAATGTGGCCCCCGTTTTAAAAAAGATCCCTACTACTACTAGACCGATACCAGTTGAGCATTGGGTCGATGTAATCGTCTTGGTCTCCTTCCTGAAACTACTGGCCCCGTGCCAAAATTTTAGACCAATATTTTCATAAATTTTTTAAATACATCTTTTTGTTATTTTCTGTTGAGGAAGGCTATAATTTTTCATTCATTTTATTGAACACTTACACACGCACACGCACACGTAGATGTGTGTATTCATGTGTAAATATATATGTATGTATACAATTGCATTCATTAGAAAGACTATATTTTGGGTTCCACTTTTATAATTTCAGCTGTTATTCCACATTATGCAGACTTTTTGAATTACCATTATATAATTTTGTTCAACTGGTACGACAGAATTTGACGCGCTATTTCCCCGACAGAATAAAAATCCTGCTTGTTAAATTGAATGTTAGAAAGATTACAGAAATATATAGGATTTAAGAAGCGTCTCAAGTGGAATTTAAAACTTTTATGTTCTTTTTTCAGGATTGTTGCAAGTAGTCGGTGGGCCTGGAAGTGAAGTTATGTGGAAGAAAGAAAATATAATTTCTTTTCTTTTCTTATGTTTTAATCTATTAATGTGTGGTAGTCTTAACATTAATCCTCGTCTTCAATAGCTACCGAAATGTAAAGGTGCGAACCACTTAAGTATCCAAATAATATTAGATATTTTACTGACGCAAAATTCATGAATGAGAAATTCAACTACATTTAAAGCTTGAGAACTCATAGTAGGAATTCCAGTCAGCATTAATTTAAAACTTTGTAAAATGTTTTGTGTTTGGATTTTACTTGCCCCTTCCACATAGTTTATTCGTACTGAACTACTCCAAAATAGTCACTTTAACAGTCATATTTAAAACATTCTTAGCAAGTCTCTTTTTAAAGGGGTTAAGCTACTATTCTTGTTAGAGAAATTAACACTGTATATGTTTTCTATTGTCAACCCTTATCATTCAATGAAATAATCTCGGGTGCTTGAAACTCCACTAATGCTAGAGTGATTATCCTGGCAACAAGGTATTCACAACTTCATCTAGGACAACTGAACAAGTGAATGAAAGTATACGTCGTTGTACATCATGCCACATATCATTCACTCAATGTCCACACACATCCAAATTGCCAATTTGTCCATCAGAAGGCCGTGCTGTTACTATTCACTCTCAATATTCTGCATACGACATCAGTGGGGGAAATCTCAAAGCATCATCACCTGAAAAGCGCTCAACTACTTCTGCATCAACACACGCATGCTCGAATCCTGGTCCTCTTAGACTGCAGATGAGGTTTCTAAATTTTAGCTCTCTTGCTAAGTAATATATTTATAAAATTTTCAGAGTACTTTATTTGCTTCTATTTAACCAAGAGTATTTAATAAGCAATATTTCTGAAGATTAGCAACCGAGATTTACTTTTAGCTTCACTCAGCAAATGATCATGCGCATGTGTAATTGCGTGTACACTATCTCCATAGAGTCTGTAGAGCCAGAACACCGAAAATCCACTCTCTATTTTTAGCAGATGAATCGTTAGCAATTTAGTCTTTAGTTACAGCTCTTTACGTTCTTTGTTCAAAGCCTACCGAGGTCAACTTAACTTTTATATTTTCTCAGGGTTGATCAGACAAATATTTAATATTACTACAAATATCGTAGATGTGAATAGAATTAAAATAGATTAAATGTTCATAAGTAGCTATTTTGGTGATTAATTTGGCACCCCTTGTAGGATTCTAACTCAAAGAAATGGAAATGAATAACTGAATATTGTACGGCGGAGCACTGTTGTTGTAGCTCTGGAAAAATGAATATTGAAAACTATACGTCGCCGAAAGAACTTGGTTCGTGCAGCCATTTTGGCTTAAACTTCTGTTAATTCTCTAAAGGCCTTCCTTTAGCTGCAGTTAGGGCGATCGCCCGATAAAACAATTTTCCGCCAGTGTATAAAGAAGACATTTGCGCGTGAAAGGTGTCAAGTAAATCTAGTTAGTTCCTGTCTGATGGCGATACTGATCACTATTATATTGCGTTTTATTGCTTCTTTTGTGATTTATGTTGGAGACATATGTTTGCCAGTAATCTGCAATATCAACGTTTTAAAGTTTAGAATGATCCAGATCGAGTTATGTTACTGTAATATTCGTGCTGGATCACTCAAATATGGTATCATTGCAAGATTTTAATTTCTCCATGCATTACAAAAGAGACATCTCATATAGAATAATCCAATTTTAATAACGAATTCTTAATCATGCAAATAATAAGCAGGAATTAACAACTCTAAAGCTTCAACAACAACTTCATATAAGATTACTACCCTCTAACAGTCAGCAAACTCTCTTCTTTAACACTTTACCAATGTCAGTCACCACCAAAAGGCAGCCTACCCTGAATGTATGTTTCTGTATTTTAACGTTCACCGCCTCAGATCACAAAAAAAAAAAAAAAGTAATGGTAAATACTTGAAGATAAAGACACGTTTAAATGTAGCGTCGTCAGGAGTAGCGGTCCCAGTTATTATTAGCTCTAAAAGACATTGCGTCGGACGCAAAAAGTATCTTAGGTCACTTCGAAACAATAAGGCCACTTGTTCTGACGGTGTCTCTCCATTACTCTCAAACATTGTACTCCAAATTTAGCTCCTAAATTCACCAAACTTTCCCTCTTTACAGGGATTTATCCTGATCTTTGGAAACACACTACAATTTGTCCCATCTCCAAGAAAGGCAACCCCTCCGACTCAACCAACTATCGCTCTGTCGCACTCACTCTACGCAGAGGTACTCAACGGGGCAGCACCGCCTCCAAGGAGGCGCCACCTATGTGGGTGCTAGGCATAACAACATATGTCGAAGGTGGCTTTAGGTGAGGTAACATAACATACTAAATTTTACCTGTAGTAGTAATTATGATACATAATAAAACTAAAAATTATAAAAATATTATGAGAGATAAGTATATACCGTGGGTAGAGATATGTTTGAAGAATAATAATTAATTTTTAATCTTATATTTGTCTCGATTAGGATTCTTTAGGCGTGCAGTCTTGCTTGTTTTCTTTGTATATTGCGATCTCCATTTGAGTAAAATTTATAAATTATCACCCATGTTATGTTAGCCGTTGCTGACTGTCTGTTCGAAGGATTATTTACCTAAGTCTAGTAGAATACATCCACTGGTTTTCAAAAATAGAAATATTAATATTTCTAAGTGTCCCTAAATTCAGTGCTCGGTTCGGCTGCTCTACGTCGATAAAAGGCAAATACCCTGAAACTAGTCTGTAGATGCCAGACCTGCAAGAAGAAGCGGCTGACCTCCCCTGTTCGAAGGTTATAATGGACACAGGTTCGTGTGTCACATAGCTAGCTAGAGGCGGTGGCCTCTTGGAGCTAATCAACGGCAGCATTCGTCCTATTTTTCTGGACTGCCATGTTAGCTTGGCGATAACTATTAATCTATCTATCTATCTATCTATCTATCTATCTATCTATCTATCTATCTATCTATATCGTTTTGAACCTAAGATGAACGACAAAGTCAATTGTAAGAGGAACTGAAAATAGAACGCAAATAAAAGTATTAACTTTTTATCATTTTTTTTTCAAAGAAATGTACTCAGTGAATTTGTTTCGACTAAATCTGGAATCAGCTGTTCTAGACTTAAATTACATTAACATTGATACATTACTTAGTAGGGGAAACAACTCTTCCAGAATTGCCTCCCTTAGATGTATATATATATATTTTTTACTCTCTTGAATGTGTTCGTATATATGAGCACCATCTTCAACGTTTATGCAATATAGTACAGCTGAATTATGAAATTTTCGTTTATTTTTTAATATTCAAGAAATTTTCGTATTTATTTGCAACTGAGATAATATGGAAGAAGATTTCAATGTTGTTACAAAAACAAAACAAAACAGTCCATCGAATCTTGTTCGATAGTTTAATTCCAAATTAATCTTGACTGGGAAGATCTATGATGAAGACTATTTCATCTTTTATTCATAAATTGTGTAACTAGAACTATATTATGCCATACGTGTTTTTGAAAATTGTAGGAAGTCTGATTGCTATTTCCAGCAGTCTAGCAACTTCTTTATTGATTTGTTTCTATAGTTTTTATCTTTGTCTTGTCCACTTACGGGTTAGTGAGGAGGCTCTGTCAGTCAAGGTTCATCTGCATATATGAGCTGGCTCAGGCAAGATATTTGTTTCTGAGGAAGAATGGCTAAAAGCCTCATTTCTTCAAGTTACTGGCTTTCATTAAAGTGTAAGGCCACCGATTTGGGCCAACCCAGCTTGGTACTAGTGTCGTTGCAGCCGTTTCGGTCAGAGTGTAAAAAGCCGGAGCTGAAACTGCACAAACAAATATAAAGAACGCAGCTCGGATAACGATCAGAGTCAATGACTATTGAAAAGGTTACAAGACGCAACGAAAATTCTAGAAAAAACAAATAAGTAAATGAGTGGAAACTGAACCTGTGAGTGTGTTAGATAATAAGGCACTAAAAGAGAATAACTCCCCAGACGCAACAATATATATATATATATATATATATATATATATATATATATATATACAAGTATGTTGGAGAAGCAACTCAATGCTAATCCCTGTATATTTATGATGATATATATATATATATATATATATATATATATATATATATATATATACAGTAGAGAAAGTTGCCACATGAAAGTGGCAGATGAATGTTACTACTAGTTTAACCCTGGGCAGAATCTCCGCTAGCTGGTTTCAATGCAACATTCTGCATCCTTTATATACAATATATTGCTAGCAGGGGGAGCGAACCCTTACTAACCTCCATCAGCTAACGGATCGCCGGACTGGCCCAGTTTCGAGCTAGCCGGCTCTTCGTCAGCTACGTGCACCTGTGTAATAGAGTGATAGCTAAGATCCTCTTCTGCCAGAGATATATTGTAAACAAAGTGACCATCGGTCACTGATTTGCAATAAGCAAATCTCTTTCACAAAAATTTTGGGACGGGGTCGGCCGATGAAAAATTTCCAGAAATCCCTAGCCTGGCAGTGGTACCGGAGACATTGCCAGTTCGTGATATAGGCATAGAAGTACCGTCAGTTGAACCTGCCTGAGATGCAGGCAGAGCGACGAAACTGTTCTGCATGAGTTCGTCCATTGCCCGATCAGAGTTATGTCAAACACTTGTTGATACGTGCCGGACGGATCCAGCTATCAATGGAGTCAAATGTAAAGATCATCCTGCTACTCTCTTTCGTTGGGAGGATTGGCAGTGTTTGTTTGGTTGCTATGGCGAAAGAGGTAGTATAGTGAATTAGATTGATAGAGCTGAAAATAGACACCTTTTTTGGCCAAGTTATCAACTTTTTCAAGTTTCACTTGAAAAGTTAAGTGAGAGTAGAGAGGGAATTGCTGCTTTCCTGCAAATTTCTTGAAAGGTGAATGTGAGTGGCTACTTGTGAAACGCTAAACTATCTAAAACTTGTAGGCCCTCGTCAAAAATTACACCAGACGATCTCAAAAAAATTTGTAAATATGTGTACGTCTTAATCCTTTTGAAGCCCCAACGGATTATGAGTCTCTAAGCTGTTTTAGTTTATGCTGAAATCCGACATAGTATCCATGACTACGTTATCCAATTAGTTCTACTATTTTTAAGACTGTAGGGAATTGTTTGGTGGATATATAGGTGTTATATTTAACAAGTCGAATGAGGTCATCTCACTTTGGCTTACGTCCAGCTGTAGGCTATACTACATTAGGATATCTATTTATAGTAAGTTCATTGTCTAAATTCTATCGACTTGTCCAGTGGCATTTCAGTTTATTTTCCAGAACGCAATATTTTACACTTAATATATAAAATTTCCGAAAACTTCTCATGTTACAACTCTTCACATATTCTTTACTGTTATATAAAAATTAGATGGATAACCAGAAGCCAGATGTATATGTAGATATATTTGGCTGCTAAACATATAGTATTTATATTTGAAAATGATTTATTTACGTTACTAAAAGGAATATAATTTATTTATATATTCAATTAAAAGGAGAAAATAGTGCTGGAAGTAAACAAAAAATGAAAAAAGAAATTGCATACAAAAAGAAAGAAGCTATCTACTTTAAATTAAACTGTTAAACTTTTCAGCAGAACTAGTTAAAGAAGAAACTTCTAGGTTAAGGATTCCTAACCCGAGGT
This sequence comes from Octopus bimaculoides, assembly GCF_046866305.1. Taxonomy (NCBI): domain Eukaryota; kingdom Metazoa; phylum Mollusca; class Cephalopoda; order Octopoda; family Octopodidae; genus Octopus; species Octopus bimaculoides. Next base: position 43,653,759 of record NC_142931.1, on the reverse strand, counting down.
ACCCGAACCTTCGAAGTGGGAGAAAATATTTCAGGGGGTGCAACAAAGAGGGAAATGACATTCTTTATTAAAATCGGACTAAAATTATTTCAGAACAATGTCATTACTTTCCAGTTAAAAATAAGTTGTTCTATAAGTAAAAAAAAAGAAGATAAAAAAAGGAGTTTATTATTCCACACTACTGTATGTGCTTTACTAAAAAAAAAAAAAAAAAAATAGTTATTAGAAAATTGACTTCTTTATTTTCAAATTTGATATTGCTTTCGTAGGGTGTGCGATAATTAATCAAACATTTCCTATGGTGCGGGACATAGAAAATGTTGGAATCCCACTGCTTTAGGCAATTGCTCCAACTGCGAGAGGCAGATGTGAAATATCTTTCCAATAACACTCCACCATCTTAATTTATAGAGAATGTATTTGATAATGCAATCCACGATACACGATATGTGAGAAAGGTCGGATTGTCATAGTTGCCATTATGAGTCTGCTCAATTATTAGTGATCTGGGACTAAATAAAAGCATCAAACTCTATTGAAAGAATAAAATAATTTCTGTGGAAGTAATGTAATGTATTTAAAAGGTAAAAACTTAGCTATTCAACACAGATCGATATAAGACTAGAATAAGTACCAGGAGCCAATAAGATCGAATAAATCTTTCGAAGGCATTCTCCGTCGGTTTCGGCAATGAGAGGTCAGTTGTTGGTTGAACTGAATTCTTATTCGTGAATTTTTCTACCATAAGCACAAGGCTTGAAATTTTGTGGGAGAGTTAGTTGATTACTGCAACTTAATGTTCAGTTGGTACTTTATCTGATCATTTTCTGTCTGGCTGTCAGCATTTGAAAAATGCTTATCGAAAATTTTAGATTTGACACATTAATGTAGTTTTCCAAGCTGAATTGCTAGAGTTGTTTCACTTTTTCCAGAAAAATGTTTTAAAAAAGTTATTAAGGTCTAAAGCTTGATCATTTTCACCCAGTCAGGAAACAGGATTAGGAAGCTGTCATTTTGTACGTGACTGCAGATTTTGTCAATATCCTGAAAATAGCACGTGTTGTCAGTATTTGTATTCTACACGCGGAAAACGAGTGAACAATACCTTTTTTTGTAGTTTTAAGCGTTCAATATGCATATGATGCGATAGTACGAACTTAAAAGATTTATCCAAAAACGTTATTTAGCTGTTCATTTTAGCACGCCTCACAACGACTTCAATGACACAAAAAAAAAGAAAAAAGGAAGAAAGAGTAAATAACATGTCTTTTGTAGTCTCAAGCATTCAATATGTATTAAATACGATAAACAACACATTACATGCGATAAGAAGCAGCACATTACAAATTAAATATGCTTAAAAAACAAACATTTTAGCATCAGTACGAACTCAAAAGATTTATCTAAAAACAAAACAGCGAATTATAAATGCATTCAATCAATTTCCCGAACAAATCCCAATTTTCATATCTCCTGCACCACAAATTCACAGAGAAGTGAATCAACCATAGAACGGTGAGTGCCACAGCGTCGTTTATTATCTCGCTTTACAGAGGCCCATGTATTTTCCACTTGTCGAGTGTGGGTACCATCTTTCGAGTTAACAAACCCAAAGCTGTGGTTCACCGCTTTATGCTCAAAATTGTAACCATCAATTTCAGGAATGTGAGAGTACGCCCTCCACAAATCGCTGGAAATTGTGGTTCTTGGAAGAATCGAGTGACGTATGCATTCTTCCAGTGTGTCACGATTCTGACATGGCACCGCATACAGAAAAAAAAACCCCTCTCTGGTCTTGCGACACACTCCTCTAAAATCCCGCTGCTCAGGTAGGACCCTTTATCGGTTGTACTTACGTCTTGAGAAGACTGTTTCATCGATCTCAACAATCATCCCAGGACCACCAAACTTAATTGGATGACGAAGCAAAGTCCTATGCACATATTTCCCTAACACAGCTGTTATAATCAACAGTTGTGCAATGGTTTATACCCAGTTCTTCAATACAAAACCGGACTGAAGTCAGTTCCTCAACCCATGAGTAAAGGAAGAGCACTACAGTCCTAAGAGGAAGGGTATCTTTAAAGTAACTCTTTGGTTAAATCAGCATTAAAACTATGCTCCTTTTGAATTACAGAAACAATCCAGAGAGAGAGAGAGAGAGAGAGAGAGAGAGAGAGAGAGAGAGAGAGAAAGAAAGAAAGAAAGAAAGAAAGAAAGAGAGAGAGAGAGGTGAGAAAGAGAGGGAGAGAAAGAGAGAAAGAGAGAGAGAGAGAGAGAGAGAGAGAGAGAGAGAGAGAGAGCTATTAAGCCCATTATTGGAGTAGTACATTATTGATTGATAACTGAATGGATGAAAAGTGAATTTGGCCGTAGCAATATTTGAATTAAGAGATTTCAACGTAGAGGACCCAAACAAATTGTACAAAGGCATTCTAACCGATGCTGTGACGGATCTGCAAATTCGTCTCTTTACATGTAGAATTATTGCACAATCAAGAGAATCAACCCATTACTGTTCTTTAGAACTTACTATTTATTTTTCTTAATCCAAGCGAGTAGATAAAAAAAAAAATCATATTTCTCAGCTTAAGATATTAACATGTATTAGAATAAAATAACGAGGGAAACTTCTAGAGGTCGCTCGGCCGGCTAGAAAAAGCATCCAAATATCACATTCTTCTTTGCCGTCTTAATAAAAAAACACAAAGAGATACTGGATAATGTAACTTGAAAAGACGAGGTTTATTTTAGATTAGGATACCTTTGGTTGTATGTCTATTCGATCAGAGGTGACATAGGGCGAAACAACAACAACATCAACAACCCTGTTAGACTGAATATGAAAGTGGATGTCGGAGTTATTTAGAACTTGGAAAATGGAAGTCTGAAACTAAACACTACGGCATATTGAGTTTGGCGCTCTACCGTTTTTGCCTACTCACCGCTTTAGGAAATGTAATACATAATGTAATGTTGTGTGTATGTTTTATCTATTTAATTCTCTTTTACCGGAAAGTACTTTTCTCTTCTGGAATTTAATACGCTTCTAGTTTATATTGCTTCTTACACTTAGGAACTCTAGCAGCATAATTAATTATGTCACATAACCACCCATCCAACCAACCGACCAACCAACCAACCAACTAACCAACCGACCGACCGACCGACCGACCAACCAACCGACAAACCAACCAACCGGCCAGTGTTCCCTATAGTTCCTAATTCCAAGCTTGATTAATTCATTAATAACGCGATTTAAATCTTGTAGTAGTAGTATCGTCTAGTTACAAAATGCATTTGTCCGAAGAGAGGGATAGTGTAATGACTCAACTTATTTTCATTCTTTTTGCTTGGTGGGATTTGAATAACAAGTGGAGGTATTATGGTTAATATGAAAGTTTGTTGAAGAAATCGCAGATAGTCGAAATTATATAATGGCTGATAACCTGCCAAAGAGTCGATGGTTCGCATCTTATCATTGGTAGCGCATACCACTGATAGCTAAGGTACGTTACAATCTCTGATCCAAGTCCAGGTAACTGGAATATACACCATTGTTCAGATGCAGCCTATCATCATAAAAGGAAGGGAAAAAAGGGTGTGAGAAACGGGTGCTTTTCGTATTGTACTGAGTTCAAGTTTCATATAAACCTATAAAAAGGTAACCCACTCAAGGTATCCTACTTTCTAAATCTTATAGAAGCTTCATGTACACGACCAGTAGAAGTAATGTTCAACTCAATGGTATCATTAAGATTTGGGCAAACGCCGATGTGAAGACTTTTCCCTATAAAAAATTACTGATATTTAAATCTCATATTTTACAATAACGTTTCGAAATCTAGTGTTCAAAACTCCGACTGGAAATTAATAGCAAGACCCCATTGTAAAGTATATCTATATTTGCACATCTATATTTCTGTCGACAAAATAGTTAACATTTCATGGGATAATATCGTCTCAATAATCCAGATTTTTTTTATTATATTCAAACTAATTTTGTTATTGGAAGTCCCTCCCAACAAGGAGGCAAGCGACCAACAATAAAACAAGCCGCAAGCAGCCATTTCTTCTTCTTCTTCTTCTTCTTCTTCTTCTTCTTCTTCTTCTTCTTCTTCTTCTTCTTCTTCTTCTTCTTGTCGTCGTCGTCCTCCTCACCATTATTATTATTATTATTATTATTATTATTATTATTATTATTATTATTATTATTATTCAGTAGTTTTATTTTTATAACGTGCTTTCACTTCACTACCGAGCGCAGCTCTGTGCGCCTTGGGTATGTGCTGTGGTTTGCTGTGGTGCTCTTATGTTTACTGTATTGAAAGTGTTTTGCGTAGAATGTGTGCAGTACCCAGTAGTGCAATTTTCTGTATGTTATATATATTTGTAAGTCCTGGTGTTTTTGTTATGTATTTGTCTGAATATTTTTTTATTATAACTAAGGCACCTACTATGATAGGAATTGTTTCTGTTTTTAGATTCCACATTCGAGTTATCTCTATTTCCAGGTCTTTGTATTTTGAAAGTTTTTCCATTTCTTTTAGAGAAACGTTGTCATCTGCTGGTATAGAAACATCAATTAGAAGGCATTTTTTTCCTTCATGATCTTTGACAACTATATCTGGTCTATTTGCCTTAATTTCTCTATCTGTGTGTATTGGCATATCCCAGAGTATGGTTGCTTTCTCGTTTTCTGTGACCTTTTCTGGCGTGTGTTTATACCATCTTTTTTCTGTTGCTATTCCATAATGTTGGCATAGCTTCCAGTGTATATAGGTCCCAGCTCTGTCGTGTCTGTGAATATATTCCTTCTTAGCCAGGACTGGGCAGCCAGAGATAATATGATTTATTGTTTCTTGTCGATCTCCACATATTCTACAGTTACTTGTTATATTTCTTTTCATTATGTGTTTTTGGTAATTTCTGGTGGGGAGGCTTTGGTCTTGTGCAGCAATTAAAAATCCTTCAGTCTCTGCTTTGAGTCCTGAGCTTCTCAGCCATTGCTGGGATTTTTCTCTGTCTATTTCTTTCGCATTTAGTTTAGCCCAGTATTTACCATGTAGGGGCTTTTCTTGCCATCGTTTTATCATGGTCCGTTGCTGTTCTAGTTTTAGTTTGGATTTCATTTGTTTTATAGCTTTTGTTGTTTCTTCTTCTTCTTCTTCGTATTTGTTAGGTAGATTGATTTCTTGTTTGTATTTGTCAGCTTCCTTAAATACTGAAAACAGTTTTTTGTTTTGCTCGTGTTTTGTGGCTATTTGTATTAGTTTCCCTTGCTTCTGGAGTAGGTATTTTTGCAGTCCTATGGTGGTTATTTTATAATAGTTTTCTAGCTGTATAAGACCCCTGCCACCTTCTGTGCGTTGTATATATAGCCTTTCTATGTCAGATTTTGGGTGGTGCATCCTATATCCTGTCATTATTTTTCTTGTTTTCCTGTCTATTTTACATAGTTCGTTTAGTGTCCAGTTAAGGATGTTGTAGCTGTAGCTTATAACTGGGACAGCTAAAGTGTTGATACCCATTATCTTGTTTTTAGCATTGAGCTCTGTTTTTAGTATTGATCTAACTCGTCTATAGTACTCTTTCTTTATTTTTTCTTTCATTTGTGTATGTTGTATCCTATCTAGTTCATTGACTCCTAAATACTTATATGGTTGGCTTTCGTCTAGTTCTCTTATTTCATTGGCTTTATTATTATTATTATTATTATTATTATTATTATTATTATTATTATTATTATTATTATTATTATTATTATTTTTTAGTTTTTTTTCTTCTTTCTTCAAATTTTCTTCCATTTCTTGCCGAGTGTTTTCCGTACACCTAGGGCAGAGAAACTCGTTGTATGCATTCCCAGTTCACACACGCAAATTCACAGGTAAAACATGTATTTAAGAAAAAAAAAGTTCATGAATGGATGTTGTTTTCACAGCGGCGATAATGCTCTTCTTAGTACATGAGTCGTTCCAGCACGATTTTTTGCACTTCCTGTAGGGATGGTAAGCATGGTATCATTTTCAAATAGGTTTCAGTACCTTTTTTTTTATCATTCCTAGAGATCCTACAATCACTGGTATGGTAGTCGCCTTGAGGTACCACAATTTTTCAATTTCTATTAGCAAGTCTTTATATTTACTGATCTTGTCAAATTCTTTTGCCGCTATATTATGATCAGAGGGAATACTCATGTCAATTAATAAACACGTCTTCTTTGTCTGATCTTTTATAATAATATCCGGTTTATTAGCTTTTATAACCTTGTCAGTATGTACGGGGAAGTCCCAGAGAATCGATACATTTTCTCCCTCAGTCACAGCTTCAGGATGGTGTTTATACCATTTGTCAGCGGTTTTGATTTTATAATGCTGACATATTGTCCAGTGTAAATACTGGCCAACTCTGTCATGTCTTGTTTTATATTCTACAGGTGCTAAGAATCTACACCCTGAGATTAGGTGGTCTATAGTTTCAATCGCATCGTTACAAAATCGGCATTTTGGGTCAGCTCCATTTTTTATCACATTGGCTTGGTAGTTTTGGTAGTTCCGGGTTAATAAGCTTTGGTCTTGAGCAGCCAATATGAAACCTTCACTCTCTGCTTTTAGCCTTGAACTTCGTAACCACTGATGCGTGCGTTTCTGGTCGACATCAGCTTGTTTGCTACGAGCCACATACTTGCCATGCAGAGGTTTCTGTTCCCATCTGCTAGCTAATTTTTCATGTGCTTTTGTCTTTGCAATTAATTTTATTTTCTTTGCAGCAGCAGTTGGCGCATTTCCTTCAACCTGATCAAGTTGGTAGGTATCTAAGAGTTCGGTAACGAATTTTTTGCTCTCTTTCAGAATAGAGTGAAGTTTTTTCAGTCTTTCATGTTTTTCAACAAGTTTCAGCATCCAATCGTTGGTTGTTTCAAGGTATTTGGCCAGTCCGATTGTGGTGGTTTTGTACGTAAGTTCAAGCTGGATCAAACCTCGACCTCCCTGAGCTCTGGGAAGGTAAAGGCGATCCACGTCTGCCTTTGGATGGTGCATCTTATTACAAGTCAGTAGCTTTCGGATTTTTCTATCAATTTTGACTATTTCACTGGTATTCCAGTTAAGCACATTGAAGCTATAAAGAACAACTGGGACTGCTAAGGAATTTATGGCTAACACCTTATTATATGCATTCAGCTCAGACTTCAGAACTGCTCGAACTCTTCTATAACATTCCTTCCTAACCTTCTCTTCCATGCTTGCGTGCTGGATACCAGAGCCTTCATTTATTCCTAGGTATTTATAGGTTTGTTCCTGCTCAAGTTCTTTTATTACTGTTTCGACATCTAATTCTATTGAACTTGACTTTACTAGTTTCCCTTTCTTAAAAGTGGCTTTGGTACACTTTTCAAGGCCAAACTCCATCCCGATATCATCACTGAACCCTTTCACAGTATGTAATAGTCCCTGAAGCTCTTCATCATCTTTGTCATATAGCTTTAAATCATCCATATAAAATAGATGGCTTATTTTCTTGTTGTCAATTTTGTAGCCATACCTTGTTCTATTCAGTTCACTTGAGAGTGGTATTAGTGCTATGCAGAAAATTAGTGGTGAAAGCGAGTCACCCTGGAAAATGCCACAGTTTATGCTAATATTGTTTGAGTGCAATACTCCATTAGAATGATATAATTGCAGCTTCGTGTTCCATAGTGACATATTATACTTTAAAAAATCTGAAATCACAGGAGAAATTTTGAAAATGTCCAGCGATTTCAGAATCCACGAATGTGGTATGCTGTCAAAGGCCTTTTTATAATCAATCCATGAAGAGCTGAGATTTCTGCGCTTGTTATGGCAGTTCTCAAGGATCATGCGATTATTTAAGAGCTGATCTTTGCATCCGTATGAGCCTCGTCTGCATCCTTTTTGTTCAGTGGGAAAGCGGTTATTCTCTTCCATAAACGTATATGTTTTCTCCACTAGAATAGATGTCAAAATCTTATAGGTAGTAGACAAACATGTTATAGGCCGGTAGTTTTTTGGGTCTTTGGTTTCGTTATTTTTCGGGAGGAGGTAAGTAATACAATTTGCCATCCAATGGGGAGTTCTTTCTGGGTCTTTCATAATACTATTAAATAGTATTACTAACATTTTGTGTGCGGACGAGAGTGATGAGAGCCAGAAATTTGGTACTCTATCAGTACCAGGGGATTTCCACTTATGAGCCTTCGTTAGTGCCCTCCTTAGGTCGGTGATTGAGATGTCTTCCCATACCTGTTCTTGTAGATTTTTGTAGGCATCTTGGGTGCGTTTGATCCAGTCTGCATTTTCATTGTATGGTTTCTCATCACTCCAGATCCCTTTCCAAAAGTTTTCAACTTCTTCCATTAGGGGTGGATTTTCAATGGTTATTTTTTCTTTCCCTATTTCCCTGTAAAATGATTTGGCATTGGATTTGAACATATTATTTTGCCTGTAGAATCTGATTCTTTTCTCAAATCTGCGTATTCTCCGAGCTTTCGCTTGAACTTTTTATTTAAGTGTTTCCTTCGCTGACATTAGTTCTTCTCTTGTTGAGAGTCCATATTTTCTCACGATCTTCCTGCTTTTTCTTGATCTTATATCATTTCCAGAGATTAGCTCAGTTAATATTGATATCTCCCTTCGCAACGATTCAATCTCAGTTTCAATTCTACTCCTCCAGTTTGATTTTCTTTTCGAATTTGGTATTGTTGGCTTTTTGGGTGTTAAACAGCGCCTTTCGATTACCTTAGCAACAGAGTAAATAATTTCATTTAATTTATTAAGATCGGGTTTTAGTTGTTGTATGATCTCTTGTGTAACACAGTTGCCAATTTTTATTTGCGTTTTATGTTGGTGTGCATTTGGTAGTTATTATTATTATTATTATTATTATTATTATTATTATTATTATTATTGTTCAGTAGTTTTATTTTTATAACGTGCCTTCACTTCACTACCGAGCGCAGCTCTGTGCGCCTTGGGTATGTGCTGTGGTTTGCTGTGGTGCTCTTATGGTTACTGTATTGAAAGTGTTTTGCGTAGGATGTGTGCAGTGCCCAGTAGTGCAATTTTCTGTATGTTATATATATTTGTAAGTCCTGGTGTTTTTGTTATGTATTTATCTGAATATCTTTTTATTATACCTAAGGCACCTACTATGACAGGAATTGTTTCTGTTTTTAGATTCCACATTCGAGTTACCTCTATTTCCAGGTCTTTGCATTTTGAAAGTTTTTCCATTTCTTTTAGAGAAACGTTGTCATCTGCTGGTATTGATACATCAATTAGAAAGCATTTTTTTCTTCATGATCTTTGACAACTATCTTTGTGATCTTTGACAGTTATTATTATTATTATTATTATTATTATTATTATTATAGTAGTGCTATTTTCTGTATGTTATATATACTTATTAGTCCAGGTGTTTTCGTTATGTTTTTGTCTGAATGTTCTTTTTATCATACTTAATGCGCTTACATACTTAATGATAGGAATTGTTTCTGGTTTTAGACTCCACCCTCAAGTTACCTCTATTTCTAGACCTTTGTATTTTCAAAGGTTCTCCGTTTCTTTTAGAGAAACATTGTCATCTGTTGGTATAATTATCATCACCATTATTATTATTGTTGTTGTTGTTTTTATTATTATTATTATGAAAACTTTCAGCTTTATTTTGCTGAGTATGATGGAAAGTGACAGTTGTGCACAGCCAGCAGACTAAGGTGACACTTGTTTACTGATCATGCTTCAAGAACCCCGTGGAGAACTCTTGCAGTTGAGTTAGACAGATTGGAAAAAAACAGAATCATTGAAAAAGTGAATTACGCGAAATGGGCAGCTCCGACTGTATGTATAAAAAAGAAAAATAACAAAATTAGGTAGTGTGCCGATTTTTCGATCCGTTTAAATGACTGCCTAAAAATGAACCATTATCCACTACCGACCCCAGAAGATATTTTTACAAAACTAAACGGAGGAAAAATATTTTCAAAACTTGATCTGTCTGACGTATATCTGCAAATCAACACGCCATAGGTCTATACAAATACAATAGACCACCTATTGGACTGATGGAGCACCTACAATATTTTAACAGGTGGTGGACGCGATGTTGGCAGACTGTCAATTTGCTATTCTTTACCTTGATGACGAATTAATGAAAAGCAAATCGTGGAATGAGCAGATCGAATACGTGAAGTGTGTCTTTAAAGAATTAAGAATTATGGTTTCACACTCAGTGAAGAGAAGTGTGATTTCTTTTGCCTAAAATCAAATACCTAGGTCAAATCATAGATAAGAATAGAAGACGTCTTGATCCGTCGAGGACAGACGCAATCAACAATATGCTTCCTCCAACGAATATACCGACGTTACAAGCTGTCCTTAGCCTAGTAAATTACTATGAACAGTGCATTCCAAATATATTCATAAGTAGAGAGCACTATTAAACGATTTACTAAAAAAAGAAGTAAAATGGAATTGGTCAGTAAAGTGCCAAAACGCATTTGAAAACATAAAGAGAATATTTATTTCTGACTTGTCACTATCGCATTTCGATCCAAGAATGGACAATGTTGTAGCGTCTGATGCTTCGGAGTATGGAATAGGAGCAATCTTGCTACACAAGTATAAATATGGAAATATGAAGCCAGTAGTTCATGCTTCATGTTCGTTGATAGCAGCGGAAAAAAGTATAGTCAGATCGAGAAGGAGGCTCTATCAAATATTTTTGCAGTAAAACAAAATTCACATATTTCTACATGATAGAAGTTTTTTGTTACAAACCAACCGTCGACCATTACTATTAATTTTTGGATCAAAGAAGGGATTGCCTACCCATACAGCGAACTGACTGCAATGTTGGGGTACAATATTGTTGAACTACAACTTTAAGATGTATATTCCGTCGAAGAAAATCGGTCATGCAGACTGCTTATCGAGGCTAATTCCCAAGAGCGTGGAACCGCTACAAGAGACCATGATAGCATCATTGCAGTCAGAAAATAAAGCAAGAGGTATTGTGTGTAATACAATCCAGGAACTGCTGGTGACAGCGCATGATATAAAAATGAAATTCGTAGAGGATTGTTACAATACAAGAACGAAAGAAACATTGAAAAATAAGTATAATAAAAATACAAATTCAAATAATTTCTCACTATGCGGCGATGCCTTAATATACGCGCAGAGAGTAGTTGTACCAAGTGCACTACAGAAACAAGTATTGCAATAATTCCACTGTGGGCACTCGAGAGTGTCCAGAATGAAAGCTTTAATGAGGAGCTTTGTATATTGGCCGACTATGGTTAGAGGGATCAAGAAATTGGTGAAAGCATGTAGAGGTTGCACGTTGGAAACCAAAGCACCACCCGTAAAATACCAATCATGGACTGAGAGCCCATGGTCTCGGATACATGTGAACGGCGTATACTCTCTAATCGTTGTGGATAGCTATACAAAGTGGCCAGACGTATGCAGATGTAATAAACCCAAAGTAAAAACAACAATAAAGTTCCTACTCGAGTTATTTGCTCGATACGGTGTTCCAGACACGTTAGATTCAGATAATGGAACACAATTCACGGGATATGAATTAAGAAAGTTTTGCCTTAAATACGTGCGTGCCATAAAGCACATCTTTAACTCGCCCTACCACCCTAGATCAAATGTGCAGGTGGAAAAATTTGTCGACACGTTCAAAAGAGCTCTAAGTAAAGCTAGGAACGAGCTAGATAACGACGAGGCACTAACGAAATTTTTGAGAATATATAGAATAACGCCAAATTTAAATACTAATTCAGTAAAGTCACCGGTAGAGTTAATGTTCGCGCGTAAAATAAAATCGATCTTCGATAAATCATTGCCAGGAGAAAATTCATACAAAGGAAAGACAAAAAATGCATTTGAAGGAAATACAAGAAATATTATGAAACATTTCGAAGTAGGAGATAAAGTTTAATTTAGAAATTACAAAAATGGTAAAGATGATTGGGAGGATGGCTGTATAATCAAAAGATTAGGTAACATGATGTATTTAACTAAAGGACAACGTTCGGTACCAGGTAAAGATCAGACACAAAGAAGAACGGAGGGTAATACCAATGGAAATCTTCTATATGTTTGAAGTGCCATCACCGAGAGATATTGAAACCCGTAGAACTAGCTTCAGAAAATGAAAACAGACTGAATATCTGGAAGTTATACCTAAACGAAAAAGATATTAAATTTTCAAAAAGAAAAAAACCTGAAGGAGAGATGCTGGGAAGAAAAAACAGAAATTCCACTTTCTCACAGTTGTATAAATAGTAATGATCCGAGTGAGTTCGTGAGTTTAGAGTTCGGAGTTGAGAGAAGTTCGTGTTAGTTTGCAATGAAGTCAGCAGGTATCGGTCAGTTGGTTCACAAGGAATAGTGATTGTTGATTTGTAAAGAGATTTGTTAGTTCGTTACATTGTTTTTTATTGTTGTCTGGTTATATTATTTATTGTACGTAACAATAACGTTACAAAAATAAGATAGATGTTCGAGAAAAGAAACCATCAGAGCAGAAACACTTCTTACATGAAGGGAACAATGCTAGTGAAAGAATGAACATTAGCAGAAAGACGAGTCATTCGTTTAATATCTAATAGGAGGTTCGGAACAGCAAAGACCGTGGAATTATCATATTAATGGAGATAAAGAAACAACGTCCGGCGATGCGAGAATGATTGAAAGTAGGATCAATAATATTAGAAGTTTGCTTTCGAACTTAATCGAAGAGAGAAAGAACACCAGCAGTCGCACTAGCTCGGATGCGACAATCATAATCCTAACAAAGGTGAATAAGAAATTTATAAAGACGAAATGTACACTCAGAGGAAAAATAATGAGCCCCACCGCTCAAATACAACATCCACAACTTATTTAAATCTGAATCTGTTTGTGCAAAATATCCATCTGTTTCCAAGTTACAAGCACGAACTAAATTCCTTATGAACTATATACTATTCCTCCACTTCAAAGTAATAATAATAAAAAAAGTTGTTAATATTCTAAGAGATGTCGGACAAAATTCATTTAACACTCTGTAGAGCACAATGTCTGTGTTCTAATCTAGTTTTGGAGTTATAACATATAGTGAGAGCATACATGTTTGACAACCAAAAGATTGTGAAGTTGATTTGCTTGGGACATGTTCTGTGAGCAGTTCTACATGGTTAAGTAGTCACTTCAGCAGTCCCCTGATTCTCAATTTGATCCTGTCATGAGGCAAAACAGTCTTTTGCTATAATCTCAGTTGTACCAAAGCCTTATAGAAGAAAATGGATAGAAGAAATTGCCAAAGTCTGTTGGATGACCCATATCAGTTGAACTGCAGTTTCTCTCTCTCTTTTCTCCACCACCTTTATAAGATTATCGGCGCTGTCATTCCGCCATTGGTTAGGCCATACAAAATACAACTTATATTGCTTTTATATATATATATATATATATATATATATATATATATATATATATATATATATATATATATATATATATATATATATATATATATATATATATATATATATATAGAGAGAGAGAGAGAGAGAGAGAGAGAGAGAGACGCGTGAGTGGAGGCGCAATGGCCCAGTGGTTAGGGGAGCAGTTTCGTGGTCATAGGATCGCGGTTTCGATTCCCGGATCTGGCTTTGTGAGTGTTTATTGAACAAAAACATCTAAAGCTCCACGAGACTCTGGCAGGGGATGGTTGTGAACCCTGCTGTACTCTTCCACCACAACTTTCTCTCACTCTTACTTCCTGTTTCTGTTGTGCCTGTAATTCAAAGGGTCAGCCTTGTCACACTGTGTTACGCTGAATATCCCCGAGAACTACGTTAAGGGTACACATGTCTGTGGAGTGCTCAGCCACTTGCACGTTAATTTCACGAGCAGGCTGTTCCGTTGATCGGATCAACTAGAACCCTCGACGTCGTAAGCGACAGAGTGCCAACAGTAACAAATGGGCGAGTGAATGGGTTTTGTGCTTAAGAAGTTAAATTCGTTAAATAGGGTTTTAGATTCGATCGTAGTGCGTAACTGGGTGATTTTGGTTTCGACTACAGTACCAAAACATTGGGTCGACCGAATTTGTGAGTGAAATTTGGTACACGGAAATTATGTGGAAGCCCATCAGAGGGATGGGTCTTGATTGATTCGCAGAATCAGTTTCCCTATTTTGCACCATCGTCTGGGCCTTGTTTATTTTTAGTAGAGTCTACTTTGTTGCAAGCATTTGTGCCTGGTCTCCGGGCTAACAATAATTTCCTTCGTTGCTCTCACCAGTTTTGGAGGGCCTGACATGGAGCATGGATGATATCCCCACCCCGACTAAACCATTAACAAATAAAATGTTAACAGTCATAATAATTAATTTGTTACTGTTATGTTGGTACTTAATTATTTCAAGGTGTTATAACTTCAAAATTATGTTAGAGCAAAGTTAGAAATAATATTTTAATATAGAATTAATTATTTCCTCTGATCTGTGAGTGTTACATAATAAAAGCCTCTACTTATGGTCTTTCTTTTTAATATTTAGTCCAAAGAAGGGGTGGAGTACTTCTTTTATTTCAGCCTTTTATGTTATCCAGCTGGAATTAAGTATGAAATTAAGCTAGTAGTGTGTATCGCAGGATTGCTAACTTGGGTTTTGGTTTCATGCAATGTGCTGGCAACATGCTAACCGATCAAAGTGTATCTCTGTCAGCAATATCAACTATAACTCAAAAATCACTGTTGCAAGAAAGAAGGGGTGAAAATATATCACTTAAAAATAATGACTGGAGAAGCATACACAAGGATGCCTGCTGAATAGTAAAGTAGGCTCTAACATATTTTAATGCAGTGATCCAAGAAATTATAATTAAAATTACATCGGTATTGATGATAAAATTGTCTTAAAGACTAATTAATCATTAAAATAATTAATTTTTTCTCTTTTCATCACTGCGGTTGTAATTTTGACTAATTGAAATGCTTTGGCTCACTGCATTAAATATGTTAGCGCCCAAATTACATTATCTTAATCTAGTAAGAGAATCTACGTTTATATAAATATCCAGCGTGGTTTTTTTCCTGGCAATTTCAACCACGTCAGATAGGTCTTTTCACATTAGATAAAACTAAGACTGCATTAACACCATTATAGAAAAGTTATAGACTGGAGATTACACGATAACACATTATTTCTAAACGTTGTTAAACCATGAGTGTTTCTCTTATGGGTTACCATTCAACAGGGGTGGGGGATGAAAAAGAGTCAACCGAATCCTTGGTAACAACGCAAGATCAAAAGAGGTGACATCATGGTATTAACCACATATGATATGCTATTTTTCTGATGTAACAAGTTTGGTGGAGATTAGTGATATAATCAGTTGCTATTGCAGTAAATGCTCTAAGAAATCTCTGTGAAGCCAATCTCTGTGTAAGGTTCACTTTTTCTTTATAAGCAGATCACACTATAAGGAGTTCTGGTTACCGAGAGGCTGGCTTTGCAGGCCTACTCCATTTCTACTACATTATACTGTGTCAATATTTGAAATCATTTGCCTTCAGTAAATTATTGGTGTAAGGACTTTCTTACCAAGTGGAGAAAATTCAAGACTAAGACCTTCAGACTATGTGATGCTACTAGACAGATGGATAATACGTAAGTGCAAAATGCTCCTGCTTAAGAAAAAACGGGACTTTTCAGTACAATAACTCCTGAAAAATATGTGAAGAGTGTCGGACTAGAGTGGGTGGTAACTCAGAAACTGGTTTCGATGAAACATTGGAAAACTTGTCAGTATATTCTGTCTGATTGAACACCAGTAATCCCCAGTCGGTTACTGTTTCATCGATGTCTTCAGAACGATGGACGCTTACGTGTTGGATCGTAGATATAATTTTGATGAACATTATTTACTTTCAGTCAGTCAAATGTTGGTCTTTGGATATTGGAAAGTGATTTATTTCAGGAAATTACCCTGAAAAACTATTTGTTCAGAATTCTGTGTTTAAAACCCATGGTGGTTGGGTGCCTTTGTGTAGCGGTCCCCTTACTATTTTGGGGACAATGCTTTGTCTAAGACGCCTTATCTTTCTATTTTATTGGAGATAAACTGCTCGTTTCTTTTTCTCAATTTTCAACGCACATAAGACCAGTTGAGGATACCTTGTCGGCCATTATAAGTTAAAGTCTTGAGCCTGTTGTTTGATGCTGAAAATAAGAAAAGGCATTAATCTTTAGAATCGAACCTGCGTAGCAGACATTATTAAACAAAAAAAAATCTACATCACATTAAATGATGAAAGGGCTGCGATCAAGATCCTTTTTAAAAGCCTTTAAGATAAGAAACAAGGAGTAAGTTATCCGCTGAACAGAGATAAAACCGGATGTTTACAACAGTGTAGTCACTAAAGGTACCCAAAGGTCAGGTGACAGTGTTAAAGCGGGCAACGGATTAACTCTAATCACAAGGAGCTTAACCCATTTTTTTGTGGCTTGCATAGAATTAAGTAATACATCGAGTCAAAGAATCTCTATTTCCATTAATGAGAAACAATTCAAATGAAATGCCAGTCATTCAGTTATCGAGTTCTATCAACTTATAAAAGACGACAAGCCACGGAATTTTCTCTCTCTGTCTACATAACTTCCGTCCATAATATATTTTTGCTTTATGAAGAGCGTAAGCATTACAAATATATTTGTTGGCCATTCACAATGTTGCATAAAGGATTTGTTTCTTCTAGCATTAAAGAAATATATCCTTATTCCCAAGCTGGTTCCCATCTGTTTTTCAAGTCCATAAAGAACTGCTCCATTTCATTATTTCATTCATACGTAATAACACTAACAATTATTGGAGTGATGTAGAAGAAGCTAGAGTTCCCACGTCATGTTAAATTATTTCCCTAAATTACACACGTCTAATCGTGTCTGAAGCATTCTTAATGTACATCTGTTGATAAGAATCGGATTACTTTTGAACATTTAAATCTGATCGGGAATGAGCTTTCTGAAGTTTTTGTTTAATTATAATCTAACAATTATGAGTACACGCAGTAGGGTATCTTTTTTATGTATTGTGATGAAAGAGTTTATTCTGGTGAATATTGGAACGGAACAATCTTTCATTCATAACAAGAATTTTATGTTCAAATGAAAATGTTCTTGGAATTAAAAGAAGCATGTCTTTTGAAATCTCGCATATTGAGTAATTAATTTTGTATTTGGAAAAAAAATTGTTAGATATGTTTACATAAATTCACATTTATACTAGACTGGACACTTCATTGATTTATTAACTAATATAAAATTCCGTAATTACTATAACCTTTTTCAAGCCTAACTAAAATCTGATATTAGAAATTTTGAAAGTTTTGAAAACAAATTAGAATTTTCTGATGAGACTAATAGCCTACATGAAGTCAACAATGATTTATATGATAAATTGCTGCACGACAATATTATCGATGAGGCTAAATTTCTCTCTAAAATTGATGAAAGGTTAGAATGCTTAGCTAAACGTGAAGCTTTTATTACCCCAAAGATCACAAGCCCAATTTCAGTAATGAGTACACTTGTAGCCCCAGCGACAATTGAAAGTGGTTTAGTAGCTAAAAACAAAACAAAAAAAAAAGGGATACTAATGTCAGAATTAGAGAGACTACTAAGCTACAATAATGGAAGAATAACAGCATTGTCATAGATCAGTTTAGGAAGTTAAAGGATAAACTTAGAACTAGATTTACACATTTCGTTTTTGGATTTGGTTTGCAAGATTCTTTATGTGAGTTCGTGTGTTGAAGCATATTCTGTTGTGTCTGGGGAGAGTCATTTTCTTTTTGTGCCTTATAATTTAACACACTCACCGGTAAAATTTCCACTTATTTCTTATTTTAATTTTCCTAAAATTTTCGTTGCGTATTGCAAACTTTTCAGAGAGGTTGCAAGACACAACGAAAATTTTAGGAAAATAGAAATGATATTTCTCTCTCACTGGATGGAATACTTTTTTGTTGATCCAACCTATATTTGCACTGTAAACTATGTATATATATATATATATGACCTTGAACCCACAAGAGTAAATAAGAGAGACAGAGACAGGCAGAAACAAGGAAGTTGCCCCTTCTATTTGAATACTATGCAAACATTCTTTTAAAAAACTTTTCTTTTAATTTTTCCAAAATTTAATTGTTTTCCATACTTACAGTTGAAAAAGTGTCAATGACTGAAACCGGTACTGAAATGTTTTTTATAAAATTATTTTACCATTTTCTACCTTGACTTTTTTTCCATATATATATATATATATATATATATATATATATATATATATATATATATATATACATAAAAACTATATAAATAATTAGAAAATAGAGAAAAACATAGATTAACCAGCACATCGATCGGATCACATTTAAAGCTTGTTTATTGATACAAAGCAAGACCGATATATATCTGGACCGATGGGTTGCTTCAAATGGAGAATACTTTGAAATGATATTGTAATATTCGGGTGTTCAAATAAGTTTGTGACAATTCTGCGTCAATTACATGACAGTATGAAGGCCTGGGTGAATGTTAGTGGGAATGTATCTTGTCCTTTTACTGTGAATAATGGCATCAAACAAGGCAATATTTCAGCGTTAACGCCGTTTCACTGTATTTTCCTCTGCTATTTGTAATGGCTTTCAATGAGTGTCCATATGGAATATATATCAGGTTTCGTACATCTGGAAACATAAGATGCATCAGTACAAATTCAAAAGTCATATCCCCATTGCTAAGGGAACTTCTATACGGAGATGACTGTGGCCTCTTTGTTTACAATGAAAAAGACATGCAACATATAAAAGACTGTTGTCTTTTATATCTTGCACCAGGAGTGCTATACATGGACCTAAATATCCAAGTGTATGGTGAGAAGCTTCAAGTTGTGGACAAGTTTGTTTATCTGAGCAGAGCCCTTAATATACCATGCACTCTTGACAATGAAATCTCGCAAAATATCAGCGAAGCCGGTGATGCTTTCAGAAAGTTGGGAAAATGCCTATGGTCTCAATATGATATCTCTACTGATACTACGGTAAAAATGTATTTAACAGGCGTGTTATCCTTCCCGTTGTCCACTTGTGAGACGTAGGTTACCTACCAAAAGGATCTGAAACTGGTGGAGTACTATCCCCAGCAGTGTCTCTACGTCGTGTCTTCAACCATGTGAGTCATGTTGAGGTCCTTGAAAGACGTCACTGTCGAAATATCGAGTCAATCATTTTGCAGCGCTTCTCCAGTGAATGAGTCACTTAGTGACAATGGAGGACTGAAGGACTCTGAAGTAACGCCCGTATGGTGAACTGAGGAATGGAAAGCGTCCGCTTCATAAACTTAAGCTGAGATTCAAAGATTTCATAAAAAACATCTTTGAAGAAAACTAACAGCTCGGAAAAGGATTGGGAAGAAACTGCAACAGATCGGGAAGAAGGAAAGCAATATATGACAGAAGTGAAAATTTAGAAATTAAAGCCTAAAGAAATCAAGAGAAGTTGAGGAGAGACACTAGAAAGGTTGTGGACTTGATATTTTCGGGAAATGTAGGTGATCAGAGTGAGCTGACAAGCAATGAATGTGGGAGAGTCTACTTCAGCAAAGTGGGACTGAAATGTTACAAAAGATGTCATGTATAGATACTTGACTTGGATTACGTTATAAATATGGCACTATTTGCCTATAAGCTGGGTGCTTGAAATATCACTTGTCAGTACATGAAGACCAACAAGTGGCTCATGTTTTTTTGGGAAATTATGATGTAACATGAGTGTAGGGCACTTACTGGCCTGAAAATCCATACCCGGGCTGATCACATATGAGACCGATTCTGAAGTGCTTCAGGCGACGGCTAAACTCGAGAACGAGGAAGCGGCCATTATGTATGTATGTATGTATGTATGTATGTATGTGGGTATGTGTATGTATGTATGTATGTATGTATGTATGTATGTATGCACGTATGTGAGTATATGTATGTATGCATGTATGTTTGCATATATGTATATGACTGAAACAAGCAAAAGATAAATGATACATATATGTGTGTGTGTGTGTGTGTGTGTATATATACACAAATAACATTTTTTTACACAAATAATATTTTTGTATTCTGAAAACACTATTGTTATCAGCTACCCTTTTCTTCTTTTCGATATAGAAATAATTATTGTTAAATGAAAATCATTGAAGGGAAATTCAAACCCAGTAATTTGTGCTATGTTTATTAAAACTATTTTGTCGCTAGCATCTTTATGAATCTTTAACAAATTTAAGATAAATATTCTACATTGTTCTTTCTTTCTTTCGATATGTTTATATCGCCTCGGCACAACGCATTGTTTAATGTCAATTTAAGTTGTTCAGAGTTCTATATGAACACAACTGTGCAGACAAAAATGAAACGAAATAGATGAGCGTTTAAAGATACTGTCCCGCGTTGTTGCTGGCTGGTTGTGTGATCGGATGTCATTGGTGATTCATAGTGTTTTGCCGATACTGCTGAGATAGATGGTTGGGTTAATGGATGAAAATACGATCCATGGACTGCGTGGAGAAGTAACTGGAACTACTTTTTACAACAATTGTTCTTAGGTCTACAAGTACCTGATATATTCCCAGCTATGTGAACTACTGGAAGTGAAAGACTTCTAATCCTCATTAAAACTTCCTTCTAAGAAGAAGGTAAATGCGTACAAAAAGCCTAAAGGGCAATTAATCTCAGGTTGTCCCAGCTTCTGTTGTGCCACTGGTCTTATAGGTGATTGCACTGAAAAGTGGTTTCAATGCTGTGCAGTACTTTATCCACTCAAAACAAATTTACGCACAGGAACAGCTTGCACACATGAATCATTTGCTTGGACTTACTGAGTTTAGGAAGCAGTCTTACTCGATTTCAAGATGATTTCCACCATTGCTTGCCTATGACTTCCAGGTGTTTTAACACCTGGCGAACTGATGAGCGCAGCCTACCCATGAACTAGCAAAGCACATACCTTGGGTATGTGTGTCCGATATACTTTATATGTATGTATGTATGTATGCATGCACACACACACACACACACACACACACACACACACACACACACACACACACATATATATATACACACAAAACATTCAAACACTGAGATTTGAAATCAGCTGTCAATACTGTTCATATCATCTGTGGATAAATTTTAAAATTGATGATGTCACTAGCAGTGACATAGGTGGATCGCAGATGTAATAGCATTAAATAGCTATGAATTATAAATTTGCACGAAGCGTAATGATGCTTAACAAGCATCTACCAGCTAGAAATAAGAGCTAAAGTCTTAAATTAATCCAACATATCGCACCAAGATTACAAAGAAAAGCAGTATGCGAAGAAAACAGAAAGAATTAAAACATTTAATAGCACAAATAAAAATATCATGCAATATATATATATATATAGATATATATATATTTAATTTCCAGGATTCAAGAGAATCATGTACTTAATTAAGTAAAGCACGAAGGTAAAAAAAAAAAACATGTCTGAAACAGTTGTAGTGAACCACAGCCTTATGTTGTTATTTGTTTACACACACACACACACACAGACACACACACACACATGTATATATATATATACGTATATATATATATGTATATATATATATGTATATATATATATACATACATATATACATATATATATATATATATATATATATATATATATATATATATATATATATATATATATATGTATATATATATATATATATATATGTATATATATATATATATATATATATATATATATGTATATATATATATATATATATATATATATATATATGTATATATATATATATATATATATATATATATATATATGTATATATATATATATATATATATATATATGTATATATATATATATATATATATATATATATATATATATATATATATATATATATATATATATATATATATATATATATATATTCCAGTTCTGACCATCTCATCTTTTTATATCTTTGGCTACACTATTGAATAAGATCGTCCATTTTCAAGATATTGGGTTGTGGTTTGAGGGGGATCCGGCTGATATTTCTAGCAGATCAAGTCCTTTAATTGGCTCATAAGCTGCTTCATTGGTACGAAAGGAAATGATCTATTTCGTAGGTGGTGTTACATTAATAACTGTGTGGCCGATCAAATGATATTTAGTGTGAATTGGGATTAAATTTATAGATGTGGGCGGTCGTTATGTTATCAAATTTATCAGGTTACAAATCTTTGGTGTTACATGGGGATTTGAGAAAAAAATGTATTTTATACGCATCAGAGCTTCATATAGTAGATTAAACTTTTGACAAGAATTATCTAACAATCAGTTTGACTACTTTGCTGGAACAGTTTTAGTATATTTAAGCTACTTAGTATATTTAAGCTACCGGCTGGCTGTGCGGTTAAGAAGTTCATTTCTCAACATCGAAGATTCGGGTTCAGACTCATTACACAGAACGCTATATATATATATATATATATACATTATATATATATATATATATATATATATATATATATATATATATATATACATATGTGTATATATATATGTATATGTATATCAGGGACGTGCTGTCTAGGTAGGCCGATCATGGATAAAATAGATCGATAGCAACATTTTCCTTTCGTGACAAAATATGCACTTAATTCAATTAAATCATGAAGGCTATTCTGGTTACTATGTATAAAATGCAAAATATTTGATTTTTTTTTTATAGATTAGGTGAGCATAATTCGTCCCTGCTTTTCAATCTCAGTATTTAAGCTATGCCTAATACTGCTGTAGTGCACGTGCCGCGTTGCGTTCCTATAACAACGTTTTCTTTACGTGCTATAAAGGCAGAAGTAAATCTGCCTACAACTCAGTCGAACGCCTGGGTTTCGCTTACATAAAGGTCACCAACTGCCTACATTGAGTAATTTCTAACGGCACGTGCCTGATATATATATATATATATATATATATATATATATATATATATATATATATGTATATAACATACGCATGTATATGCATATATGTAGGTGTAGGCATGGTTGTAATAGACGCAGGAGTGGTTGTGTAGGCGCAAGCGTGGCTGTGAGGTAAGAAGTTTGTTTCTCAACCAAATGGTTCCGGGTCCAGTCCTACTGCATGATACTTTGGATTTAGTAGACGGAAACTGAAGGAAGCCCGTCGTATATATATATATATATATATATATATATATATATATATATATATATATATATATATATGTATTTATATACGACTCTTCCGGTCATTTCAAAATGTAACCACATGTGAATAGTTGGCGATTTTCTTCCTCCGTCTTCCTTTCTATTAGACTTTCCTCTGTTTCCGAAGAAGAGCGTCTGCTCGAAACGTTAAACCATCTTTCTTCCCTTCCCTGAGCATCTTCTAATACTTTACATGTACCACGTCCTCGCGCTGTTGTTTTTTGTGTTTGTTCTTCTTTTGAGATTTACTATATATATATATATATATATATATATATATATATATATATATATATATATATATATATATATATATATATATAAATTTTATAATATTAGGGAATGTCAAAATCCGAACTGAATTGAATTTTATAATGAAGAATATATTAATAATTTAGAGAAGAACCACTAAGATGCAAATGAAGCAATGCAGGAGATCAGACACCATCAAGAAAATTTTATGTATGATACTAATAATTGCTTAAACGTACAGTTATTTCTACTTTTTCCTATTTTATTTTATTGCATTTTTAAATAATAGGATACGTTTTTGGGAATTTACAAGACCTGAAGAGTGTCCTCATTCTGAGTGGAACTTATCTTGATCGATTTATTGTAAATTGCCCAGATCTTTTCCACTTTTATGTGGCCACGAAACGCACGTAGTCTATTATTCACTTTCGTTTTTATAAATTTACTAAACTGAATTAAATCTTTAATCTAATATTTTATAGATTTTTATGGATTATAAATTTTCTTTTGGATTTTACAGTTTTTTAAATTAGTATTTTGGAGAGTACGCTTTTCTTGATGGTGTCTGATCTCCTTCATTGTATGAATTGCATCGTGGTGGTTCTTCTCTAAATTATTAATATATATATATATATATATATATATATATATATATATATATATATATATATATATATATAGGTGTAGGCATGGTTGTGATAGACGCGTGGTTGTATAGGCGAAGGCGGTGGGTATTGAGGATAAGTACGTGTATATTTTTGAAAGTATTGGTTGAATATCGGTTATGCGATGACGCTTGATCGCGTACGTATTTAATTCTAACACTCTCAAATTTATATCTCTAAATGCTGCACTGAAGATGGGAAATAAGTAAGTAAATATTACTTTACTTGAATCTCGAAACGCGTATGTAGCTAATCTGAGTCGTGTGGATTCGTTATCATTTCTTTTTGCTTATGTATATAAAGTGTGTTACTGTCTGAGAGATCTTCATGGTAGCAGAAAAGGCATTTTAGCTCCTATTTCTCAATTCGGTGCGAAGTGAAGCAATTAGCTGACCCCTGATTATAATTATATTTATAATTATAGAATATTTGTATAATTTTACCTAGAAAGTTTATTTTAATGTACCGAACTACTTGGTAAAATTATTAATTAATTAATTTTACCCTTTTATTATATATATATATATATATATATATATATATATATATATATATATATATATATATATATATATATATTCCCTCTTCGCCTCGAAGGATGTATTCTTAGTTCTTTTAACCTCTCCTAATAGCTCATCTGTTGCACTGAGGCAAGGTTTTGTGTAGCAGAGTTCCGTAGTTACTTAAATACTATGTGGTCAACATAGTAGGGAGCAATATTCCAAACATCCGTAAACAAATGTACTCCAAAGAATCAACATATTTGCTTGTTAACTCGTTCCGAATTATCTCAGAATTCTTCTTGTTAATCTCCTGCACATTGCTGCCGTCTGAATAATATGGTCATGAAACGATGATTTATGCATTTTGACTTCAGGACATAAATAGTGATTCGGTCTCAAGGATTATTTGTAATTCCTTTTGGCCCTCTATATTCTGACTGCTACGCGTTCGCGAGTTGATAGAAGACCACATGAAAATTTTCAGCAACAAATTGCTTTATACTGTAAGTTCTACTGTAATTTCTTTTTACATCATCGGGATTTCTAATTGCTTGCGATGCATTCATATCATTAATATAACTAGTGAAAATGGCTGGATGTAAAACTGAAGCCATAAAAGATCCACTCAAAACATGTGATGGCGTCCAAGAGTGGCACTCTACTCAGAATAAATATTTCCTTTTGGAGAGTGCTGTTAGTCTCAACAACTTGAAATCTACATCTTAGAAAGTAATGTAGTCCTTTCAGATTTCCAGCTATGCCGAGAGCATGCAAATTCACTAATTCATGATCAACTTAATGGAAAATATTCGTGAAGTCGAGATATGTCACATCTACAGCTGATAGTTGAATGGTTGAGCAGCTATTTCAATACTCATTCGTAATGCTGTAGGAGCTGAGTGAGACAACCTCTTCTTTGACAGAAGTTGTGCTGAATGTTAATTAACTAGATATTTTCTTTCAAGAACGTGATCACTTTACTTCTGACAATTCGTTCCATAACTTTGTTTGTATATAAAGTCAGATAGACAGGCCTGTAATTATTACCATTAGCTCTACATATTCTTTTACAGATACGATATATCTTCTTTTAACTTCTTGGGTAGTTACAAATTGCTAGCAAGCTTTGGAAAAGTATCTGAGGGGTTTTGCTAAAGCCTGACGACATATTTTTAAAGAGAATTGTCCCGAATCCATCTGGGCCCTTACTTAATTTAAGCTTATTTCATCAGTTCATCGAGACTGATTGGTCTCATACTTAATCACTCAGCGCCCCTCGATCCACTCGGTTTTTAACCTCGTTTCACCCCTGGCTTCTCATTAATCAAAATGTCTCATTCTTCCTTCCCAGAATATTGGTCCACTGGAATCTTCTGCTTGAATCTTCTGTTTGCTTGTCTTTCCTACAGGTGTTAACCTGCAACACTAACGACATCAGAATCACCTGTTGCGGAAAGCCTGCAATGATCAAGGACGCATTTCCTACTTACTAATTCAGAAAGTAAAAAGAAGAAAATGATATATTACATATTTCTCCTTTGTACCAATTGCCGCTCAAAGAACTCCTCCAGCATATTTGCTGGTGTCCCGTGAGGGGTGCGAAAACACGTTCGAACTGTTCATTTAGTATTCTATTTATCCAGCAATTAGAGAGTCATTTCTTAGGAGCATAAGTTGTATTTTGCATTGTACTGAAGATGATTATTTTGCAAATTCTGACAAAGTATTAGGGTCTGTTTTCTTACTCTCTACAGCTATGGTTTCTCTTTCTGTTCTTTCTCCTTTTGTGGGAGTGGCTGATTGCGTTTTCAATTTCCAGGAGTGTCCTTTTAAAAGGGATTTTCACTGTCCTTGAGTTATTTATTTAAGCAATTTGAGCCTTTTTGTTCTCCCTCTCTTATAAACTGCCTAAATTTTATTTCATTGTCTTGTAAACATGAGAAAGTGTTCGAGCTAAGGTTGAAGATCTTGAGAATCAATTTCCAGTTGACTTTGTGAATTTCAGGCCAGATAAAGTTCTAGGGCCTCTTTTAGAATGCATCTCGACAGTCTCTTTTGGATCACACATTTTGAGGTGTAGTATGTTGTGATTTGAGACAATATTCGGAGTCATCTTCACATTATGGATAAGTGAATTAGGGATCTAGAATATTCTTGGTTTGGTTGGATTGAGTATTATTAGCTCTATGAACATTATATTAGAGAAGTCAAGTAGAAATTCTACTCGTCTTCGTTTATGCTGAGGCATTCCTGAGAGAATTGTGCACACACACACACACACACACACACACACACACACACACACACACACACACACACACACACACACACACATTATCTCTTATTTGTTTCAGTTATTGGACTGCAGCCATGCTGGAGTACCGCTTTGAAGGGTTTTAAACAAATGAACCAAGTTAAGCACTTTTTAAATCCTGGTATTTATTCTATTAGTTTCTTTTGCCGAACCGCTATTTTACAGAACAAATATAAATACAAAGACACGGATGCACACACACACGCGCATGCACACATACACACACACAAACACACACACACGATGAGCTTCTTTCAGTTTCCGTCAACCAAGTCCTCTAACAAGACTTTGATAGTCGGCCTGGTGCTGTAGAAGAAGACATTTGCCCTTGGCCAAGATTCTACGCAATGGGAATAAACCCGGATTCACGTGGTTGGAAGCAAACTTCTTACCACACTGCCATGTCTGTGCCCATACATACACGTACGTACGTATGTATGTCATTGTTCAATTTTATTTCAAAATTTCTTGCCAATAGAGAAAGAGTCGGTTTCTAACCTAGATTCAAGGTTGGGGAGATATTTGTGTGTGTATGTATAATATGTTTGTCTATATTTTACAAGTATATCAACTTTGGAGCATGTATAACCGTTCTTTGTAAATCTTTGTGCTAGTAAGCGTCTCGCAAACTATTATGTACATTAATGATTCTTCATATAAAGACACCCGCTTCAGTTCTTTATAAGTCCAACTCCAAGCATCAGTGATTTCGGCTAATACCGAGGAAATCAAAACAACGACGAACCCCATTTAAACTACTTTACCTTGGTTTAACCTGTACTCCCAATACCCTTAACCCAAATTTCTTTTCCTCATACATATACCATTTTTTTTCTTACATAAACTATTCAGAATTAATAAACAATAAAAAAATATTTTATAGCTTAAATTTTCACCCCAGCAACTATTACTACCATTTTATTCAATTAACTCGCCGACAAGAAACTCCCTGTACTCCACATCCGAGAATTAAGAATATAACTGGTATCTACAATGACAGTATTTACTATCTGACGAAATAAACATTAGCGAAACTTTGAAGTTACTGCCAGTGTGTTCTTTACACGCGCGCGAGCACACACACACGCACACACAAATAAATACATACATGAATGCATGCATGCATGCATCCATCCATGCATCCATCCATCCGTCCATACATACATACATACATACATACATACATACATACATACATACATACGCGCATACTAGGCAGTTAACTATAACTAGGTATATCAGTTTCGTTAATAATAGGAATTGAAAATAAGATTGGTATCAAATTCTGTTTATTTTCAGTTTTACATATGTATAGGATTTAGACTATAACGGAAATTGTATTTCCCGAAATGAAAATATACCTCATAATAATAATAATAATAATAATAATAATAATAATAATAATAATGATAATAATAATAATGATAATAATGATAATAAAATGCTAGTATGAAAGTCTTTTGACTTTTGTAAAATTTCAAATGAAATTAAATGTTCCGTGGTAATGCGAAAAGCTATCAAATTACTGTCTTATTTTATAAAAGAACGTTAAACGCATTAAATACTAATATCAAAATTTCTCTCAAGCAAAATGTTGAGGCTATAAAAGCTATGATCGAGACAATATGAAACCAAATTACACGGATTCAAGATCAGAAAATTAAGTTTATATATTTTTTTGAGATATTAGTATATGACAAAATTTTTCCAAAATGTCTAGACGATTGCATCAAATCAGTATATTCGTACATAATTTATCTAAATTCAGAAGAAATATATGTCAAATTTTGTTGTAGCAATATTTGTCACCCTGAATGTAAAAGGAGAGAACAATATGCCGTTAGATAATTTGTTCAGAACTTCAACATTTCCGTTACTATACCTGATAATTAAGGTTCTCGAATAAATTATTATATGAAAAATCATAGTTTTACTATTTATACGTGTTCAAATCCTTTACTTTTAATTACTGTCTTAAATTTTCTTAAGATTCAGTCAAACGATAAGGGGGAGTGCTTATCACTACCAAGAATAGTAGGGGGAAGGGAAAAACGCCCCACCACTATTTATACGTCCTTAAAGTAGAAAACAGCACATCAAGTTATTGCATTGTCTTCAAATAAAAAAAAAATCGTATCAAAAATGTTTGTCGCATATTATGCTTCTCTAAAGCCATCAGGAGGCTAAATGGTGGGGTGTTAAGTATACGACCTGAGAACAAATACATTCCTTCCAACAGGCTTCTGTAGAGTTTCTGTTTATTTAATTTTACTCACCAAGCTATGGTCGTCTCGATTATGATTGAAGATACTTGATGATCGTTTTGCATCGAGAGATCAGAAACGATTTTCATATTTACACTTTCATAAAGCACAAAATTTAGTTGCTTGATTGTTTTTTAAAGAATATTTGACTATATAAAATTATTCTTAATTATTGATTTGTGCTCAGAAACATTGGTTTTGACACTTTATACTATGGCATCTAGTCGTTCTACTTCGTGATATTGTTAAAGTAAATGAGAATATTAGACAGTGCAATTTTGGGTTCATGAGTATAAGGGCGAGCATTCTTGGGTACCTGGACCGAGTTTCTCGCTCTCTTAGGAATGCACTTTGTTGCTCCAGTCTATTCAGCTAAAAATGAGTGCCAGGCATGTACTGCTGCATCGCCCTCTCCAACTAGCTGTCACACCCTGGATGTCTTATAATCTTACTTTTTCGAGGCGTATATATACACATACATAGAGATAGGTATACATATATGCGCATACATTCACGTACAGATACAAACACGTGTGTATATGGTAAATCCTATGCAGATAGCTATGTAGGCGCATTCAACACACGAATACGCATATATGCAAGTATAGACTTATATACACTTATACACATACATAAGTACACATAAAGACACACACACACATACAGTATAAATACGGATTTATAGATATATGTGAATATATACATACATATAGGCATCGCTCCCACACAGATAGAATATAAATACAGATCTATAGATATATTTGAATATATACATACATATACGCGCGCTCGCACACATACACAGATATGTATAGATTTTACATATAAAACCTAAACACACAGATCAATATAAATGCAAACAGACATGCACACATGCCTATTTAATATACAGACTTAAATATATCCATACACTTAAACAGATATGGATACATATACGTGCATGTATACATATATATATATATATATATATGTGTGTGTATATACATATATACGCATGGGTATAAACTTACATACCTGTACACATAGATATAACAAATATGTATATGGATTCATATAGAAGTATATAGATATAAACATGTAGCCGGTCCATTATGCTATAAATCAAGGTTAGCTTGGTTATTAGTGGGTATGGGTTCAGCTCACTATTATTAATAGTACTATTATTGGTATTGGATACAACAATATGTTGATTTTTTGCAGTAGATGTTGTATTGAAGTTGTTTAGACGGCTATAAATTACAGGATTAGATAGACGGTCAGTTGTTGTATTATAAGCTGCACAGGTTAAGTTACTACGGTTAAATCTTGCAATATATTCAGCAGCATTAGACATAGTAGAGTATGCCAGTTTAACCGTGTGTCGATCAATATTGAAACTTTTATGATACGGGTTGTATATAAATATATATAGGTGCATCACTGATTTTCCGGACACTGATGATCTGAAACCTCTTTTATACCTGATATAATTACAATAGAAAAATTGAAATTTTTGTGTTCGCCATATTAGTATACACACTCTGTAGCTACAGATGGCATTGCAGGCAGTGTATTTTCCTTAAATTTACCCACTACATAATTTTTGGTTAACTGTTTATTTATGTAATTCATGCCTTAGTTTGTTCAATATTAATGATAGAGTGGACATGTCAGCTACTATATTAATGGAACTGACTTAGTTATTTCATGTAGAACTTAAATTAGAATCCCAGTGTAATTAGAATGAAGGATAGCTTCAAAGCTTTACGAAGCATCACAAAATTCTCATCCTGAAATTATGTAGAGAAAAGCGATCCGCAAACCAGAGATGAAAAGTATGTGGACAAATTCACTAAGCTTGTAGCTGAAGAGAACTGTGTTTTGAAAATGTGCATAATGCAGACAAACCGCATTATATCGGACATTAACAGAAAACAGCGAAAAAGGCCCTCGAGATTAAAAAAAATCTATGGTGTATGTTAACTATTCCAGGTTACTCAAATGTAACAGTTTACTCAGATGCAAGCTACAAAGCGCAGAAAAAAGCTAATGCCCTACGTCCTTTGAAGGAAGTAAAGCTATCCTACCAATACACGCTGCAATATGCTCTCGATTTCCAGAACCTTGATGTTAATTCTAAATTTCCTGTTTAATTTCATTCAGTAATTTAGTTCATATTATATTTCGATTTCATTCAGTTATTTATCTAATAATCCAGTTTCACTGATACAGACTGTATTACTAAACTTGTAACATGCATACTCATTTAATCTTTTAGTATATCTGTTTCATTCAAATTTCATACGGTGCATAGTCCTTTAGAGACATGGGAGGTATATATTTATTTGCGCAGAACTGCATTGCGGAATTATTATGTACAGAAAAAATGTTAATATGTCCAGAAAGTACCGATAATCCTGCAAGGTTGCAGATTATCAGTGGTATACCAGTTATGTACGAAATGACGTGTAAATTTGTGTGTGTGTGTGTGTGTGTTAGCGTGTGTGTTAGTGTGTGTGTGTGTTAGTGTGTGTGTGTTAGTGTGCATGTGTGTGTGTGTGTGTGTGTGTGTGTGTGTATGTATGTGTGTGTGTTTGTAGGTCTATTGCATATGAATTTGGTTTGACGATTTGCAATGTTACATAACAGGTTCTTTAAATTTGAAAATGAAAGATTGGTTTTGTAATGCATGCGGTTGAGAATATTACTGAGATTTGGTTCCTTTGAAAATAGATTAAAAAAAATATTGAACTGTAATTAATATTTCAGTTTTTAAATTTTAATTAATTAGTTCGTAAAAATTACGTAATATTGCTAAGTGTTCTAAAGCGTCCAGGAAATTGTATTTTAATTAAAATTTTGATATTTATTAATCAACTGCAAAACTCTAGAAACGTCAAAGTGATTTAATTCAAGCAATATGAGACTTTTTATAGGTCGGATTAACACATTTTAACTGAAATGTTTTTAGCGCTAAATTACTTTTAATTAGACATGGATGTAAGGGATGAAACATTTCTAAACAAGAACAAGAATTATGAGATTATTATCCTACTTTTACCTTTTAAATTCGGTAATTTGAAAGTTGAAAGTAATGCATTTTACCTGTTAAGTAAACTAATTAACACTTCTAAAACGGATATAAGAATCATTAGTAGAAATATTTTTAAACTATCGTTCTCAAAGTCAAATTCAGTTCAGTTCTAGGGTGATGGGATAATACAAATTCAGTTAAACAATGGTTTAATACCCAGGATAGAAAATAAACAACCGTTTTTTTTCAACTAATTATAAAAGACTTAACATACAATTACAGAATCACTTATATCTGTGCTAGACTCATAGACTTATATTACACCTATTAATAACACATATATTGATATTATTTTACAAACTTGAAAGATCTTTACTCTTCTGCGACATCTTATTTTGGCTTAAGAAGTATAATAATGTACCCTTTGATGTTGGTATAGGGCTGATGAATTCAACAGAAGTCAGCGATACTTTTTATTATATTGTTTAAATGCCGTACATTTCTGTATACCTCGGAAGTTTATATCACGGCGACAGCCTGTTATAATTTCGTGATTTTAATATTAAAAAGAAAACTAATAGATTCTTCAAGAACATCCACAAGTTCTTAAAAAAATGTAACTTTTTAAATTACACTTAAAATTCAGTTACAAGCTATAACTTTCGTGATATTTCCTTCAACCTTGACTACGGTCTCTTCACACCCTTCAAATGCAAAAGAAAAAAAATTCACAATTTGTCTACAATTTTATCCACAAATAAACTAAACATTCCGATTGTGAAATTAAGAATTTAACTAAAAACGAATCCACATGACTCTACTCGATCTTCGAATGAACGGGTTTTCATTAATACACCCAACTATTTTAACGAAGCACGTAACATGATTGAATACATTGAAAAACGGGAATATAGCTGTAATACAATTCTGTAGGGAGTTACTCTTTAGTCACTAGTATTTTAATATCTGGTCTTGTCCAGGATAGAATACCAGTAAAGAGCCCCAGTTATGGGTCAAATAGCAGAAGGTAGTTCTGTGACTAAGGTATACAGGGATCAGAGGACTGTTTGCTCACAGGACATGTACCATAAAAACCAGGCCAACCAGTATGTTGACATGTCCTGATGTCAAATAATATTGTCCTCTTATCCAAGGGTTAAACACTGTGCTTCAAGGGTACATCTGGGAGAGCAGGAGACTAATAGCCTAATTTGGAAATAAAGCGACAAAGTGCAACGGGAAATAACTGTTGTATTTTTCTCAAGAAAAATTATGTACCTTCAGTCCTTGGCATGAGGATCCATGATCCCCGATGTCGGAAGCATGGTACAGAGAGAGAGAGAGAGAGAGAGAGAGAGAGAGAGAGAGAGAGAGAGAGAGAGAGACAGTGGCAGAGGCAGAGAGACAGACAGAGCCAGATAGAGGGAGAAACAGAGAGGCAGATAGATAGAGATATAAGAGAGGATAAGAAAGACATGGAAATGAGAGAGGGGAGAATATCGTAATTAAAATCTCTACCTCCCTAACTGAGTACACCAAACTGAGTTTGTATGATCGCCAAAAATTGTCCTTTTAAAGGGAGTTGTAAGGCTAAAGAGTTAGTTTAAGAGAACATCGTTAACGCTAACGGAAATTAAATTTCCTATAGAAGGTTACCATTCAGTTCATTCAAAATATGGTTTTATCAACATACAAAAATATTTGAAAATCAGAATATCAGGAACCTTGAAGTCTATTAACAAGGATTTTGATATAATACGAAAAGTTGTTATGATTTGTAAAATCTTGTTCTAACAATGCCATGTTCATGCCAGCATAGTGCACTTGAGTGCTATGAAATTCTGTATTTCAACCTCCAACTACTCAACTGATACACATAATTTGTTACCCTTTGCAGATATCTTTAGGGCTTTGAAATATATCGAACCAGTTATATTTTCAGAGGCATTACATACTTCACACACACACACACACACACACACACACACACACACACACACACACACACACACACACACACACACACACACACACACAAACACACACACACACACACACTCAACGAATTGGCACACATCAAATACCGTCCATAGGTCCTAATACTTTTTCTTTATACTAAGAGAAAAATTCTTTTAGCATAAACTGCCATTTTACTAACAGTAGCGGTTCAGTTTTATAGATCTGCACTTTAGTAAAATCTTATCTCAGAAAACAACGCTATAGCAAGTAAATAATTCGAAATGTAGACTCAAGTTGAATTTCACTATTTAATATATTCCATATTTTGAAATCTTATAATCGATTTACTTTTCACCATTAAATATCTTTAATTAATCTGAAATTAAAGGCGGAGAGCTGGCGAAAGCGTTAGCACGCCGGGCGAAATGCTTATCGGTATTTTGTCTGTCTTTACGTCCTGAGTTCAAATTCCGGTGGGGGTCGACTTTACCTTTCGGGGTTGATAAATTAAGTACCAGTGGTGTACTGGAGTCGATCTAATCAACTAGCCCCCCCCCCCAAAAAAAAACAATTTTCGGGCCTTGTGCCTAGAGTAGAAAATAATTAATCTGAAATTAACAGTTTTCTTCGAACTATGAACATGCTGAGCGGGACTAAATTTTTGCTACTGAAGATAATTTTCCTAATCGATACATGCAAACCCAATATCAGGAAATTATCCTCATCCAGTTCACTAATTTTTTTTCACTTGAAAGATCTCCTCTATTGTAGCATTTTAGTATCTTTTCAAAATACAAACCTGTTTATAAGCAAGCCCTTCACTTAATAAGTTAATACACTTTGCCTAAAAACAACCGTCTCCGTCTACTTAAATAGCCAGTACAACTTAAATGATATTCTACTTTTAACCTCGTTTTTCTAATTCATTTTAATTAAGTACATAAAAACAACGAGTTAACTTCTTGGATGGAAAAAAGAAGGCAAGCAATCAGTCTGGGTTACAGCAGATGCGTCGTTCGTGTCCTGAGAATAGCTTTCCGCCTATCCATTTGAAAAAAAAAATTGAACCCTATGTATTATGAACTATGATTTATAACGAAATTGATATTGGCGAGCTGGCAGAATCGTCGGCACGCTGAACAAAATACTTAACGGCATTTCGTTCGTCTTTACATTCTGAGTACAAATTCCACCGATGTTGACTTTACCATTCTCCCTCTCGGGGTCGATAAAATAAGTACCCCTCAAGCGACTTCACTCTCCACTCAAAAACTGCTGACATTGTGCCAAAATTTGAAACCTTTATTCATAACGAAATTCGCATTCAAGTTGCATCATTTATAGGAAACGTATTTACATATCCCACGACAATTTTATTGTTATATTCTATTCATACGTACATAAATGCATTTCGACTGTAACAACTGAAGCATCCAAATATATTAGGTTGGTGCATAATTATTGCGGCTTTTTTTTCAACAAATTTCATTCAACAAAAACAATGAAATGACGGTCTGACCGTCTGCCAAGTAAATGGAAAGCAGTAATTGAAGTAGATGGTGAATGTGCTCTGGAGTAATCATTCAAATATGTTTTTGTTACATGTTATTGTTTTTGTTGAATAAAATTTGTTGGAAAAAAGCCGCAATAATTATGCACCAACCCAATATAAATGTGCTGTTTAATCTTAACACAATGAAAATATTCCACATTTAACTACAAATCCTTAGCAGAATTTCGTTTGTTTTTACGCTCTGAGTTCAAATTTCGACGTGGTTGACTTTGCTTTCTATCCTTTCGGGGTCGTTGGGCACAGAGGTTGATGTAATCGACTAGCTCCTCCCTCGAAATTTCAGACCTATTCCCTATAGTAGAAAAAAATATTTAACTACACTTCACTATACAAATGTACTCATACACTGGTAACCTGTGCATCTCACTTCTTCTTCCCTCAATAGCTGTCTTCTTCCTTGTTCTCTTCTCTCATTCTTCTCTCTTTCTCCTTTCTTTTTCACTTTCTCTGTCTCTCTCCTTTCTTTCTCGCTTTCTCTGCCTCTCTTTCCGCATATATTCTCTTTCTGATTTTCTTTCTACACGTTCGATCCTTCTATCTCACTTTCCAACTTTTATTTTACATTAGATTTACTAGTGTCGGAAAACATTGTAAACTCGGTATCGTTCATTTTTCCTTTCCTCTTGTCTATCTTCATCCATTATTTTGTCTGAGATAAAAGGTATCAACCTAAACGTTACATCTTTTTTCGTTCATTCCATCGGCATATTTGTTTTCATTGTATACTTCTTTGTGTGTATGTATGTATAATATTTAGTTTAATAGCAACCACTTAGAGCGATATATAATGTATTAATTGTATAAATCCTCTTCTAAATCCTTTTCACTTTTTTCTTGATTTTGTTACGAAACCTCGTATTTCCCCCCTCTATGTTTAAAACTTTAAGTTGTTGCTCTTTTTAAGACACTGTAAATCTAATTTTAAATAACGACAAAACTCATGATTTGTTTAGTCTGTCTCATTAGAAACGACGTTTTTAAATCCTGCCTATAATAGTTCTCATAAGAATTGACTGAAAACACGATATCAACCATGGTTTCATAATTAATATCAACGTATAGATTTTTAGAATACTGAGCGACACTGTGTATATTCACGACCTTAATTTTAATTAAAATTAAAGACTTAAAATATTAATTCGAACACAAAGCTTTATTTATTTATTTTTAAAATAGTCGAAACTTATCTCAGCAATTTCTACTTATTCTCAACAGTATATGTTACAAAACCACCGTTCATTTTCAAATTCAAAATCCTAGTTTTATAACATAGTAAGCCGTTAAAATAACACTTAATCTCAGATATATTACTCTTCCATACATACCACAAAAATTTATCAATCTGTCATTACGTACATAAACACATACCTTCTCCCATAGATTATATATTCAACACAATCTCATTCCAGGCAACTTTGTTAGGTCTTCAGCATCTTTACAGATATTTCTGTATAATCTCCTTCACCAGCCTCTTTCATTCTTAACCATATAAAGAAAAGCATATCTTTTTTTACTATAGTTGTAAAGCTGTATGTAGGCGAAATTTCGAAGTCACTGTAAAAATTTAAAAAAATTAAAATTCCACTTTACCTTGAATTCTATATATATCTTTATATACGTCTTCGTATAAAAATAAAAGAATGTATATACGTATGTGTATATGCATATTTGTGTGCTTGTGTAAAAACACCTAACTCATGAATAAGCATAGAATCTCGGGAATAAATATTTGGCCAGTAGCTGAACGGAACGTCGGTGTTCACTTTACTGCACTATCGTCAAGGGAAGATGGAATATTCTAATTTCACTTTTTGAAAACAGGTAAAAGTGTTAGCATATTTAAATCAGCCTCTCCTCCTCCTCCACCTCCTCCAACTCCTCCTCTTCCTCCTCCTCATCCTCCTTCATTTAACGGGGGCAGTGAGAAGAGAAAGAAGCGCTAAAAAAAGGAGCCCACACCAAACAAGCAAGTGACTGAAAGTCTCTCAGGAAGGAGCACTCGCATTACAAACTTTCTGAACTTTATGGTACTTTGAAAAGCAACCTGATTTTTATTGCTTTAATGCCGACATTAAAAGAGGCCGAACCAAATAGTGAGCTGATTTTAGAGAAGGTAGAAAACGACCATCAGGAACCCTAGATTGTAATAAATGAAAAAGACCTCAACAGACAACGGTTAATGAACATTTGAGAGATCATGCTCGATATGATGTGGAACTCTTTTGCTTTTACTGTATTCACTGATAGGTCATTAAGATAAACACACCAAGTTCATTTACAAAATGAAATAAAGTTATGTAAAGAAAATATTTACATGGGAGTTTATATTTCTCACAACGATAATGCTCTTCTTAGTATGCGCGAAACACCAGTTAATACAATTTTTTTAAATACTTCCTTCAAGTAGAGTAAAGGGTCATTCTCAAATAATTTTTCTTTTTTGATCTTTCCTAGTGCTCCTACAATCATTGGTCTAGTAATCGCCTTGAGATGCGACATTTTTCGATTTCAATGAGCAAATTTTATATTTCCTGAGCTTGTCAAATTCTTTTGCCGAGATAGTATGAACACAAGGGATACTCATATCAGTCAATAAACGCTTTATTATTTTGGTCTTTCACAATAATATCCGGTTTATTAGCTTTGAAGGTTATGTAAAAAAGCCCCAAAAGAATCGTTACATATTCTCCCTCAGTAACATTTTCAAGATGATGCGTATACCACTTGACCACGGTCTTGATTTTATAATGCCAAAAATTAATCATTGTAAATGCTGTAGATGTCCAACTCGGTCTTCTTCTTCTTCTTGTTGCACACCGGGCAAAATGTTTAGCGGTATTTCGTCCGTCCATACTTTCTGAGTTCAAATTTTGCTTCAGTCGACTTTGCCTTTCATCTTTTCGGGGTCGATGAAATAAGTACCAGTTGAGGAGGGGTCGATGTAATCGGCTAGCCCTCCCTCCCTCAAATTTCAGGTCTTGTGCTTAACGTATAAAAGATTATTATTATTATTATTATTATTATTATTATTATTATTATTATTATTATTATGTAAGACAAAAGATAAGCTCTCGTTTAGCCAACTGTTCAGATCAATTTCGTTTTCGATTGTATCCATTTCTTTTCATTTATATCACTAATGCACTTGGGAAAAGTTTGAAGTTTATTTTTCCTTCTCTGAAGATCTCAGATTTTTTGTGTATGTAAAGCAATTACGTGTGGCAAGTGCCAATGAGCAAGTGGTAAGCTAACAGCAAGATGGTTTTACAAACTAGTTCTAATTCTCAGTAGCAGTTATTTCGCTTACATAACCAATGTCCTTGGGAAAGTTATATACACTGCGACTTCCCTTTTTTCTTTTTAAAAACTACTCAGACTTCATGCCTTTGTAAGAAACAATTATTATTGTGGCTGTCGGTTTTTTTAGTCAGAACTTTTACCAGAAGAACGACGTATGGCAGAGAGATTGTTCACCTTATTTTCGCAGCGGGATATATATAATAGAATGTAAATATTTTGAATTTCTCTTTGACAAAATGGGGCTAAACATTAGCAAATTGTTGTCCCCTTCCTCCACACGTTTACTTCCATTTATCAGAATTCATCTTCAACAGGTTTCAAAAGACAACTACACCCTTTCGTAGTGCAAGTTCTCTGTAGGAATTCTACTTAACTTAGAAAGCTGTCAAGATATATTGGAATATAAAAAAAATTAAGTTGTCCCAATTCTTATTTTAATAACATACATTTGCACGCATAGTTTAAGATATAAGTTCCTCTAACATAGTAGACAGTTCAAAAGCTATATATATATATATATATATATATATATATATATATATATATATATATATATATATATATATATATATATATATATATATATTCGTGCGCGCGTGCGTGTGTGTGTAGGTATTTATTTATGTATTCGTGTACATATTGGCGTATTTTTTGCAAAAGAAATAATGACAAAAGAAAGCAAACCAAAAAAATAAGACAATACAAACTTGCTTTGTCTGAGACATTTTCTTCTAAAAAGAAGTCATTGTCAAACAAGTTATTGCTTGGTCGAGAATTGCAAAGATTTCTTTTGAAATAACTATGTTTCCCATCGACAAACATGATGCATGGCAGCAAAGCTAACAGCAGAAGTAAGAGAAGTAGTAATAATAGCAGTAGAAACTATAGCAACACGAAAACTACAATAATTTTGAAAATTGGAACGAATGAAAAAAAAAAAACACAATGTGTTTTAGATTGGGCTATTATGAAGAAGAGCTAGCCTAGCATTGTTTTCTTTCTTTATTGCTATATTTTACTCTATACAGCGATAGATGCTGATGAGATGATGTCTGTGAGTTGAAAACCATATTTTCTATCTTATATAAATTAAGAGTGGTGATACTTTGTAAATTTACAGGACTATGTAGAAAGAAATGTCGTTCTCTTGCGTTTCACGTAAACGTTACTTAAATATCTATCTATCTATGTATCTCTCCCTCTTGTCTCTCTCTGTCTCTCTCTGTCTCGTTGTCTCTGTCTCTCTCTGTCTCGTTGTCTCTGTCTCTCTCTGTCTCGTTGTCTCTGTCTCTCTCTGTCTCGTTGTCTCTGTCTCTCTCCGTCTCTCTCTGTCTCTCTGTCTCTGTCTCTCTCTGTCTCTCCGTCTCTCTCTATCTCTCTATCTCTCTTACACACACACATTCACACACACATACACATATGTGTACGTATATGATATGTATGTTTGTATGTATGTATGTGTGTGTATATAGATATGTATATTATTTGTGGGTTAATTTTAACACAAGGCTACTATTGGTTTCAGGCCGAAGGAAATCTCTCAACAATTATCAAACTTGCTGCATGGAACGTTGTTATTCATCTCCATCAAAGATGGTAATCTTGTTAACCCACAAATAAAGAATATTTATCCACCAATGTGGTGTTGAGCAGTTATTCTCAATGTTCGATATTAGCCTGTGAAAATTACTTAATATAGTTTTGTAAGTATAAAGGGGATTTTTTAAAAAAGAGTTATGAATTATTACAACAGGATGTTACTAACCTATATGGTAGAAGTATTTTTCCTAGTGTGTGTGAGCGCTTTCGATTAATCTTTCCAAACACACACACACACACACACACACACACACACACACACACACACACACACACACACACACACACACACACACACACACACACACACACACACACACACACACACAGCGAGCTGGCAGAAACGTTAGCACACCTGGCGAAATGCTTAGCAGTATTTCGTCTGCCGCTACGTTCTGAGTTCAAATTCCGCCGAGGTCGACTTTGCCTTCCATCCTTTCGAGGTCGATTAAATAAGTACCAGTTACACACTGCGGTCGATATAATCGACTTAATCCGTGTTTGTCTGTCCTTGTTTGTCCTCTCTGTGTGTAGCCCCTTGTAGGTAGTAAAAGAAATAACACCCACACACCCACACACACACACATACATTTGCCTGATGAGAGAAGACTGCGAATGACCCGTCGTTGTTTTTTCCTGTCCGTCTTTGTATCGTCTATCTGTCCAGATGTTTTATTGTTGTCTGTTGCGTTCTTGTCCCATTTTTTGTATATATATATATATATATATATATATATATATATATATTCAAAATTAAGTGTCGCTACTCTGCTTCTTATAGTGCTTCAAGAAAATCAAGTTCTTCATTCTAAAATTTTATTCTAGAAGCATATTAATGAGAAAGACTTCAGCTTTCCTTATGTGGATTGGCTCACAGGTACTCTGAAATCAGTTAATTGCACCTAAATCACAGAATGTGCAACGGTCGAGTCACGTTTAACTCTATGAATAGGTATTCTTGCTATAATCCGTGCTTGAACCAGCATGATACAACAAAAGAGATCTGGACCTAGTGTTCAGTAATCACTCTAGTATCCCTAGCATCTCAGTTGAAAAAACTTTCTTTCAGACATCGATACTGTCCTCTGTGGTCTTAGTTAATCTTAATTTCAGCATTCCAAGATTAAACGTAGCATATTTCTTCTGCACAATAATTAAACAATCTTGATCTGCACAAAGCCATATGGGAAGCAGTTACAGATGACTTCTTTCCTGTAGTCTGCTCTTTAACTTACAATTCTCCTGACTTAAAAAAATAACCTGGTAGATGTTTGAGAATATAATTACCAATCTATGCTTAAACCACGCCTATACATAAACCGGGAATAAAAAAAGAAGCAGGATCCCAGGGAAGGAACAGACCTCTTTAGGAAAACCAAAGGATTAAATAAAGCAGTCTACAGAAATACTACGAGTGACAGCAGCTGCAATGGACAGCAACAACAAAACACGAATTGCAAAAAATCCTGATACTGAAAAGTATCAATATGAAAAGTATTTTTTATCAATTAAATAACAATTAAATAAAGGACTCTGAGAAAATGAAACATAAATTAAGTGTCTCCTATTTATATGCATCTCCCACAAAGTAACAAAATGTAAAAAACAAAAGGTTACTGTTTCACCCATTGGTATACAAATTGACATGAACAACAAACTTCATAATAATGCTACTGACAGAACCGATACTATCTCGTTTCTAGAGTTCCTACTGAAGCTCGCGTAGGCAGTATCGTTGTAGACAATCCCAATCGTATTACATTTGACATAATTTTTGGCATTCCAGGCAATATAATAGCAATAGATAATATTAAACACTACACATAGCAAGCCACAATAAATTCTCCATTCGTGTCCTGAATGGCTATCAAGAGGCAGGGGGAAAAGAGACCTAAGGACACACATAGAGCCAATCTTTACATATGATGGTATACTCTGAAAGTACATGAGCTTATCAATGCAGTTGAAATGAGATTCCTAGAGATAGAATGGCGAGTGTCAAACACCTTAGGCGAGCAGAGATCGCTAGAAAGCTTCTGCCGTTGCCTTGAGAGTTCTGATTCTCTTTCTTCCAGAAATTGAGAGCTGTTCTATAAGATAACAGAAAATAGTGAATAAAAAAAAATGGAATTTGGTTTACAGTTTCTCTGATCCTCTTCTAGTAGACGCTTTCGTTTGTAGTGGTATATTTTGGGATCAGATGTATTTATGATTCTTTCCGCGAGCGGATCTAATTTTTGATTCATTAAAATACTGGTGACGTTTTTATCCGTGGTCAAGCTTGTCGTTCTGCTGGGTTGGTTTCCCTGCGGAGACGGTCATAAGTCGTTCCGGTTGGTTGGTTCTCTTAAAGGGTCATTTCGTTGTATTTGATGAAGTTCGGTTTTGATTGGTCTGGAGTTAGGTGACGTCAGCAACTGGTGTTTGTAAAATTTCATTGGACTAGAGGTAGGTGACCTCGGCAACTGGTGTTTGTATAGTGATTTGGAGTTGCGGTTTCGGAACCCGGGTGGAAGATTGTTACTAAAGTTTTAAAAAACAATTTTTGCTGTTCCGCGTTGCTTTTTTTTTGTGTTGAAATTGAATCTTTTTTCTTTTCTTTTTACTGCTTTTTCTTCTTTCTAAAGGGTATTCAGCTGCGGTTTATATTTTTAAATCAGGATGTTTTCCTTATTTAAACGGAATTGGATTGAAGTGTTTGAATAAAGTGTTTGAACAATGAAAACAAGTGATCAAATGTTATATTTAATTGAAATTTAATCAATGTGCTTTCCTTGATTATTTATGACTTCCTTCCATATATTTACAAGCTTTTTAAACCCACCAATGTAAAACTCTTTTGGTTTCAAAGCGAAGAACTCTGAAATGTCAGTTTCGACCTCCTCCTATCTTGCGAAAGTTATTATTCCCAAATGATTCTGTAAACTACAAAACAAATGGTAGTCTGAAGGAGCAAGGTC
Organism: Octopus bimaculoides; assembly: GCF_046866305.1. Taxonomy (NCBI): domain Eukaryota; kingdom Metazoa; phylum Mollusca; class Cephalopoda; order Octopoda; family Octopodidae; genus Octopus; species Octopus bimaculoides. The sequence continues at coordinate 43,610,006 of NC_142931.1, read as the reverse complement.
GGGAGAATAAGGTGGATGAGGAATTTTTTCCTAACCAAGGTCTTCGATCTTCTGTGATGTGATCTTTGCAGTGTGGGGTTGTGCATTGTCCTGGTGAAACATCACACCTTTTCAATTCTCTAGAGCAGGTCTTTTTTTTCTTTAAAGCTTGGTTCAAACGCTCTAATTGCTGACAGTAGACTTGAGCATTTATTGTTGCATTAGGTGGTAACAATTCAAAGTGAATTATTCATTTGCAATCCCACCGGATAGAGAGAAGAAACTTTTTTCCATGAAGCTTCCTTCTCGGTTGTGGTTGAACTTTTTCACTTTTACCAAGCTAGTGTTTACGACATTTAACATTTCGATAAAAGATCCATTTTTCGTCACCATCCACAAGTCTATCCAAAAAGGGTGAAATGAGTTCGCGAGAATGGAGAGAAGAGCAGATGTCAACTCGGGATTTGCGGTTACTTTCGGACAATTCATGAGGCACCCATTTTCCAAGTTTAGGAACCTTTTCAAGTTGTTGAAGATGAAGATGAATAGTTGTATGGTTTGAACTAAGCTTTATTGCCAATTCTTCAACTGATAATGCAGGATTTTCTTCAAGTAATGCTTCAAGGAGCTTATCATCAGACTCAACTGGAAATCCTGTTCGATCTTCCTCTTCAAGGCTGAAATCTCCACTTCTGAATTTTGCAATCCAATTTCTGCAAGTTCTTTCATTCAAGCATTCTTTCCCATAAACTGAGTGTATGTTTCGAGCAGAGTTTCCTTTTTTGTACTCATAAAACGTTATGTGCTTCAAATGCTCTTTGGATACTTCCATGTTAGAAAGGGTTTTAATCAATTTTAATTATATTATTCTGTAAAATAATATTTAATTAGTTTAAATGTACACAAATGCATAAAAAATAATTTTTAATTCCATTAGACACTCTAAAATACTATTAAATTTCATTCAATTTAAAAAAAGGTAAAATCGGACAGAATTTATGGGATGACCTGATAATTAATATAAAAATTCATCATGGATGACTCAATGTAAAACCGGAGAGAGAGAGAGAGAGAGAGAGAGAGAGAGAGAGAGAGAGAGAGAGAGAGTGGGTGAGAGAGAGAAAGAGAGAGGGAGTGCGTAGGGGAGACTGAGGGAGAGAGGTAGGGAAGAATCAGAGGTAGGGGAGAGAGAGAGAGAGAGAGAGAGAGAGAGAGAGAGAGAGAGAGAGAGAGAGAGAGAGAGGGAGTTAGAGATGTGAGAGAGAGAGAGAGAGAGAAAGAGAGAGAGAGAAAGAGAAAAAACAAAACAGAAAAAGTAAGCTGAAAAGGTAGCAGTAGAATGACAGTAGACGCTTAGGTGTGGGAGAGGTAGGGATGACAAGGGGGACTGGAGAGATATAGACATTCCTGAGACAATGGGGCAAAGTTTGTGGTAGGCGTAGGAAGATGTTAGTAGTATGATAAGATTAAGATGTATTAACCTTCTCTTTCGGAACAAGAACAATGTGTGTGTGTGTGTGTGGTATTTTGGGTTCCAGTTTATCCTTACATGGCTAAAGAGTTGTTTGTGCTATCACAACACTTGACAGGTTTGCGTATAGAAGCTCAGAGTACCTTGAAAGAGTACCACATTAATATTTCATACCATGAAACTAGAATGGAAAAGAAAAGAAATATATAATAACAATGATAATGATAATTCTTTCTATTAAAGGCACAAGGCCTGAAATTTTGGGATAGGGAACTAGTCTATTTCATCGACCCCAGTTATTCACTGATATTTAATTTATCGACTCTGAAAAGATGAAAGGCAAAGCTGACCTCGGCGGAATTTGAACTCAGAACGTAACGACAGGCGAAATACCACTTTGCAGTTCGTCCAGTGTGCTAACGATAGTGCCAGGTAAGATACTTGTATCTTCCGATTCCTTACCTCCTGAGTTCAAATGCCACCAGGGTTGCCTTTGCCTTTCATACTTTTGTGCTTGATGAAATAAGTACCACTCAAGCACTTGAGTCCAAGATACCCATTAAGCCCTCCCTCAAAACTGCTGGCTTATACTTAAGTCAGAAACCGTTACTGATGTTGTTTGAAAATGATAAACATCGAATTGGGGTTCGTATTTTGTTTTCGAATTTTCTCGTATCAAACAAAGTAATTTTTATGTAGCATTTTCTTATTAAACTTTCTCTGAAGCTAGTTGGCGTTATGAAATTTTCCTGAAATTTTCCAGAAGGGCGAATTTTAAAAGTTTTATACATCGAAGTTATATGTTAAAAGATAACAACATGGCTTCCCAAATTGAAGGGGAAGTTAGCTCTTCCAACAGCCAATATGATACTGGCTAAACCAAATTTGTTTATCATCTTTCGGGATCGATAAAATAAAGTATCAGTCGAATACTAGGGTAGATATAGTCGACTAATCCCCTTCCTCAGCAATATTGCTGGCCTGGTGCTAACACATGAAGCTATTATTATTTCTATTGTTGTCGACAGTGGTGTTATTATTTAGCTTCAGAACATCCATAACTTATGGTCGATCAAAGACGTTCTTACTATTGCCACACCGTTTCATCCAATATACCTTTCCCATGATCCAAGGTAGATTTGGTTGCTAATTCTAGACGGGTCGAAGTTCCATGTAGAGGCTTTCTCATTGGTTCTAGATTATAGTTGTAATTGTTGCTGTCGTTATTAAAGCATTGAAATAGGTTAATTGCTTGTTAAAATTTCCACAAAGTTGACTAGAAGAATAGATGGAATCTACGCAATAGCGTAACAGAATACTTCCAGAGGGTACACTTTATTTCTCAGTGAATTTGAAGGCTTCCAACTTGATTTCAACTAATTGTTGAGATTAGTTGCTTTTATATTCTTGCTCTCAAAGACAAGATGCTGACTACAAGGGACTTCCGCTATCATTTTCCACAGTCGAACGAGTTCTGTCATCGTCCATCAAACTGAATTTAACTTCCTGTGCTAATACTGTGTAATAGTTTTACCATAAAAATCCCTCAATGATTAGACTGTTATGTATACACACACGCACCCATGTGTGCACGCACATACGCGCGCGCACAGATACACAGACACAGACACATATATACACACACTCATGCATTAGGTATTGTGTAAATGCATGCATTTACACACACATACACGGACACACACACTCATGCATTAGGTACGTGTAAATGCATGTATTAACCCGCCCTTATGTATGCACATACATACACATATGTTCGTATTTAAACTATATCTGTCTATATATGTCTGTCGATATGTCTGTCTTCCCTCTCTCTCTCTTTATATGTATATTCTTTTATTCTTTCACTTGCTTTAGTCGTTTGACTGCGGCCATACCGGAGCACCACCTTTGAAGGGTTTTTTTAGTCGAACAAATAGACCCCAGGACTGTTTTTTAGTACTTATTTTTAGTACTTATTTGATAGGTTTTTTCTTCGAACCGCTATGTTAAGGGACGTACACACACCAACACCGGCTGTCAAGCGGCAATGGGGGTTGGGGGGAACACAGACAAAGTTTGGAGAGAGAGAGAGAGAGAGAGAGAGAGAGAGAGAGAGAGAGAGAAAAAAAGAGAGAGAGAGAAAAAAAAAGAGAGAGAGAGAGAGAGATGTGGTCGAGGTGCGACGCTGGTAGAAGTAGTAGTCATAGAGGTAATTGATTTTGGTACTGTTCACGTTGAGGTAGTGGTGGTGGGTGAGGGAGAAAGACGGAGTGGTTGAGTGGTGAAAGGCAGAGGTAGACATGAGTGGTTGAGGTTAGTCAGTGCCAGAAGTGAAAACGGAAGGAAAAGACGAAAATGAATAATGATAATAATAATAATAATAATAATAATAATAATAATAATAATAATAATAATAATGATGATGATGATGATGATGATAATGATGATGATGATGATCATGATCATGATAATAATAATAGATACAAGTGTTCCCACTGATAAAAATATATCTGTAAAGGAATTAGATGAACTAAGTAAATATAAGGACCTGGAAACTGAAATACAAAAGATGTGGCATCTTAAAACGAAAACTGTTCCTGTTATTGCAGGTGCCCTAGGTATGATAAAAAAGGGATGTCGGAAGCATCTAGATAAGATCCCAGGAGAACCATGTCTCAGAGAAATGCAAAAGATTGTACTGACAAGTACTGCCCACATCCTCAGAAAGATACTATCCATTTAAATGTCTGTTTTGTATTACATGAAGATATTTCGCTACTTCTCCTCCTCAAGCTTTCAGTCATACTGTAACATCTCTTATCCTTCACTCGCCCCAGGATACTGGGTGTGTCTCGGCAAGTGACTGTAACAAACCTTGCAGATTAAAATTAAAACATTAAAAGTAAAACATGCAGATTAAAAGTAAATAATTATAATAATAATGATGATAATGATAATGATGATAATAATAATATGAGGTAGTAGTAGTAGTTGTAGTAGTGGTGGTGGTGGTGGTGGTGGTGGTGGTAGTAGTAGTAGTTGTAGAAAATGATATTAGCAGTAATGACAATACCGATGATGATGGTATTGAGGTTTTATGCAATGGTGGCTTAGAGAACTTTGTTGTTGCTTTCGTCGGCGAGGCTGCGGTTATGGTGGTTGTTTTTGTTGCTGATGTGGTTGTTATTGTAGTTGTTGTTTTTGTTGCTGCTGCTCACCGCGAGCTGTGTTTGTTGGAAAAAATGTGAGTCAGTTTATTAAAGTAGTTAATTATGGTATGGTATGAACTAGTAATTTGCTTCAGTCTCTTTTGAATTTGTCTCTCTTGGTGGTTATTAAAGGGGTGAGCGACTCTTTTGGCAATGAGGTTTATACATGAGACATGGATGTTTTCATGTTAGGAAAGAATGAACCATGAGCTAATGGGAATATCGATTTCATTGTCAGGCCAGTTGCGATTATTGTGGATGTGTTGTATCGGCACTGTGGCATTTCTTTGTTTTTCGACTGTTGTTGTCATTGTTGTTGCCGTGAACTACTTCTGATTCTTTATCAGTTCTTTATCAGTTACTCTTTTACTCTTTTAATTGTTTTAGTCATTTGACTGGAGCCATGCTAGAGCACCGCCTTTAGTCGAGCAAATCGACCCCAGGACTTATTCTTTGTAAGCCTAGTACTTATTCTATCGGTCTTTTTTGCCGAACCGCTAAGTTACGGGGACGCAAACACACCACCATCGGTTGTCAAGCGATGTTGGGGGGACAAACAGACACACAAACATATACACACACATACATACATACATACATACATATATATATATATATATATATATATATATATATATATATATATATATATATATATATATATATATATATATATACATATATACGACAGGCTTCTTTCAGTTTCCGTCTACTAAATCCTCTCATAAGGCTTTGGTTGTCCCGAGGCTATAGTAGAAGACACTTGTCCAAGGTGCCACGCAGTGGGAATGAACCCAAAACCATGTGGTTGGTAAGCAAGCTACTTACCACACAGCCACTCATGCGCCTAAATCATACTGATTCTTAATGATACTGAAATGGATAAAGATACTTATGTTAATTTTGCTTAAGAAGTGGTGCACGATACCAGAATTTTCGACTCGAGTCAAATATAAGAAACTATTTCTTAGTCTGACAATGATGCGGAGTAGTTCGGTATACATTCTGTAGCAGGAAGGCAAAAAGTAAAGATGCTCTTACCACGAGATGAAATCGTAACAGTGTATCCAGTATCGATACACAAGAGTCAACAGAGCTCGATGGTTGCGCTTATACGTGTACGCTACTTCCCCTTGCTTCCAGCCCCGACGTCACTCTTCCTGTCTTAATTCCAGTTATGACGTCTCCTTTCATTCCTCCAAACCACACACACACAAATAAACACACACACACACACATGCCTATCTATCTATCTATCTATCTATCTATCTATCTATCTATCTATCTATCTATCTATCTATCTATCTATCTATCTATCTGCATGTAGGTATAGGTGTAGCTATGTGGTACGAAACGTGCTTCCTAACCACATAGTTCTGGGTTCAGTCCCACTGCATGACATCATGGGCAAGTGTCTTGAACTATAGCCCCAGGCCTTGTGAGTGTATTTGGTAGAGATAAACTGACAAAAGCCCGTCGTATCGTGTATATATATAAATATATATATATATATATATATATATATATATATATATATGTATGTATGTATGTGTGTGTGTGTGTGTGTGTGTGTATGTATACACAAATACACATGTGTGTGTATGTGTGTGTGTGTGTGTGTGTGTGTGTTGTGCGAGCGCGCCTTTGTTTGTTCCTACCACCGCTTGACAACTGACGTTGGTTTGTTTATGTACCCGTAACGCAGCGGTTCGACGTAGGACCCCTATAGAATAAGTACCAGGCTTAAGAAAATAAGTACTGGGCTCGGTTCATTCAACTAAAAGTTCTTCAACGCGGTGCACCAGCATGGCTGCAGTTTAATGACTGACACATGTAAAAAGAAAATATAAAAAAAGATATATATATATTTGGTTGAGGAAAAAGTTCGTGCGCCATGTTAAAATAATGCTTTTTTATATATTTGTGTGGTGTATGTGTTCATTCAGTTTATGCCATGTTCAATGGTGACTCGCTGTTGAAAAGTACCCAAGACTTGTTTGTCGAAAACGCGCTTTATTTCAGCAAGACAATGCAAAGCCGCATACCGCCAGAAAGACCAGCAACAAGATTGAAGAACTGGACGGTGTGGAAGTTCTGCCCCATTCAGTCTATAGTCCAGATGTTCCTCCATCTGACTATGGACTCTTCCGATCGATCAGCACTTTAAGAAAGGTCGCCGATTTGAGTCATTCGATGACATATGTACAAGAATTCTTCGATTCAAAGCCGAAGGATTGGTACTTTGACCGAGTCTGAAAGCTTGCAGATCGTTGGCAGAAGGTCGTGGAAAATGATGGTCTTTATTTTGAAAAATAATTGTTGATTTCGAATAAATTCTTGCATAAAAAATCCTTATTTTAACACGGCGCAGGAACTTTTTCATCAACCTAGTGCGTATATATATATATATATATATATATATATATATATATATATATATATATCGATTTAAATGAGAGCTGAAAACTGATCTATTGAAAATACTTTATTATAATAATGAAAATGACCTATATAAATACAAAAACTCACTTTGAGTATTTTGCTACGTTTGTTAACAGATACAATATTTTTGCCTAATTTTTGGTATACAAATATATATAAATACATACACACACACACACACACACACACACACACACACACACACACACACACACACACATATATATATATATATATATATGGTAGACTATTCGCGTGTTGTTACCTCGATTATAACCCTTTTCGAGATGATTGAATCCTCGTTAAAACTTTACTGCGAAAACGAAAGTTCTGATGCTGATAATGATTGTGGTAGTGATGGTGGTTTCAGTAAAGGTGAGAGTGAATATGTACTCTCGAATTAGGAAGTGTGTCGGACTAAGTTATGAATTGAAAGAATATGACAAGCATATTTTTAACACTATTTCTATTATATTGTCCCCTGTGTAGATTTCCCTACAATATTCCAACCGTGTTGTTTTCTTCCTTCAATAAAAAACAAAAATAGAAAAAACCTCAAGCCCATTTAATTCTTATTGTCGAGTTGGAGAGAGGGAGGGAAAATTAGAACTAATTAATGTCTGATGGGCTGGAATGTGTGTCTCATTAAAATTTATAGCTATATACACCTACACATATTCATAATTACATACATTCAAATTATATATATATATAAATATAATACAATTTTGACGTAGTTACGTCATAATAGCAGCTAATACACACACGCACATATATACATCTACTCGCCCACATATGCATATACTCGCCGTTAGGTTCTCATTTACTAATAATATACCATACTGAGTATCAGAAGCTTTCGTTTTACATTTCCAACTTGATTGCTGACAGATAACTTTCACTGTGAAGTCTTTCTTTGTACATTCACCACCTGGTCGCTAACATTGTTTCACTATACAAAGATATAGAAGTACAATAAACTAGAGTATCAGTTTGAGATATACGGTTCACATATGCTCATACATTTGTATATACATATGAGCATATATACATAACTATTGAGTTTTAAAATCCAATACCGAAGATAAATTTTCAGTTTCATACTTAACATTATTGGATTAACAGAATACGTGCCAGTTCACCTGGAGGAAAGTATGGCTGAACTTGGATTCTGGGAGAGAAAATGTAATTCTTTAATTCATACGTTACACATTATCACGACTGGTGGAAGAATAAACATCTTCTAGATCTTAAGCTTTAAATAATGTTCAATTAAACAAGTTTTCTTTCACAACCTTGCAACTATGCACAATACACTTACATGGAAGAAAATGAAAAAAAAATGATCTAGTCGAAGAGGAGCGAAAGGAAATTTCACACACACACACACACACACACACACACACACACACACACACACACACACACACACACACACACACACACACACACACACACACGCTCGCGCGCGTAAATATAGAAAAAATGAGAATGAGTGCTCAACACCGCATTGGTGGATAAAGATTTTTTATTTGTGTATTAAGGCTACCATTGGTTTCTTTTAAGAAAATATTTCAACAATTCTTCAAGCCGATCACTGAAAAATTGGTGCTCGCGTCCATTTTGGATTAAAACCTATATATATATATATATATATATATATATATATATATATATATATATATATATATATATATATATATATATATAACTATGTATGTATATTTCTGTATTTTATTTTCTCGGTTTGTGAATAACTGTCGCTTGTATAGAAACAATCTACATTTACGATGGCGAAGGTGACAACAGGTTGTCTCGATCATACCACCTGACCAAATATTGTCAAGGATTTCCTTTGCAAAGTACCGATCAGGACATTTCAGTTGTTCGGTTACCTGAGCTACCTAACCAATGGATTATTGTATAAGTAACTGAGTATTCAATAGATACGTGAACTCTTAGCATGATGCCAGATGAAAGGATTACAGAGGACCAAATGATTACATTGTGGAAGTGCGTGGCTTAGTGTTTAGGGTGTTGGACTCATGATAGTAAGATTATGGTTTCGATTCCTGGAGCGGGCGACGCATTGTGGTTTTGAGCAAAGCACTTCATTTCACGCTGCTCCAGTCCACTCAGCTGGCAAAAAACGAGCAATTCTGCGATGGACCGGCTTCCCGTCCAGGCGAGGAAACTGCCATACAACTGGGAAACCAGCTCTTATGAATCGACATGACTCGAGAAGGTAACTAAAACACACACACACACACACACACACACACACACACACACACACACACACACACACACACACACACAACAAAAAACATTAGTTGTGAGCCTAATTTAATCGCAATCCTAAACCTGACCCTAACCCATTTAAATCCCAGTCCTTCACCTAACAATTGCTTAGATATTTTGATATTGCTGGGTGAGCATTAATGATATGAAATCTGCGATACTATTTGAATTCCTGGTTTATTCTATCATTATTGGTGTTTCAGCCTGTAGACACAACTTTGCGTGCTCCCACCTAAATAATAAACTTCTCAATTTCATGAAATGGATACGTTAACATGACTTACCATTATTTTTTTCTGCGGATAACTGCAGTCGATGGCGCAGCCTGCAAATTATCAATATTTATTTTATTAACCCTGGACGTATAAAAAATATGTTAATTTGAAGATGGTATGATTTGAAATAGGAAAAATAGTTGCACAGAACCTAATTGAATATTCGAAGTCAGAGTAAGTTCTAAGAGTTACACCAATTTACAATTTGTATTGCTTATTGCAACAATATCTGTAATGAGTATGAAATATTATATTTAGACTGCAGTGAGTCGGAGTTCTCATCGTTATTAATATCCCTAATTGAATACTTTCGGAGACCCCCTAGAGTTTATTGGACAGGCATTTAATTCAGGGTTCAGTAGCTTTAAGCAGACGTGAAACAAATCTTCTCCTATAGGACGCCAGTCTATTGTAGACAACTTTCCCACAGTAGAAATTGAAGTCATCAGTAAAGTTGTCTTATCTACATAGCTGTAAATAGGTACCATATGTACACGCAGCTCACTGTTGCAATGCAAGGGAAGCAATAGAACTAGTTTGTTATATATTCTTAGTTTAATTTATCATAATTTGTAAGTTTGATGTGCTGAATTCGAATTTGCCGGTGAGCCAAGTGTAGGCAATAGGAGGCTAATCGAATACTTACTTTCAGAAAAAAGATATATCGGTTAGCCCCGCCAGTGGACTCAAGCCCTGTCTCTGATCAGAAACTGCTTACGTAGTTGATGTGCAACAGTTCATTCCTCTCGACACAAACAGCCATTTTTAGCTGGATATATTTCGGTTAATAGAGAATCCATACCAACAACGATAATGTGTCGGCTGCCGTTGTGCAAGAGGTAAGCTGACAGCGAGTTGATTCTACGAAGCGTTTCCAATTTCCGCTTGAATTTAATAATATCATTTATGTCTGTAATTGAGTCAGCCATGAAAGTTATGCCATGCCTTAAAATTTGGAGATATATTCTAAGAGGAGACATATTCTAAGAGGGGTGGGTAAGCATCCTGATGTTGGACATAAGCTTCTAGTGAGCTAAATCTGCAAAGTGGTTTCGATTCCTGTTGTTCGATTACAAACACTAATGTTCTTGGTTAGTCATGAAAATCTGGCTTATTAAAGTGCGGGCTTGTTCATAAGCAAATAGTATATACAATTAATATAGATATTAATACAGACTAAACACTCAATACTTAAGTGCCAGTCATCTTTCAAAGTTACAAACCTGCAAGTCAAGAGGTTGCGTAACCCATCACCTTTGCTTATCATCAAAAGTGATACTGCTTTCTGTCCTTTGTTCTCTTTCAACTATTATCCTGTTTATTTTATTAAAGAAAGAAACAGTTTGTCCTATCATCTCATCCGATATAAAACGTCGGAAAGTATTTCATTAAACCTCAACATCTAACATAATATGTGGGCGTAACTTATTCCACAAAACATCTGATGCAAAGGAGGTGACTAATATATTCCACTCCACCATCCGATTTGAAGAGGAGGGACAGATTATCCCACCCTAAAATCCCATATAAAGAGTGGACTAATTTATACACCCCACCAAATATCCGACATAAAAACAAAAACAATCCTGTGAAGTTGGACAACTTTTCAATTGAAAACAGATTTATTTTAAACTAATAGAACTATAAACAAAACATGCAATCGGGTGATGTTGTTTTTGTTTCTGCAGGCACTGTCTAAAGAAACACATCAGGTGACGTTGGCCTTACCTTCCGATTCTGTCCAACTGAAACATTAAGAGTATCAGCTTTAAAATCATGTCCATTAGACACTGAGGTCAGGATCTTCAGGCTCAAACACTTATCACTTATCATCACATTTCTCTAGAATTCAGATAAGACACATACTTATATTGAGACCACCGCAGTTATTTTTACCACGTTGCAACACTGCTGACATCGCTGTTTCTCGTGCTTCTGCTATCGTTGATGATGTTGTTGTTGCTCCCTCTTTCCTGCGTGAGCGCTGCTCACTGCATGCTTCAACTTCAGAACGACATGACAACTAAATATTAACCAATTATTGAGTTTATCTACCGCCTACAGTGTCGCTGCATCTAAACCCATAACATTTTATCGTAAGTGTAGCGTTAGTACTTCTATGTTTTGATTCTCTTTGCACTATTTCTCGTTTCACCTGATGCTACGAGAATTTGTTAACAATTAAACCGACTGCTGATCATGTTTGAAGAAATATTAAAATGTCATCACTAAAATATCATCATTACCATATCCGTATCTGTCTTGGTGCCTCTTCCTTTCATTTCTATGAGAAAAAAAAAGGCATAGTATCTTTATCTTTAGTGAGTTTTTCCAGAATAACATTTTCGAAGTGATTGGTGTTCAGTTTAAACATTTGTAGGTTATATTCTTGTAGGGAAACTATCATGCATGAGAAAATTTTGAAGGTTGTATTCTGGTGTAAGTAAACTGAGCACACTTATTATAATAGATGTATAAGATGGGTGATGAAATTATCAGATGCAGGTAAGGTCGAATGGAATAAGAAGTAGTTGGTACATAGATTGCTATATCAGAAGAACATAAACCCTTGCAGTAACTTAAAAGACAAAGCGAAGACAAAGAAGATCGATCTTTGTAGTACGTTGCTGTATGTATGCTTTCTAATCACTGAAAGCTTTCTGGGACTGTAATGTCAACCAACCAGGGGAATTGTCGCTGATTTAGGCTGGATTCGTAGTTTGTATTAGGTTAGGAACTATTCAAAAGCCAAAATATTTCATGGGCCTGAAGAGGTAGTCTAACATTAGAGATGCATGACAGATTTCAGTCTTCATTCTCTCAGTTTCATAAACTTCTTAATCTGGCGTGTCTTCACCATTTTAAATTCTTTCATGTACGACTTTTCCAGATCTTGTTCGATTCTCTTTCTATCATCATCTCTGGTTATTTTCCTAAGTAATGAAGATAACCTCTCTTTGATTTCGTAATTTGATTGATGTTTTTTTCCCAACGGTTGTAATGGATACTCTCACGGACGAGGGCATGTCCTGCCCTTTCCGCTACTCTTTTAGCTGTATGTGAATCGATTGGTGTCAATATATTCAAGCCAGGTGGTATTAGCTTTGAGTCTCTACATCTACATAAGAAAGTTAGATGGTTTGAAAGATGAGCTAGTTTTTGATGGAGTTTCTCTATATGTCTCCATTGAAGCCTAATTATTATTATTATTGTTCAGGTCACTGCTTGGAATCGAACTCAGAATCTTTGGGTGAGTAGCCCGCGCTCTTAACCACTACGCCATATGCCCACGGGCATGCCTTAGGAATAAAAATACTTAGGAATGAGAACCCAGGTTCGAAATTTCTCCAAGACACCTGAGGGAGGTTGGAGGGTATATCAGCCGAAACGTTTTGCTAACAACAAACAAGATGAGGACAAATATCCGTCGAATGTAAATAATATAAATAATGTAAATGATGTACATAATTCCTAATCTCTTAAACATAGAACTGTATTATCTAATCGGTATGGAGCCGACATTAGACTTCAATGGAGACATAGAGAGAAACTGCATCAAAAACTAGCTCGTCTTTCAAACCATCTAACTTTCTTATGTAGATGTAGAGACTCAAAGCTAATACCACCTGGCTTGAATATAATGACACCAATCGATTCACATAAAGCTAAAAGAGTAGCGGAAAGGGCAGGACATGCCCTCGTCCATGAGAGGATCCATTACAACCGTTGGAAAAAAACATAAATTAAATAACGAAATCAAAGAGAGGTTATCTTCATTACTTAGAAAAATAACCAGAGATGATGAAAGAAAGAGAATCCAACAAGATCTGAAAAAGTCATACATAAAAGAATTAGAGATGCAGTTTTCTCTAACAGAATATGAAAGATGAGATTGGGAAGACTAACATTTGTGAAGATTTTGGCGGTCTCAATTTGTACATTGGATGTAGTGACAGCGTCCGCGGCTATAATTATATCATGAAGAGCTAGGACAAGGTAGGTGTAAAGAACGAGGTGCGTATTTCTAAGAATAATTTCCAAATGCTCCTGTGTTACTGATATTCCGTTAGATTTCAGTTAAGCTTCTAATGCTTGAATATTGAGCAATTCAGATATGTGTATAGTGCATTGCAATAAGAGAAACCTGCTTCTGTTGCTACATATTAAAAACTGGTTTCTGATCTGTTGTCATAGCTTTATGGCTTTAACTAGTGTTGCACAGTAAGTTAAATTCATTTACGTAATTTATCTGTATCTCAGACTGCCGAGGAAGCCTGCTGGTGGTCGCTTGATCTGCTAGAAATAGCGGTCAATCTTATCTCAAATCTTGTGGAAAGAACACAATGGATTATTATCCAGTGTGTTCTGTCCATGAAGTCCTAGGTGTACTTATTAATTGAATAATGGTCCAGAACTATATCATCATCATCATCATCATCATCATCATAAACAACAACAACAACAACAACAACAACAACAACAACAACAACAACAACAACAACAACAACGGCAGCAGCAGCAACAACAACAGCAGCACATATACACATGCAACAAACGCTATTATTGTTACTTTACTAATACTTGGGATGTATACATATTATATAAATCAGAGGTTAATTACTTACAGATGCCATCTACACTAAAAAGTATAGTTAAATTAGTGTTAACATTTTTAGTGCAGAAAGCATAAAAAAACATTAAAAATTATATCATTTTTTTAAAGCTCATTATATGAATTACACTAACATTAACTTAAATATTATTTTCATTGTGTATAACGTCTCTGAATAATTAATTTCATCGATTATTACAAAAATATGCTAATTTTTCATCGTAGCTCATCATTATCAGAAAGTAACTCTTGGATTACTACATTCACAGAGTGATCAAGAGTCACCAACCAATATTGCTGTCAACGGCCGTCATTAAAGTTAATACTAGATGAAGTATTAACCCCAGCAGACATATGTATCATTCACATAAATGGAGAAATTATCCAAACATTAAGGACAGGAAACAGAAGATGAAGGGATTGAAAGCATTCTTATAATAATAATAATAGCTGCATTGGGAATAATTAGAAAAAAACATGGTAAATTTATAATTAAAATCACAGCACTTAAAATATGCATAATACAGAAAATAACACTGCTAGGCACTGCACATACGCAAGACAACAGAGCTACATCGTGTAGTGTAATAAACAGATGCAATAAAATTAAGATGCTGAATAAGAATGTTAATAATCGTAGAAACTATACCTGGATTCTAAACGCAACACACTATCCAAAACAATAATCCTGCTAGGAACAGCCCACATCCTACTCAAGACACTATCAATTCAGAAATACAACCCACACAAAACAATCCACAAATACAAGACACACTCTATACAGTAAATAACTAATAAAATAAACAACCACCACAACATATACTCTACAGGAAAGATACTCAACAGAAGAACATAACTAGAATTACACTCACAACACACAATACAAACAATAATACAACAAAAGACTGCAACCAGACTCCATAACAAAACAATATTGGACTAAAAGAAGTGGACAAATTTTCAAAGTACAAAAACCTCGAAATTAAAATATTCATGATGTCGGCCATGAAGATGAGAGCAATACCAGTAATGATTGGAATATTGGGCATGATAAAAAACGTATAGGCAAAAACGTAGACGCTATACCTAGATCCTCAACACCACACACTATTAAAAAAATAGCCCTTCTAGGAACAGCCCACACCCTCCGCAAGACACTATCAATTCGATAATACAAGCCAAACAAAACAATCCACTAACACAAGACACACTCTATATAACAAATATCCAATAAAATAAACAACCACGAGCAGGTTATGTACCCAACGCATTACCCACAACACACAATACAAGCACTAATACAACAAAAGACCACACTAGTCCCCATAAAAAAGAAAGTGACGCAATGAAATAGCGGGAAGAATTTGCACATCTCCAACAACAACAGCAAACCCACACACAATGCTGCACACACCCCAGCAATATGGAGGCGTAGCAAGTGATGCAGTAGATATTTGTCTGAAACTTTGTTTGAATAATAAAGAAATATTGATTAATAATAATAGATGCAATACCAAGCAGTGGCTCTCATGGCTTGTGATCCTAACTGATTGGAAGTGTTATCATGTACATGTTTTGTTATGTTCTACAAGGTGGGCTACAGCAAATATTCTGCTCAATACCATAAATTTGCTAGTCAGTTGCTTGACCTTAACCAGTTGAGAATTTCCCTTAGTAGCTGACGATATGTGCATCACTGATCGCGAGCAGAAGTAGTGGTGGAGCATCATAGCCATGTGTTGAGAGGAATTCTTTGGGGTTTGAATAATTCACCTCTGGAAACATGGATGTTTCGTTCCTCTTCCTTAAACAACACTTATTCAATGACCGTTTGAACGGTGGGCTACTCGACCTGAAGAAAATTCTAACTGGGCCCCACCTTCAAGGTCATGCTCTGTTTATCTTGATATGAGGTCACCATGTCGTGCACGTATGGTCGTGATGCATGTGCCTGGTGTACTCTTATACTGGGCTTCGTATATTTTACCCCAGTATCACTTTGATAATAATAATAATAATAATAATAATCCTTTATTGGTCATAACATTCCCTTCTGCTCCAGGTATTGCTGTCGGCAAGAAATCTACCTCATTGTTTGGGCAGCTGAACTTTAGCACTTTATGGACTAGTGGAGTAGGTTTTACCTACATTTTTCCAATAAATTTAAAATCCGTTTTCTCCCCAGATCATCAGTCTGTATAATTTTTACTATCTTCCTCTAGCTTATCGTTGATGGTTTGCTGGTTGTGGCACTTGTAATCCTTTTTCCAATGTATTCTCCTTTTCCTAAATAGGTTGTGAAGGCAGGAACACTGTCTTTTGTGATATACCTCTCTCGTAATTTCTCCCTTTCCTTAACCGGGTTCTAGTCGAAGTGCTATGACGAATAACGTTTGCAAAATGTCAAATGTTGTTTTTGGTGTTGACGCTGTTCGTAGTGCTTTACCTTTGAAAATAATATTTTCAACACCACTTTTATGAATCCCATTGTATAACTGCAATTCTTCTGATTTCTTCTTTGATTTTCTTTTGTTTTAGAATTCTGTTTTATTCGCTTGAAAATATTTGGGGATGTCTTTTGTTTTCATAGTTGTGTCTATATCCTTCCAACACTATGACGAGCACCACCTCTTGCTACTTCTGAAGCAGCCATATTTCAATGCATGTCAATATTGGTTTCAAACTTTGGCATAAGGCCGGTGATAGCGGAAGGAATGAGTAAATTACATCGACTCCAATGTTTAAATGGTACTTAATTTATCGACCCTGAAAGAATGAAAGGTAAAGTCGACCTCGGCGGAATTTGAACTCAGAACATAAAGACGGACGAAATGCCACTAAGCATTTTCCTCGGCATGCTAACGATTCTGCCAGCTCGCCGCCTTCATGTATTTAAATGCTGGAAATGATTACTTGCCAGAATTAAAAATGTCTATAAAGAAAATTTCTTCTGTCTTAGGTAATATAGTTGATCATCAAACTGTCTGAAAGCTTTCCGTAAAATCAATTGGAATGAAAAAAAAAAATCAAACTTCTTTCTTCATTCATTCATCCAGATAAAAATGAATTATTCACAGAACAATGACATAGAGGTCAGTTTGCTTGAATATTTAATAACAGTAATAATTCTTTTTAATTTTGACACATAGCCAGTAATTTTAAGTGGGGGGCATGTTGATTATATTGACCCCCAGTATTTGACGAGTATTATATTTTATCGACCCCAAAAGGATAGAAGGTAAAGTTGACGGGCGGGATTTGAACTCAGGTAACTGGAAGAAATGCCACTAAGCATTTTCATCTGATCGTTAGCACGACGCACAAAATGCTTAGCAGTATTTCCTCCGGCTCCTTATGTTCAGAGTACAAATTTCCCTGAAGTCATCTTTGCTTTCATCCTGTCGTGGTTGAAAACTAAGTGTCAGCTAAACAGTGGGGTCGATGTAATTGACTAAACACCCTCCCTTAAAATTGCAGGCCTTGTTCAAAATTTGAAGCCTTTAATAATGATAACAATTATCTGAGCATAATGTGATGATAATGATAATAATTATCATAATAATAACAGGGTTTAAACAAATGAATATTTATATATTATTCTGTTTATTTTCCCTTACTATCAAACTGAAGCTGGTAAATTTGATAATGTCACGTTTTGAAACTGTTTTAATGTTTTCGTCAGGCGATTTGAAGATCAGGTGACCAGAAGCTAACTTTTCATCTGCGAACATCCGATCAGTTTTATCATGTTGTCGATCTGTCTGCAAGCCGCGCCAAAACAAACTTTTGATATGAAAATGTTTTCGTATTACTTCAGTAAATAGAAAGAAAGAAAGAAAAAATAAATGAGTAAAATAACACTCTCCCATGTAAACTAGAAAAACAAAAGTGCGCGTATATATACATATATATATATATATATATATATATATATATATATATATATATATATATACACACATACATACACACATACGTACATATACACATATACTTGCAGGCGTGGTTATGCATATGTGTATATGCGTGCACGCGCACACTCACATACACAAACATATATGTATAAAATTATATTTATTGTTGGGTATCAGGATTGAGAGGCGAAAACATGTTTACACGTTAAATAAAGCGAAACGTTCAAACATAAAGGGTGTATACGGAATAAAGAACGCTAATATGAGAACTTGGTGGAACTCATTAAGCTGACACACTAAGAAAGAGATTTAGGATCGAATCTCAGCTAAAACTCACTCTTTATGTTTCTCTATAGTTATAATGTGAACACACACACACACATAAATACATATATCTATAAGCAGGTACGCGCGCACATGCACACACACACGCACACACACACACAGCCGTTAGCTTTTCGAATATGAAATATTTGTGATCGCTGTCATCGTTACACTTTGCACGTACATGTTCCCAGGTGATTGACAACGGCACAAATAAATTTAGATGCTTAAATAATGCAGATATGATCGTGGTGTGTATGTTTGCATGTGCTGTTGATCTGTCAGTGCGTATAGAAGTGTGTCTACAGTTGTGTTTGTAATGGATTCGCAGACATTAATGCATATGAATGACTAAATGTTTTTATTTAACTCCATGCTTTTCCATATATATGTTATTTCTATATTTATATAGAAATAACATACATATGCATATTTACATATTTGTGCGGGCAAAATAATATTATTTCTAAGTTTGGCACACGACTAGAAATTTGTGTGGGGGAACAATATTCTTTTAAATCGACTTCAAAAGTTGATAAGTGCAGAAACATGTTAGGCAAAGTCAACTTCGGCCGGATTTAAATTCCGAACGTAAAGAGGCGTATGCATAAAATAATGATTTCAAATTTTAGCACAAGGCCAGCAGTTTCGGGAGACGGGAGAAATCGACTACATCGACTCCAGTTATCGACTAATTCTTATTTTATCGACCTCGAGAGGATGAAAGGCAAAGTCGACCTCGGCGGTATTCGAACTCAGAACGTAAAGACGGACCACTAAACATTTTTCTCGGACCGCTAATGATATATCTATGATCGGCGATAAGATGCAATCTATCAGACAGGCTTCCACGCAGTTTCTATCTATCTATCTATCTATCTATCTATCTATCTATCTATCTATCTATCTAATTTCACTGACAAGGCGTATATTAACCGAGGGCTATGGGTAGTAAACTCAAGGTACTGTGCAGAAAAATTACACCTGGAGCTCTGCCACTGAGAAGCAATCTTCCCAACGAATACTATCAATTTCAGTTGGTCATGCAGTAAATACAGGGTGCGGTGAATAAACCGTCGTCTAAATTAGGCAAAAAAGAAAATAACACTGACATCTCATTTTAACAGATGTATTTACCAAAATTACATAAAAATATCTTGAAATAATAAAGAGTAAATTTATTCAATAAAATCGCCATTGGCTTCAATCACGGCCTCCATACGAATTTGGAATTCCTTGCAACTCTTCTGAACTCTTCAGTTCATCTTTGGTGTTACAAGGAATTTTGTTGGTCTCTCGCTCAACTGTTCCCCACTCATAATAGTCAAGGGGGCTACAGTCTGGGAAGTTAGGTGGCCAGATGTTAGGGATGATGTGGTCGCAGAAATTGTCTGACAGCCATGACTGGGTTTTCCTGCTTTTGTTGCATGATGGAGAGTCCTGTTGTCAGACATAGAGTCTTCCAGCAGTTACTCTCTTGACCCAGGGTAGCACTACCTCCTCCAGGCACTTGAAGTAATCCTCCGTATTGAATCTGAGGCCGTGTGGGAAAAAGAATGGAAGCATAACGTCGTCATCACTAGTGATCACTCCAAACACCATGATGTTGACTGGATGTTTGATTTTTATCACTCTCGGTACAAGTCCTCAGATTGCACTGTCCTTAGATTGACACCCAGACACTCTGAAATGTTCGTATTGGAGTTTCTGGCGCGAATGCCAAGTAGTACAGCATGTAGTTTCCAAAATGGCAGAGTGAATTGTGTTTTTTCTCACAGACGTTGCCCAACTGACCCTATTATATTGTGTAGTCGACAAAATCAAAAGCAAACAATGCGCAAGCGTGAAATTAAAATGGCGACAATTTACCCATCGCACACTGTATATATCAAAATGCCAATAAAAACAAATCAAGGTTCGATACTAACTGCCATTTCATTCTATATAATTTAACAGCCATTTTGTATGTTTACACAACATTTAAATACATATTTATAGTTCAGTCTTAGTTATTCGCACCATCAAAAGACAGATAAAATTTAACCAAAGACCCTCAAACAAAACAGTATACACACACACACATGCGCGCACGCACTCACACGCACACACACATGCGCGCACGCACTCACACGCCCGCCCACACGCCCGCGCACACACACACATAAAAGAGTAATGAGGGCCATGCATAACGGATCTGAAGAATTTAATGTAAAACAATCAGCTATTGTTTTACAATAGGCTACGAAACGTTTCCTGAAATTGTCAACGTTATTTAAGAACACTCATTGGACCATTGAGAACAGCTCTGCTACGGAAGAAAATGGACGCTTCAGTTTTTCTTCCGTAACACCGTTAAAATGTTCTCAAAGTCCTGCTGAATGTTATTTTTTTATGTAACTATGACATAATTGTACGAAACGATTAGGAGCAGTAGTACTTCAATATTTGATTGTATATATTATATATGTACCTACGTACATATATGTATAATCTGATTATATGTATTTATTACAGTTATTAATTGGTACTTATAATCATTTGATGCTGCTGCTAAATAGTCACAAAAAGTAGGACTAAAATAAATACAATAAAAAGAGTGTGTTCGGCGTGGAGAAGATAGAGTAACATGTAGAAGACGGTGTTAAGCTAAGCATTTGACACTCCTCAGTTGTTGCTCAAGTTTCACTTATGTATATAGGTTTGGATATATAGACTAGAGAAACAAAAGCTACTATGAATTTCCCGTATTTATACATTCGTTCAAACTCATGAACGAATACATGCGCGCGGGAAGTTAATGGTAGCGATGCAATGAATCAATCAATGATTACGAAGTATTAATTATATGCAAGAGACTGGCACAATTATTCGAGCGTTTTTACGAGTCATGTCTCCATTCTATCATGGGAATCAAGAATCAGGACTGTCTCTTATTACAAGGAGTACTCAATGGTAAACTGATGTAGGTTATAATAAAAGAAAGTAAACCATATGCTTATTCATGGATGATATAAAGCTATATGGGGCGTCACGATCATCAGAAAATTTAATTAGAAGTGTGAAATTGATATAGCCTTAAAGTTTATCTGAAAATGTGTAATCGAGTTAGACTTACAAAATCACAACGATATTATATCTTAAACATGTCAGTAAATATCAAACTACCAACTGGGGTGGCATATTGTGTATGCATATATATGCATATATGTATATACATACATATATATATGTATGCATAATATATACATACACAAGTATATATATATATATATATATATATATATATATATATATATATATATATATATATACATACATACATACATACATTCACAAGTATATATATATATGTACATATATATGAGTGTGTGTATACATGCATACACATATACATACATATATGTGTGCGTTGTATGTGTGTTTGTGTGTGTGCGTGTGTATGTATGTAAAAAAGGGAATGAAAATAAATGAGACAGAACATATACAATATGTATCTGTAAACGAACATTTTCCAATACAGAGTTACAGAATTTTATTTAAGCTGCGAATACTTAAATTAATTCAAAAATAAGATCTTCAGATCTTATTCGTTGTCTTGAATTTTTACTCCGATGTAATGGAGCTATGATCAAATGTATTTCAGCCACACCCATATTGTCTTCTTAAGTCTATGTAGGACTACATTTTATAATGTGTTGCTTCCTTCTCGAACACAGGAGCGCGTAATTCGGCTGCTATTTCAAGCAGGTCAAATGATCATTTAGGGGCTCTGTAGTTGGTTCGAAATGGAAACTGTTGGTGAGTGAAGAGCGAAAGAAGCAGAATAGATATTAAAGAAGGGAAGATGGTAACAAAACAGAGGACACAGTCATCCGAAGATAGATATACACAGAAGTCTAATCAACAGTGTGCCAAGGGTTTGTTGGTCTGTATACTATTTTCGGTAGTGCCTTGTACTCGTGTCAAATATATGGCACTTTCATCTAATAATAAGCTATTACCGTAGCGAGATGAGATAGATGCTCATCACTGTCTTATAGACACAGGCTACGGTGATCTTTATTCTTTGCATAAACATGGAGAATACAAAAGGAACCTTTTTTTACATTTACTTTTGAGTCAGTACATGGAAAAGAGGTTTGTATAAAATGTGCAACATAATTGGAAACGTTTATGTATTTGAAAATAATAATGAAAAAGACCAATACAACAATCACATGATAGGTTGTTTTGAACTATGATAAATGACTTAAATAAACGAACAGTACGGAAAACAATGAGTGAGTGACTGGTAACATGCTTAATGCGATGAGAAAATAATTATTTTAATTAATTAAAATTACCGATGTAATGAGGACAAAATATAAACACAATGACTAATGTTAATTAAATCTGGTCAAATCTTGTGGCAACGATTCAGAAATTTTAATTGATTAAATTTACAATTACACATGCAGTGAAGACATTAGATCAAGGGCTAATATTAATATAATTTTATTTTTGACAAGTACGATGCTGATTAAGAGTATGTTTCGGCGTCATAAAACATCATTGAAGAAGCGAAACCTTTCCTGGGTGCTTACCAGATTGAAGATATCACCCCTTTGTTTTGAATAGATTTGATTTACATCAGTAATTGAACTTATGTTTTCATCTCTTTTAGATAGTAATTAATTGGCATTTACCTCATAATATGAAACATGTTAGTAGTCAGCTAACGAAAGACGTACTGACTCAAGGGGCAACAGGAACACAAAATGCACATATTCAAACAGGCATACAAACGCAGATACAAACAAACACATGCATGCCAACCAACAAATAGTCGTTCAATGAAAGGATGAGCTGATTGCAAATGAACTTCAATTTTAACAAAGAACTGAAAAGAAAAAGGTAAAATATAGAATGGATAATAAATGTAAAATGAAATCAATCAGTTCTTGAAATATATACGCAAAGAGGAATATAATCAATCCTTTCTAACGTTCTAGAGGACATTTAAGGCTGCTGAGAAAGAAAGCAAAGGCTAACATAAATTTTGAAAGAAATTCTTCCTCCTCTTCTCATCAACAACAACGACAGCACCAATAGCAGCAGCAACAGCAGCAGACACAACAGCAGATTCGTTGTATTTTGCAAATATCTGGCGTGATCCCAGTATATTTACGTCTTATCTCAGTTCAAGAGAAACGTGATGACAAGTATATGAATATAAAGATTTTGACCCCAGTGCCAAATAGACATGATATCAAAGTTGTTATTCTTAATACCTTTAATCTATCAATCGGTCGAAATCGGAAGGTAACGCCAGTGTCACCTGATGTGTTTTTCTAGACAGTTTGTACAGAAACAAAAACATCACGCGATTCTACCATCTGCTTCCCATATAGTTTTATAGCTTTCAAAACACCTTTTGTAGTTGTTTCGGGTATTCACTTTTGAAAGTCGTTTGTGTTTTTATATCGTATGTTGCAAGCGGGATAAATTATTCTCTTCTTTACATAGATAATGGGGTGAGTCTGTCTCTTCCTCTATATCGGATGTTAGGATAAGATGAAATACTTCTCTGTTTCTGTCAGCTGATTAAGTAAGATGAGGTGCTACCTCCTATAATAAGTAAGGTGATTTAAGGGGGAAGGTGATGCTGTTTAGAAACAGCACATCCTTTTGTTGAATACTTTAGTAAAAATATTCCGCTGTATTTTTATGTAAAGCACGTACTTGTGCATTTGTGTATTGCGTATGAATACTATATTGTAATTAGGTTAGTTGACAGGCAGATTAGTTATATTACTAAATAATATTTAAAAAATGGGATCTGAGGTAAACGACAAAAACAAAAAAAAATGGGTTTTGCTAATTTACTCCTTAAGGGAAACAGTAAAATATACCATAAGATTCTGAAGTTTGCGACACTGTCACAATCAATGCCTGACTTTCAATGGGTAACGCTGACATCTTAATTAGAGATATTGGAATATGATGAAATGCTCCATTTTTTACGTAGGATATTTGGGATAAGTTGATATATCAAGATCATTTAATGCAATAAATCATATGGTTTACAAAACGGACAGCGTTTAGAAAATAATACACGCTTTTGATAAATAGGCTATTAAAATCACTAATTTGTTCTCAAAAGTTCTTTGCCATTAATATTGGAAGAAAGCCGTGTTTATTTCATGTAATAAGTCACACGGTTTACAAATAGACAACGTTTAGAAGGTAATACATTCCTTTGATAACTAAAAATTCAGTCATCTAAAGAACACCGTGAATTAACATTGGTAAAAAGCTGACATTTTGAAAAAAATTGCATGTATTCGAGTACCGAAGTAAAGTACATTTAAAAAAAAAGTTTAATTTAGGCAGGGATATAACTGATTATTTCCCGCATTGGCAGGTGGCATAACCAATTTGGTATTTTTACAGGGAATTTTCTTTATGTTCTTCAGCGTTAGGATGAAGTTCTGTGAAGGAACATAAAAAGAGTGGACAATTTATGAGAAGAAAAAAAAATGAAATCGAACTGTTTTTGCAATATTAAAATAGACAACAAAGAGAAAGGTGATCAGCTTTGACTAGGGTAGGTATATGTAAAGCTTCAATAATTGCAGCTGCATAAGTAGGTAAATATCAAACTAAACTTTGAAACAAATTCTTCCATCTCATCACTATGTGCTACACCATAAACACTAGCAGCAACATTAGAATTAACTAGTGTAATGGCAGAAGAGAAAGTATGCAACTTAAATTTGAATGAAAATATAGGACAATAGCTAAATGGTGTAAAATCTTTGATCTGGAGCGCTGTAGTTTGACTCAAATCCATCCATATTAATTTTAAAAGTGAGCATGAACACTCCTTTTCAAAGAAACTGGCGGAGACACTACAACACAAGAATTATTATTTTATTGTAATTACTTTAGTAGTCAGTAATTTCAATGGAAATCGCAGCAGTGTTGAATTTGTCTTTCACAGTATGAAATATAAGTAAGAGTTTTTTTTTTATTAAGAGAAAGTTAATGGACAATAATTCTGCGTTATAAAACAATTGGTTTTAAATTGATCGTTTCTGCATGACAGAAACAAAGGAATGTAAACTCTAAAAAAACGATTTAAAAAAATGTGTCTGTAAATTTGATACTCGCACTCAAACAAACTTATATATATGCTTGCCTGTACAAACACTGCTCAAATGATAATTTACAGAATACATCCCATCAATCATTGTGACTTAATGCAAAATGCCCCTGTATTATATAAAACTCTCTGTAGATTTCTTATATAAGCTGATAGGAATTTCTTACGTGTACTAATATTACGAATTTCTAAATTGGTATGAAATCTCATAGGAAAGATATCGGAAGATAAAATATCTTCACGCTTTTGTTAGGAGTATCTTAGTCGATGTTAATACTTATGTGTACATTATTGAAAATATTTCATTATATTATTTATGGATTCTTGATTTATTTGTCAATTAAGAAGTGTTTTATATTTATATTAGCTTCTGGCACTAGAAGAGATAGCAGTAGAGTGTCAATATTTTAAAAATAATTTGGATGATCCTTGTGTAACTATATGTCATAGACGTGATGATAAGTATATTAGATTCTGACCTCTGTGCCCAATGAACTTGATATAAAAACTGTTATTCTTAATATTCTTAATCTATCAATTGATCGAAATCGAAAGATAATGACAGTGTCATGTGACATGTTTTTGTAGAGAAACAAAAACATCATCTAGTTATGTGCTCTGTTTATGGTTTTATAAATCTGAAATAAACCTACTGTTTTTGTTTCAGATATTCAACTTTATAAGGCTGTTTGTATCTTAACAGCGTATGTTGCAAGTAGGATAAATTAACTATATCGATTGTTGGAGCTAAAACAATCTTTCATCCTTCATATGAAATGCTATGGTAGGATGAAACGTAAAATAGTCAAGACAATTTTAAAGTTTGGATTATGGTACTCTCCAGTTCTTACCCAAATTTCAATGAGTAACTTCTCTTAATTAGATTAGACATCTTGGGATATAATGAAATGTACCCATCTTTACATAAGATGCTGAGCTTAGTTAAGACGTCTGCATCCTTTATTATGTACTCAGGATTGTTTATAGAAGGAAAGGGCAGAGTCTAGAAATTGCACATCTTATTCACCTGAACAAAATTATTCAATCTTGAAATGCACATATAACAATATATGTAAAGTACACATGATGGTATATACATAACATATATAATCATAGGCAAAAGTATTAACATCGAAAGACAGCAGGAATTTGCCATTTTGTGTGAATTCTATATTACAGTATATAAGACCCCCTTCAGTCATGAAGGGCTATAGGTTGCACCTAGAAATCTGGGCAAGTTTGTTTATGGAAGACCAGCAGTCAGCCATGCATATCAACTTCCCCTCAGCACGCCACTGATGCTACCGAAGAGAAAGGTAAATGCCAATACAGCTTGGCACCAGTGACGTCGCAACTCATTTCTACAGCTGAGTGAACTGGAGCAACGTGAAATAACGTGTCTTGCCCAAGAACGCAACACGGTCCGGGAATCGAACTCACTTCATCATGATTGTGAGCCCGACACTCTGACAACTGAGCCATGCGCCTTCACACATATTACAGTATAATTAAGTTAACCCATTAAGTCCCACTGTACTATAAATAGGACACTAAATGAGAACATTAAATAAGCTATATCATATATTCTCAGTGTCCTATTTATAGGACACCGAGTATTTCCATTTCTACTGAAGTAAAGAAGTTTCAATTATTTTTCCTTTATTTTAACCTATTTTCAATCATCTGTAAAAATTTAAAAGTAATATTCAGAAATTTAAGTACTCTGGGACTTAATAGGTTAAAGTTACAAAAAGTTATTTTAGCAAGGCATATATTCCTTTCTGTTTTTTGAATTGGAATTTCTGTATCCTTTGGGCTAAGTATTTATGAATTTAATCGGATATTATTTAATCAACTTTAGTGATAAGGGTAGGATTCTATATAAACCGATGTGTATGAGAGAATATGTAATACAAACCTGAATTGCAACGAGACAAAATAAATACTATAAGATATTTATTTAGGTACGTAACCATTTGATTAAAATTCGTTCATATTAATTTAAAAAGTATGCAATAATATTTCCTATTGAACAGAATGGTCGACATAGCGGAGACAGAACCACACCAGAAAAGGTATCTTATTGTAATTACTTCAGTAAACCAGCAATTTCAATGGAAATCACAGCAGTGGTGAATTTGTCTTTCACAGTGGGAGACATAAGTTAACAATTTTATATTAAGATCAACTTAATCGACATTAGAAAACAATAGGTTTTAATACGATCATTCTCAGCTTTACAGAAATAAGGAATGTACACTTTGACAGTAAACATGCTTTCGGAAAACAAGACAAAACAAGACAAAACGAAACAAAAATGATTTATATAAACCTAATACTAACGCACACATGTTCATATATATGCTTACTCACAAATAAAAAGAATGTTGACAAGAAAATTACAGAATACATCTCATTAATCATTATAGCGTAATGGAAATACTCTCATGCCATATAAAAAAAATCTCTGTAGATTTCTTATATAGACACAAGTATTGATATGACGAATGTCTTTAGTTGGATTAAATCCTCAGAGGAGAAACCGGAGGATTTGCGTGTCCATGAATTTTGATTTATTTGTAAATCATAAAGTAATTCACACTTCTTGTGTTTAGTTGTATTAGCAGCAGCAGAAGCAACAGCAGCAGTAACAGCAGAAGAAGCAGCAGTAGCAGAGACAGGAATAGCGTTGCAATGTTTTAAAAATAGCTTGGGTGATCCCAGTATAACTATATGTCTGATCTAAGTTCAAGAGAAACGTGATGATAAGTTTATTAGTCTGAAGTTTCTGACACCGATCTCCAATATACTTTAAAGTTGTTATTCTTAATACATTCAATTTATCAATTGGTCGAAATCGGACGGTAACGCCAGTGTCACATGATGTGTTTTTTTTAGACAGTTTGCACAGAAACAAAAACATCACCCGATTACACGTTCTGTTTATAGTTTAAACATTTTAAATATACTTGCTGTTGATGTTTCGGATGTTCAACTTTATAAAGCTGTTTGTGTTTTTATTTCGGATTTTGTGTGTAGAATAAATTATTTTCTGCTTTATTTTGAGTGATGGATTAAGCGTTAGTGCTAAGATTAGGATTTGGATTAGTGTTCGAATTAGGTTAGGGTTAGATTTCAGTATTCTTTATTCTTCCAGGTACTTTGTGATTAACATTTTTATTGTTATACTTAGTTTATTTACATCTATTTATAAAATCTTCGACTTAATGAAGTACTTGAGTTGAAAATGAAGTTATTTCCAATCTCAAATAATAATTCCTGTCTTATTTCATCTTCATCGACAACTCGAAGGTAAACTATTTAAACGAAGATATACACTTCTGTTATAAATATATAGTTGTGATATACATGTATAATTTATGTCATAGTTTTATCACAAATGGATAAATATGTTAAATTTCCATCGTTTTAGTCAATTTTTTTCTGCAATAGACTTATTACGACTTCTCTAATTATTTCAAGGAGACAAGTATTGAAAAAATCAGTCTTTAACTGATGCTCTGCTGGTTATATCGGTTGTTGTTTGGTTCAGGGCCAGCCTTGACTAGGCTGACATCATGGTCAAAGGTATTTCCATTGTGAAAATGCGTATTTTTGTAAATCAAGAGCTACATTGTCTTATGTAACCTTCCTTATTTAAGATGTTAATTTGAAACCTTGGTCACAGAAAAGAAGACTTCTTTGCTATTATAATTCTCTTCATGTCTACGATGCTTTATAGGAAAACTAAAATAATTATTGGCTCTTTACTGGCTTTCGTCTCCTCAGTTCTTGACGGGTGCTGTATTGTTTTGATATCGGAAGTTTGACCAGATCGGGATTTGAGCTCAAAACACATCGGTGTTCTAATGATTCTGCAAATTCTAAACGTTTAAATATCTGTTTTTTCTCTCTCTTTGTGTGTACATGTGTATGTGTGTGTGTGTGTGTGTGTGTGTGTGTGTGTGTGTGTGTGTGTGTGTGTGTGTGTGTGTGTGTGACTTGAAATCCAATTATTATTTGTAACAAACTCAATTTAGAAACCTATATTGGCACAGTGAGAGTATTTAGCAGGAAAGATTAGTGTTTCCAAGTGTGGAAGCTTGGTCATGAAGAAAAAGAAATACCATTAAAATGACAGAATAATCTATCGAACGAAAAGATACGGGAGATTGATATAGATGGTGGTAATAAATATCTGGGAGTCTAGGAAGCGGTGTAACGGATGAAAGACAAAATCAGAGGAAAGTATTTCCGAAGGGTAAGAAGAATACAAAAGTCCAAACTCTGTGGTATAAATACAGTCATTGTTTTAAAATCAAAAGCCGTTTCCATAATCAGATACAGTGTCTGAATAATCAAATGGACAAATGAAGATCCTGAAAGCATAGATAGAAAACAAGGTTACTACTAATAAGCTACTGAGCCTCAAACTCACAAGCAGACATTAGCAGATTGTATTTAAACAGAGAGAATGGAAGAAGAGGACCAATAAACGCAGAAGAATGTGTGAAAGTGGGCCTGCAGAGTTTAAGGAAGCGTGTTACCGAGACTGATGAAGTGTTTTTGACTGTCGTGAGAAGTGGCGATGTTGGCTGCAGAGAGAGAAAAAAGTGAAGCTCTCGGAGCTTGACGAGAACGATGCGATAACTTTACATGTAAAGATAAAGGTACTATACGATACGAAATAACAGACGGATGGACATATAGAGCATTCATGTGCAAACATTGTATTCAATGAAAAGGAAAGAGTGTGCTGCAAGAGTGGTAGACAATGAACACGTGAAAGCTGAAAATAAAAGGACCTAAAATGCAAACTTTAGAGAATATGAAACTGTTACAGAATTATCATTACTCTTGCCAGAAATAAGAACGAACCATAGTCAAATCAGTAATAAAAATAATAGAATGGATAATGGAGGAACTGGTCAGCATGGACAGCAAAGCGTGGAAAATAATGGCTATGCATAGACGTCTTCATACTAGAAGTAAGCTACTGAGGCTTGTTGGAACAGAAGATAATGTTATAAAGGAGATCAAGTCTTTGCATGCTTATCTGAGAAATAGAGATGGAAGAATCTTGCAGGTTGCTCTTAGTAACAAGGTGATCAGTGACAATGATGGGACCCTCCAGGAATACAAAACGAAGATTAATGGGCAAGAATGTTTCAAGTAGTATGAGTGCCAACCTTTTTCCAGTAGCAGAGAATGATCAGGTGAAACTCATATGGGATATGCCAATCTACACATAAGAAACTGCTACATAATCGACCAAATATCACTCTCCTACAGAAGGAGTCCAAACAATTGACCTTCATCGATATATCTACATTTGCGGACCAGAATGTTGTGAAGACAGAGAACGAGGGAGTCAAGAAGTAACGAGACCTAACATTGAAGTGAAATGCATTCACAGAGCCTCAAAAGTGAGGCTGCAGTTGGGACCATGTTAGGACCATCACTTGGGATCGGTGCACTTGGGGCCATCTCAAAGAAAGCAATATTCTGACATGTAAAGTTGAAAATACCAAACTATAGGAAGCAAATAACTGGCGGCATTCCTTGGAACAGCACATTTTGAGAAAAAATGTTGCAAAAGGAAAGGGGTTGAGACGTGACATAGATAACTCTGGAGAAGAAATGAAAATAGAAAGAATATTATTATTAATAATAGCAAAATATAAAAGTCAATCTAAGGGCTTGACTAGTACTCTGTTTTAACGACCCCAGAAGAAAGAAAGTCAAAGACCTTCATGGGATTTGAACATCAACTATTTTTGAATAACATTGCACTTTTACTACTACTACTACTACTACTACTACTACTACTACTACTACTACTACTACTACTACTACTACTACTACTACTACTGCTGCTGGGAAATAGTTGCAGGCCTACTAGGAATGTTATCTTCGATAGACTGGTGTTCTACCCGGTGGAGTAAGAATCACCTTTCATTCGTTGAGAGTAAACTACGTGAGTTAATCTCGATTTCATGATCTTTTCTAAGTTGAGAACCATTGTGACAGGTTGCCTTCACAGTCTTAAACGATCATCACTTCAGTTCTCTCATGGAATATACGTGATTATGTATATAAAAATAGTTTAAACTATTTAGTTACAGAAAGCCGTGTCAGTCTCAGTTCTTCGACTCTACCAATTCTTGTTTCTATCAAAATTAACCATGAATAATTGGCAAATGAGAGAATTCATTATCTGCAATTACCTACTCGAGAATAGAAATTTCTCAAATTTTTTTTCTCTTGAAGACATATTCTAGTTTGATTATCTAGGAATTCCACCCCCACTTTCTTATTTTTCATCTTTATTTTATTTTATTCTTTTGTTTGGATGCTTTAGCGTTGAAACTCAAGTTTCTAATTACGTAAATTCTTACCATAAGCGCCGTCCTGAATGATTTAATTATGTTTTCCTTTAGATTTTTTCTTTGGTTTGATTTTGTTCATTGAAGAATTTCATTCATGTGACAAGATGAACACAGACACTTATGCATGCTCAAAACTAGGTAGATATATGTTCAAGAGTTTAAAATAAGAAGATAGAAGTGTCATATCATTTACCATTATAGAAATCATGTATTCAAGCTTTCGAAGTGTTGGCAACAAAAATGTTTGAGAACGCACTCTGTTAAGAGTGGGTTCTTTACAAAGTAGTTTTTTTTCTGTTATTTTACCACCAAGCTTGGAAAACAACGATATCTTGAAAATAAATCTAGCTTGGAAATTAGGTCTTACAGGAACAAACATATTGTTAGTTTGGCACCATATGAAGAATATTGGTTTTATTTCTATTGCATTAGGGTACTTATTATGTAAGAACTAGTCCTATGATGTGAGTTGTACTATAAAAAAAGAGGAAATGAAATTTCTGGTTAATGGAACTGGTAACTTCTAAGTGAAGTGACAGAAAACAGTCTTCAAAAACTAAGTGAGCACCTACGTGGCTGCTCAACATGCAACAAAATTTCTCTCAAATGATACATGACAGTATTAAAAATAGAAAAAAACATATCTCATTACGTAGATCTAAACAGTATGATAACAGAAAGAATGCATCATAATCTACTCGATTACAGTTTGAACTAAGTGTCAAATAATGAAAATTACAACTGTTGAAGTAGATTATACATACATACATACATACATACATACATACATACACACACGCACATGCACACACTCGTTTGTTTTCGTACTTCATGTTGTTTACAGTTGGTGACGTCCTGTACCTATATATGCATATGTATGTATTATTTATATTATTACTTAATTGAACGCCACGCATCCATTTCCAAGCAAGTTTATCTTAACCTTTTTGATGCGACCCTACTCTATACTGTTTTCTCTCCCATCCTTCTCTAATTCCATTTTATCCCCTTCACCGTTTTGTAATGCCTCTCTCTCTCTCTCTCTCTCTCTCTCTCTCCCTCTTTCTCTTTTTTCTCTCTTGTTGCTCACACGTGACCATCGTCCATCATTCTTTTCCTGCACGATGTCCTAAGGACTGGACGTCCTCTATCTCTCTCTTCTATCTTTTCTCTTTCTAAAGAAAATATTTTCCCCAGCGTTCACTATTTCCCTTCGTTCTAGACTAACGATCTTTCTTGTTTGTTTTCGTTCGGTTTCCTTATATGTCTCCACTGTCCTCTTTTTGTTCTCAACTTTGACCCTCCATAAATCCAAATTTTATTCTGGAAGTTATGGGAGGAGGTGTTTTCGAAGACTCATATTGTCGTTGAATGCTCGAAATGTGTAAATAGACAGCCGACAATTGATGAGGTGTCATTCTTTGTGTTACTTGCTCTGTTTTCAATTTTTTCTCTCGTTGTTTGCGTATTTAATTCGTTTGTTTTTGTACTTCATGTTGTTTACAGTTGATGATGTCCTGTACCCATATATGCATATATATATATATATATATATATATATAAGTGTGTGTGTGTGTGTGTGTGTGTGTGTGTGTGTGCGTGCGTGCGTGCGTGCGTGTGTATATATATATATAAATATATGGAAATTCAAAGAAGTTAGGAAGAAGTATGGTGTAGATACAAAAGGCCTGAATCTTGTATTTGAAGAACTAAAGCAGCGCTTACTTGTGAAAAAAGGCAAAGCTAACTAGGTTTGAACAACGGATTAAGCAATAGCAGCAAAACAAATTGTTTAGAACCGACCAAAAAGTTATTATTATTATTATTATTATTATTATTATTATTATTATTATTATTATTATTATTATTATTATTATTATTATTATTATCATTATTATTATTGCTTTCATTATCACATGACCAAAATCAGTCACCAGATTTGCGTGTGACATATTTCTTGCATCGTCTGCATTCTCGCAGTTACAACGACTTTTATTTCTCCGGGAAGCTTTTCTTATTTAATAAAGTAAAAATAAATGATCAAGCAAACTTCAAAGGGTGTTTGACTCTGTTGACAAAGTTTGTATTATTTAGTAGAATCGATAAAAAGAATACTGAATTTGCCGTGGGGAGGAAAATTCCAAATTTTCGAACAGAGTCCTTATTCAGGGAAAAAGTTGGCAGGAGAAAAATAATGAGAGACAGCATAGTTTGACATTATCTAAATCAGCTGCAGTTTTTCTAATTTAGAGAATGCAAAACCCTGTTGTCTTTCATTAATTTCTCTCCTGTCAACTTTCACCTACAGAAGGACACTGTTCGAAACATTGGACTCTTTACTTCCGACGACATGTTCACTGTACTTTTAATGGAAAACAAATAGCTTAGTTTTCGTTGCTGGAATCCGAAGGCATTGCTAATGAAAATTGTGAGCTGATTCAACCAGCCGGAATAAAGTAAATGTCAATAAAAAATAAAGCAAAGACAGTTTGCTAAGTGAAACAGTTCGTTAATTTACAGACTTTCACGTAATAGTCGTCTTTGATCTAAATGAAAGAAAGAAAAGAAAAAGGGTATGACATAAACTAAATAGGTCACTATGAATCTATGTAACTATGTATATGTAGGAAGATAGGTGAATGGAAAATATATATCTTACAGTGATTTAAAGTTTCGGTAATTTCATAGAGAGTTAACAGATGTTACTTGAGCCAAGAAGGTCATTTACAGTGCACCGCATCCTTTATGAAGTATTTCTTTAACTATTAAAAAGAAAGTATTAAAAAATTAGCTAACTGTATTATATATATGTATTGATATATATATATATATATATATATATATATATATATATATATATATATATATACATATATATATATATATATATATGTACGTATGTGTTTTTTTATGTATATATACATACGCATGAATATATATATGTATATGCATGTGTATATAAATGTGTGCGTGTGTGAGAGTGTTTGTGTGTGTGTGTGTGTTTGTGTGTGTGTGTGTGTGTGTGTGTGTGTGTGTGTATGTGTGTAAGTATATGTATCTATGTATCTATATATTAGAGAGCGAAATTCGCCACTGGACCAAATTACGGAAGCAGCTAAATAATTTTCCAGATGTCGACCTCAGTACGTTATTAAAACAAGCACTTTAAATTATATATGATAGATATATGTTGTGGCCTGTGGCCACCTGATGTTTAAAATATAAGGAACATAGGAAAGCGACATCATTATTTACATTTCTGCGAAGTAGCTAAGGAGAGATGGAAGTGAGGATTGGAGAACTTGGCGGACTACTTCTTTGTTTTTATATTTAACTCTTAAGTTAATTGGAAGAGGTTCAGCAATAGATTTCTCGTAGTGCCCATGTCAGAGTGAGAGAGAGAGAGAGAGAGAGAGAGAGAGAGAGAGAGAGCGGAAGAAAAGAGAGAGAGAAAGAGAGAGAGAGAGAGAGAGAGAGAGAGAGAGAGAGAGAGAGAGAGAGATATTCTGAATCGATAGGAATAATGGATAGATGGTTGAAAGGGATTCGGATCACTAATTCTGTTATTGGGATGACTTAAATGTAAAATTCTCAATAATTTCTTATCTCTAAGGATAAAAAAAAATCACCAGTCACAATTTTGTGACCAGTGAAAGAAATCCAATTTTCAACAGCAAATGACGGAAACGGCTATTAAATGTGCAGTAAGCTTGGGTTGGCGAAACAATGTATAAGAAAAAAAAAAGAAGTAACGTAAGTGCAGATGAAAATTTTAAAGACACAAGAAATAAATAAACATAACGTTACTTCTTTTTTTTTTTTTTACCTTATCATCTGTTGCCCTTGTTTTCTATCCAAATTTAATTCTAGAATAAAACTTTCCCTTTCCCATATCTCCAAATATGCGAAGATGCGTTCATGTATACAT